>NC_090353.1:4863994-5169926 GCF_035084215.1 Heptranchias perlo | reverse complement strand
TATCCAAGTTTGCCAATGACACAAAGATAGGCAGCACTGTAAGCAGTGTAGATGTAAGCATAAAATTACAGAGAGATATTAATGGATATGGGCAAAACTGTGGCAAATGGATTTCAGTGTAGGCAAGTTTGAGGTCATCCACTTTGGACCTAAAAAGGTTGGATCAGAGTACTTTCTAAATGGTGAAAAGCTTGAAACAGTGGAGGCCCAAAGAGACTTAGAGGTCCATGTACATAGATCATTAAAATGTCATGGACAGGTACAGAAAATAATCAAAACGGCTAATGGAATGCTGACCTTTAGATCTAGAGGATGAGAATACAAGGGGGTAGAAGTTATGCTACAGCTTTACAAAGCCCTGGTTAGACCACACCTGGAATACTGTGTTCAGTTTTGGGCACCGCACCTTGGGAAGGATATATTGGCCTTGGAGGGAATGCAGTGTAGATTTACCAGAATGATACCTGGACTCCAAGGGTTAAATTACGAGGCGAGATTTCACAAACTAGAGTTGTATTCCCTGGAATTTAGAAGATTAACGTGTGATTTGATCAAAGTTTTCAAGATATTAAGGGGAACTGATAGGGTAGATAGAGAGAAACTATTTCTGCTGGTTGGGGAGTCTAAAAATTAGAGCCAGGACTTTCAGGAATGAAGTTAGGAAACACTTCTACACGCAAAGGGTGGTAGAAGTTTGAAACTCTCTTCCGCAAACGGCAGTTGATGCTAGCTCAATTGTTAATTTTAAATCTGGGATGTAGATTTTTGTAACCAAAGGTATTAAGGAATATGGGGCTATGGCAGGTATATAGAGTTAGGTCACAGATCAGCCATGATCTCATTGAATGGCGGAACAGGCTTGAGGGGCTAAATGGCCTACTCCTGAACCTGTAGCATGTCGTGGCCATATGACATGATAAATAGATTACGGTCAGCCTTAAAAGTGAAGATAATATTTACACAGCCAAGCAAGACAGATTTCATTTACAACACTTGCAGTAAAGTTTCAACCAAGTAATATCCAAACCAAAGCTACAGCAGCATATACATAGAGATTTAACTAACAAAAAAGGCAAAGTGACAAATTTATCGGTCTGCAAGTCTTTACTCCACTTCGCTCTGCTTCCTTCTCCTTACCCCATCCGGAAGGAATTGTGGCCTCTCCTGCGCCTCTTGTTCCAGTCTCTCTCTTTCGAGGCGTATCCTTTCATACCTTACTTGGTCCAATTCCCTTTTTAACATTTCTCCAGTTTCCCACTCCTGTCTGGTTTCTCGCTCCCATGCCCCACGTGCTCTAATGGGAAAAGAGAAGAACACTCCAAGCTTCATGTCGGGATCAAATCGGACTCAAAATCAACAAGTAACCATTCCACAGATACAAGTCCCATTCAGCCCTTTCTGGGAAAAATAGACAATGCAAGGAAATATACTCTCTGAATGCTATAATTCTCAATGGAATGGAGAAACAGAGATATCTAGACTATTAAAGCAGGATTGCAGGCGGAAAAGATGTAAATAGCAAATGGGGCTCTGGGGAGTGGAACTAGCTGGATTGCTCTTGCATAGAGCCAGGACGGACTCAATGGGCCAAATGGCCTCCTTCGGTGCTGTAACCTTTCTATGATTCTAAGATATGCTGCTGCATTTTCCTACATAACAACAGTGACTACACTTCACAAGTACTTCATTGGCTATGAAGAGCTTTGGGTCATACTGAAGTCATAAAAGGTATATATAAATGCATGTCCTTTCTTAAACACAACAAGATAATAATGGATACAAAGAAAAAAGCAGGGAAAATGGCACTGCAACAGATAACTGGTGAGAGAGCTTGCACTGGCAACAAGCAGGGTGGGCCAAATGGCTGTACAAAGATTTCTATCATTTGAATGAATAGAAGTTTCACCTTAATCCAAAGATGGTGGACCAAAATAAAATCTGATCACATTCTTTTTAAAATGACTGACTGACGGCACTCAATGGAGATACTTAGGGAAGTGGGATGAAATTACTTTTACAATAAAAGCAACTTCTCTTCTGAGCACCATCAACGAGTTTAACGAGTGTGGAACAGACTTAGGCAAAAGAGAAAGGCCCCAGGTTGTATGAGGAGTTCTACAATTGACCTCAGCTCCCTGAGTTTGAGAGTGGAAAATTAGTCACAGTTCCTGACTTAAGAAATCAATTTATTTTTCTGTGCATTAAAACCTGAAATCCACCAATATTAACTGAAATTATTTTAACTACTTTCCATCTTTAGTGCAATCTGTTTTGTGATTAATGGATGCACTGGCTTCTGATAAAATGTTAGGTGTGCAAGGTAAGTTACTGCAGCACACATCTATCCTATGCTTAGTTTTCCTATGACAAGCACAGTACTTTCCTTCTCTTCCTCTACCACCCAGTGTCAAAGCTTAATTATAGTGAAAGAAACACAGCAAATTGAATCAGCTTAGAAGATGAGTGCCCCGGCTAAGTCCAGCTATCTAAGTATTGAACAGGGATTGAATCTAGGACCTTCTTGGTCTTTCTGGGTCAGTGCCACATGATGTTTTTACTGAAGGAGCTGCATGATTATAATTCTCACCAGTAGTGGTGAGTTAAGACACCAATTAGACACCTTCTGTCCCCATTACTTGATAACTGGAACAAAAACAATGTTCGTTTTACCCCACATCAATAAAGGGTCTTTTCACAGTTTGTTCATAGCACATCTTTTGGAGTAGCTCTTCCCTTTCTCGGTATGCTCGCTCCTGTTCTTGCCTTGTCTCCTGTGTAAAAAGAGCACATTCTGAAACTATGTCCTTTACCCAACCTGTGAGTCAGGCTTGTAGTTTTTAAATTGAGAGTAGAGTTTCATCCATAACTAATGTAAGAATCACTGCCAGCTCTCAATACTTCTCTATTTGCCCAAACCATCACATTTGGACCAGCAACATTTTGAGAAGTACTTGCAAAGGGCTAATCTCTGTATATTAATTCTACAGTGGCAATAACGGCAGACAATTCAGCACTTGCTGGACATGTCATTGTCATCTCCCCCACCCATGCCGGGGTATGCACAGGCCACCTGCCAATACTTTGCTTAAGTGGCCATTCTTCACAAACCTAGACAGTAAGTGTGAGGAATGCATCACTGCCGAGTCTGACCTCACTAACATCCATACATGATCACTTTCCAGTTAACAAGAACATGCTCTGTTTTTCCCTCCTTACCCCAGGAGAGATCAACGATGCTGTTCCTACCACCATCTTGGTTGTTGCTGTTTTCACATCTTCATACTCTTCCCATGGAGACTGGTGTGAATTAGTGGAAGGATTCCCAGGCCGAATAACAATCTGACAGGATGGCAACGTTATTGTTTTTGTACCTTCACATTCTTCCCATGAAGAATAGTGTGAAGTAGCGGAAGGATTCTCAGGGTGTGAACGGTCTGACCGGTTGTGACATGAATGCTCCTTTCATGGCAGTAACCATCTTTATACCAGCTGATAGGGGGGCTAGTCCCAAACGGCAGGAGGGTTTTATGGGCTCTCAGAACCCATATGACGGGGGGTACCCACACCCACCGGGTGCGAGTTTCCCGCTGGATGTCAACCCAGAATTCAGAGCCAGAGCTCAGGTCTCTAGTCACTGGGACTGTTTGGAGCGGGGTTCAAACCCTGCACCTTCTGACTCAGAGGTGGGAATGCTACCACTGAGACAAAGGATAAGGTTGGTTAATTTGAGACACAGAAGCAAATCCATCCCTTGACTGAAAGAAAACCAGTTTGAAGGTCTGTTTTTGCATCCAAGCAGGAGAAAGATTAATGGCGTGTGACCTTATCGTGTTACAACAGTGATAAATCAAACTGTGACAGAGTTTGGGCTAACTCCAGAAAATAATAAAAACAAAGATAGCATAAAATCAAAGTTGGTTAGTTGTCCAACCTCTCAGCCAATTAGAGTTAAAACATATTAAAAGTGGAACGGGGAGACCACAACTCGTTGCACACCAACATCTTCTCACAGTGAACACAGTACTCTATCCATGTGCAGAAATGAAGAAGAGCTGCAAGACAGGAGCAGAAAAACCAATAGACCCTGACTATTATTGGAAAGACAACAAAAATATAATGATAGGGGATCTTCAGTTTTCCGTCTGCTCTACAGTTCCTTCTCTTTACCTCTTCTAACAATACTCTCTGCCTTTTCTGCGCTGTTTCGTCCAGTCTCTCTCTTTCAAGGCGCATTCTCTCGAGCTGCAGTCGCTCGAGGTCCCTTTCCAGTACCTCGCTGGCTTCCTCTTCCCATATCTCACGCTCTCTGGTGGAAAACAAATATTCAACACTTCAGGCTTGACGTCAGGATCCGATATCTGGAAGCAACAGTTCCACAAACACAAGTCCCATTCAACACTTCTTGAGTAAATTAGAATTAACAGGGGGATCAACTTAATTTAAAATAAAACCCAATTATAATGGCAATAATTGTGCAATGCCCAAGGCTAGTGATTTACAATTTTCACGAGAAAAATGGATGGAGTAGCAGAATTTGATCTCCTAAACTTTGGTAAAAATGCCAGAATCCTATGGATTAAGACAGAATTTTATTCATTCCGTCACTGTAAATGAGTGGCTCTGGTGATGTCATTTAATGGAATATTGTGGGTGGGAAGAAACAGGGGTAGAAAGTACTTTCACTGTGAAGAACATTATCCTGTGCTCTCTGCCACAGAAGACTAAGAAATTTTGATCCCTGGTCTGTGTGGAGTTAGCTGATATCAGGCAGGTCGACTGACGAGAGGGCAATCAGCCAGGGTGGCTCCTCCTGATCAACATCCAGCAATCCCTGCTAGAAATAAGATGAGGGCAGGAAAGAGGTTATGTTAGACGTTATGCTCCACGTTATGCTCCCCGTGGTAGAATAGCCTGCCAATGTTCACTAACAAACCCCAAAGAAGTATCGTAGCCACTTCAGCAAGGTAACAGGTTGTCCAGAATCCATATCATAGTAAGGAATCAATACCACCAGGAGAGGTCAGGAGGGGAGATAACCAGCAACAGAAATAGCCAAGAAGATAAAGAAAAAATCTACCACTGGCCCCGACGTTAAAAAAAAACCCAAGAACATCTCTACGAGAAAGCTGATTTCAGTTTTTGTGTAACAGCTGGTTCCATAGCCTTCCAGACTCACTTGGGTTCTTTATCCAGAGTGTACAAGGAGTTGTACTGGAGTATCGGGAGGACTGGGTTTCAGGACAGCAAAGGAGGCCATTCCCGTTTAACCAAGTACACTTTGACGGACTGGGAAACCAGGCCTGATGAGTCTCTAGGAAGTTGATTTTTTTTTTTAAGTAGAAATTTGAAGAATCTCTTCTCATGAGGGAGCAGATGATTGAATTTTCTTTTAAACTGGTTATTGAAGGGCAGGAAGAGGAAGAGAAGAGAATGCTTTACCCACCATCACTTCTCTTGTTCACAGCAAAGTTCTCATTTAACGTCAAATTTAAAATGTGTACAACTTCGCTCAATGATCAACGTGTTGTAAAGCAGGCATGGGGAGCAGAGACCTTGTAAGACAGCTAGAGGGTCAATGTGCCACTCTCTGATGAAGCCACAGCACCATCTTACCGTTGGCCAATGTGTTACACCAGATCACAGTGAGGACTCGTGATGTCAGCGTTAGCGAAGTGGAAGTTTGAAAATAACACTATTGTTATATGGAGATTGACGAGTACTTGAGACAGCAATGTTAGTGAATATTCACGGGGAGCAGGGAAGAAGTCTCAATTTCTCTTTGCATTAAAACTGGGAACACTTGTCAATATCAAACTATTTTAATAAATTTAATTTTCAACTTTTTATAGCTTAATAAGTGCATCAGATTGTGATCAAATGAGGTCTGCAACCAGTGAATCACTGCAGCACCCATCTTCTCTTAGTTTCTTTATGATGGAGACAGTACTCTTTCCCTCTCTCCACCAGTGTCAAAGTTTTATCAAAGGTCAAAGGAATCTGGCACAATAAATTGCACAACTCTAACAGCTATATTCAGTGGACAGAACAAACCAACTCTTGCTTAGGCAGTTTTGTTTATAAATCTTTCCCCACCCCCACACCAAAGTCAAATTGGAAAACGAAGGAATTACCCTTGATTTTAAGCAAGTAAATATTATGTGCAACAAAAGCACAAAATGTAAGCAACGATCAGGTCAGGCAGCGTCTCTCCACAGATGCTACCTGACGTGCTGAGTGTTTCCAGCATTGTGTTTTTGATTCAGATTTCCAGCATCCTCAGTATTTTGCTTTTTGTAGATATTATGTGCCTTCAATCCATGGTGCAAAACTACGCTGTCCTTATAAGTTTCAAATTTGGATCTCCAGCGAGATGTAACAAGTTACACCAACCTGCGTCTTTCAATTGCCCACAACGCTTCCTTGGGATCCAACTGCAATGGTTGTCCTGTCAGCTCATGAGTTTTCTCGGTGGATACATCTCTCCGTTTATCTCTGCTGGGAGATCTTCTGTGTCGACTCCTCGATCTTGAGCTCTGCTTTTCCAGAAAAAGAAAATAATGGAACGTTGACAGTAGTTTTAGAGCCCTGCAGATTCAATAGAGCAGCACGCACGTCATGTGCGTGTCAAGTCAGTTGCCTAATGAAACCGCAAAATCAAGGATGGTGTGCTGGTCATTCAATCTGCAGATGATGATGGATCTTTGCCACCCTCCCACCTCATAAATCGCTTAGCTAAAACTCTGAACAAAAGCGTACAATAAGGATCACAGAAAAACAGCTTATAAGGGAGGCCAGAGGAAAGAGAATCCAGCAAGACCTTTTACACAATTGTAAGGAATATTGGAAAAAACTGCACACTTACAAAAGGAGCAGACATTATAGAAGTACTGCTGGGTATGGCCCCATCCTTATCAATTCACCTAAAAAAACTATCTTGAGATGGCTGACCTCCAATTAAGAGCATCAGCCTCGCAACATTTCCAAGCCTCAGTTCCAGTATTGTTGCACTTCACTGTTACACTTTGATTCCTAGTGCACTCTCTCCAGTGATGCAATACTTTTAGTGGAGCAGCAAGGAGACACTGGGAGCAGAGATTGAAGCTCATGGGGCAGTGATTGCATGGTATGTAATTGGCTAAGGAACGGAGAGCAGAGAATAGTGGTGAGCGGTTGTTTTTCAGACTGGAGGGAAGTGTGCAGTGGTGTCCTCCAGGGGTCGATATTGGGACCACTGCTCTTTTTGATATATATTAATGACCAGGGCTTGGGTATACAGGGCATAATTTCAAGGTTTGCAGATGACATGAAACTCGGAAATGCTGTAAACAATGTGGAGGATAGTAACAGACTTCAGGAGGACAAAGTCACAGACTGGTGAAATGGACAGACACATGGCAAGTGAAATTTAATGCAGAGAAGTATGAAGTGATTAATTTTGGTAGGAAGAATGAGGAGAGGCAATATAAACTAAATGGTACAATTTTAAAGGGGGTGCAGGAACAGAGAGACTTGGGCTCGTACGTACACAAATCTTTGAAGGTGGCAGGACAAGTTGAGAAGGCTGTTAAAAAAGCATATGGGATCCTGGGCTTTATTATTAGAGGCATAGAATACAAAAGCAAGGAAGTTATGGTAAACCTTTATAAAACAATGATTGGCCCCAGCTGGAGTACTGTGGCCAATTCTGGGCACCACACTTTAGGAAGGATGTCAGGGCCTTAGAGAGGGTGCAGAGGAGATTTACTAGAATGGTACCAGGGATGAAAGACTTCAGTTATGTGGAGAGACTAGAGAAACTAGGGCTGTTCTCCTTACAGCAGAGATTTGATAGAGGTGTTCAAAATCAGTAAATGAGAAACTGTTTCCAGTAGCAGAAGGGTTGGTAACCAGAGGACACAGATTTAAGGTAATCGGCAAAAGATCCAGAGGCAACATGAGGAAAAAAAATGTTACACAGCGAGTTGTTATGATCTGGAATGCACTGCCTGAAAGGGTGATGGAAACAGATTCAATAGTAACTTTCAAAAGGGAATTGGGTAAATACTTGAAAAGGGAAAATCTGCAGGGCTGTTGGGAAAGAGCAGGGGAATTTAATTGTATAGCTCTTTCGAAGAGCTGGCACAGACATGATGGGCCGAATGGCCTGCTTCTGTGCTGTTTCATTTTCTGATTCGATGATTCTAGGTTGTCGTGCTTATTCATTACCGAGGATACCAACCCTGATCAAAGGGCGTTCACTTCTGGTACGTCTGAAAAAAAATCAACTTGTTTTTCTGAAATAGTTGAAGAAAATTCATTGTCCTAGAATATACCTTAGCTGGATGGCTTCAGGTGCAATAAATGCAAATGTTCAGACAAAATAAATAGAGGATCTGAACATCAACAAGTACATTTACCAGTAAAAGGAAAACTCGATAAGGTATCAGCCTTGGTTCAGTGGTAGCACTCTTGCCTCTTCTGGTCGTTATTTCATTGCTGTTTGTGGGACCTTGCTCTGTGCCTTGGTGAGTTGCTGCAGTTCATCCTGTGGATAGTACACATTGCAGCCACATTGGTGGAGGGAGTGAATGTTTAGGGGGGCGGATAGGCTGCCGATCAACCAGACTATTTTGTCCTGGATGGTGTCCAGCTTCTTGAGTGTTGTTGGAGCTGCACTCATCCAGGCAGGTGGAGAGTATTCATCACACTCCTGACTTGTACCCTGTGGGTAGTGGAGAGGTTTTGTGGAGTCAGGAGCCACTCAGTGCAGATTACCCAGCCTCGGACCTGCTCTAGTACCCACGGCATTTATATGGTTGGTCCAGTTGAGGCAGTTGCATCCAACAACCACAACCTTTGTGCCAGGTATGACTCCAGTCACTGGAGAGTTTTCTCCCTGATTCCCATTGATCAGTTTTACTGGGGCACCTTGGTGCCACACTCTGTTGAATACTGCCTTGATGTTGAGGACAGTCACTCTAACCTCACCACTGGAATTCAGTTCTTGTGTCCATATTTATACCAAGGCTGTAATGTGGTCTGGATCCGAGTGGTCCTGGTGGAGCCAAACTGAACATCGGTGAGCAGGTGCTGCTTTATAGCACTGTTGACAACTCCTTCCATCACTTTGCAGATGATTGAGAGTAGGCTGATAGGGCGGTAATTGGCCGGGTTGGATTTGTCTTGCTTTTTGTGGATGGGACATACCTGGGCAATTTTCCATATTGTTGGGTAGATGTCATTGTTGTAGTTGCACTGGAACAGCTTGGCTAGAGGTTAGTTCTAGTGCACAGGTCTTCAGCACTACAGCCGGGATGTTGTCGGGGCCCTTAGCCTTTGCTGTGTCCAGTGCACATCAGGCAAAGACTGTAATGTCCCACCCACAGCTGAACATCCTGCCAATATTCACTGCCTAGGCACACAAGTGAGGAATGGCCACTTCAAGGAGGTACCCGAGTGCCCTGGAACCATATATCATCATGAATCAGTGCCTTAAGACAAGAGAAGGAAACGGGAAGACGGGTGAAAAAGGGTGAGTGGAGGAAGGGAAAGGAAAAGAGAGGAGGAGAGGGAAGGGAAAGAGAGGAAGAGAGATGGATAGGGAAAGAGAGGAGGAGGGAGGAGAAAGAAGAGGAACGGCAAGGGGAAGAGAGGAGGGAAGAGAGGAGGGAAAGAGATCAACTAGTCAATTTCAATTGAGGAAGAGATACATGGATCTAACTCAGGACTATTTAAATTATGTAAGCTGAAGGGTGGCCTGGTCATGGGTTAAACTGTACCCTGATTAAATTAATTTCACTAAAAAAAAGCTAATGAGAGAAATGGAAATGTTACACTGGAGCAGTAATGGATGATCTTGTGAGATTGGAACTATGGCACATTGTTGTAGAGTGCAGTGAGCTTCACCTTGCAACTAAACTTGATGTACTTGTCCTTGAATTGCTTGACACTGACACTAGGTGCCTCAAATGAGAAAAAACGTTCCATGTCCCAGTACTAAATATCACTTCTCAAAGTGCAAAATTTACGAAAGAAAAGTTTAAAGAAAGCAGGCAACTTCAAAATCAGGAGATGATCAGTCTTTTAAGAGGAAGATGGTTCAAGGAATTAGGATCAGGATCAACAAAACAATGTAAAAAAAAGTGAGCTAATGCACTATGTTTGAGGTGAGATGGGGAGGGGAATTCACTGGTTTCCCTGTGAATCTATGGGCACAAGATGACAATTACTGCATGCTGTACTTGTGGGTGGTTTCAGTATGAGCAGCAAGACATTGTAGCAATCAGTAAATCCAAGAGAAAACTATTTTTAAAAAAAAGTATGGATATTCTATGCCTTCCCACCCCAGTAAAAAATGACACCAATTCATGTCTTCAACTCCCACAACTCTCTCAAAAATAGTAGAATTAAAATCAGAATAAAAATCCAGTACTCATATGTGGGGTTTACAGTAAACTGGCCCAGCTTTCAATTAGCTCCCAAAAGCCTTTGCAAGACTTTCCCCCACCCAGAAAAGAAAAAAAATACCTTCCCTTCTCATTTAGGGTCAAACCACATTCAACATTCCCAATTCCATGAAACTGGCCGCATTTTGGGACCGGGTTTAAAAACTTCACTTAATACTAAATAGAAATGGATTAGAGTAATAGATTACTGTAACATAAGCTCTTCAGACCACCCCTCCCTTTTATTTTGCTGTAAATTAATTACTTCTAATGTAAGCAAGACACACATCAGGTCTGCTAAGATGCTTAAACCTCTCATGATGTGAGAAACCGGGCTTAAGGCTGCAAGAACTATAACGACAGGGCAGCACTGTGTGGATAAATGCCCCCTGCTCCTCTTTCAGCCTGGATCTAGGAATGCCAACGCACAATATAATCCATCAACCACAACCCTTTTGAGTTCAGCAATAATTAATCACACCAACAAAGAACCTACCCTCCTTTTTTCTGTACTTTTCCTCCTCTCTGAACTCCGACTCCTTTCTCTACTCCTTCTCCTTCTCCTCTCTGAACTGCGACTCCTTCTCCTCCTCTCTGAACTGCGACTCCTTTTCCTCCTCTCTGAACTGCGACTCCTTCTCCTCCTCTCTGAACTGCGACTCTTTTCTCTACTCCTTCTCCTCCGTCTCTCTGAACTGCGACTCCTTTCTCTACTCCTTCTCCTCCGTCTCTCTGAACTGCGACTCCTTTCTCTACTGCTTCTCCGTCTCTCTGAACTCTGAATCCTTTCGCCGCTCCTTCTCCTCCTCTCTGAACTTCGGCTTCCTAGAGAGACACAGAAAAAACATCCTTTAGACAACACCGAACCACTGCTATGCTTTTTAGACGTATACAATGAGACAGAATAACAGATTATCACAATCTACTTGTTTACTTTGCTTCAGCAAGTGACAGACTGCCAATCATGAGAATAAGCAGAATTTTGTTAGTGACGCGAAGCTCGCAGTTAAAAAAAAATCATAGACTGGAATGAGCACAGCACGTGGGTTTGGCTATTTTGTAAGTCAATGAGTGCAATGGGAAACATGCTTTATTATCTGAAGCCCAAGAAATGTTGCATCATTGAAAAACAATCCGGTCACATACATAGAATGTACAGCACAGAAATAGGTCATTCGGTCCAAAAGGTCCATGCCGGTGTTTATGCTCCACACGAGCCTCCTCCCTCCCTGCTTCATCTAACCCTATCGGCACATCCTTCTATTCTCT
Organism: Heptranchias perlo; assembly: GCF_035084215.1. NCBI lineage: Eukaryota > Metazoa > Chordata > Chondrichthyes > Hexanchiformes > Hexanchidae > Heptranchias > Heptranchias perlo. The sequence goes on along the minus strand of NC_090353.1, from coordinate 5,158,233 downwards.
TTCTCCCTCATGTGTTTATCTAGCTTCCCCTTAATTGCATTTATGCTAGTCGCCTCAACTACTCCATGTGGTAGCGAGTTCCACATTCTAACCACTCTCTGGGTAAAGAGGTTTCTCCTGAATTCCCCATTGGATTTATTAGTGAGTATCTTATATTTATGGCCCCTAGTTCTGGTCTCCCCCGCAAGTGGAATCATCTTCTCTACGTCTATCCTATCAAACCCTTTCATAATCTTAACGACCTCTATCAGTTCACCCATCAGCCTTCTCTTTTCTAGAGAAAAGAGCCCCAGCCTGCTCAATCTTTCTTGACAGGTATATCCTTTCACTCTGGTATCATCCTAGTAAATCTTTTTTGCACCTTCTCCAATGCCTCTATATTCTTTTTATAATACGGAGACCAGAACTGTTCACAGTACTCCAAATGTGGTCTAACCAAGTTTAACATAACTTCTTTGCTTTTCAATTCCAGCCCTCTAGAAATGAACCCCAGTGCTTGGTTTGCTATTTTCATGGCCTTATTAACCTGCGTCGCTACTTTCAGTGATTTGTGTATCTGTACCCTCACCTCGATCCCTCGGCTCCTCTACCCCATTTAGACCCTTATTATCCAAGCAGTACATGGGCCCTTATTCTTTCTATCAAAATGTAATACCTCATACTTATCTATATTGAAATTCATTTGCCAATTACACACCCATTCTGCAAGTTTATTAATGTCTTCCTGTATTTTGCCGCAGTCCTCCTCGGTATTAAATATACCCCCCAATTTGGTGTTGTCCGAAAATTTTGAAATTGTACTTCCAATTCCCGAGTCCAAATCGGTTATGTAAATGGTGAACAACAGTGGTCCCAGCACCGATCCCTGTGGAGCACCACTTCCCACCTTCCTCTAGGCCGAGTAAATACCTTTAACCCCTACTCTCTCTGTTTTCTGTTTTGTAGCCAGCCTGCTATCCATTCTGCTACTTGTCCCGACTCCACATGCTCCGAACTTAGTCGTGGGTCTACTATGCAGTACCTTATCGAAGGCCTTTTCAAAATCCAAATATATTACATCTACTGTGTTACCCTTGTCTACCCTTTTTGTTGATTCTTCAAAGAATTCAATAAGGTTGATCAAGCATAACCTTCCCTTCTGAAATCCGTGCTGACTATTCTTTATTATATTTTCAGTTTCTAGATGCTTTTCTATTACATCTTTGAGTAAGGATACTATTATCTTTCCTATCACCGATGTTAAGCTAATTGGTCTATAGTTCCTTGGACTGGTTCCAGCTCCCTTTTTAAATATAGGAATAACATTAGCTGTCCACCAGTCCTCTGGCACTATTCTCTTTTCTAATGAATTTTTATATATATGTAATAGTGCCTCTGCTATCTCTTCCCAAACTTCTTTTAATATGTGTGGATGCAAACCATCTGGACCAAGGGTTTTATCCTCTCTAAGTTTGAATAGTTTATCAATTATCTCCCCCTTTCTATCTTAAATGTCTTTATATCTTTTTTGATCCCTTCTTCTAATGTCATGCCCACCATGTTAGTCTTCCTGGTAAATAGAGGCAAAGTAATTATTTAATATTTCTACCATTTCACTGTCATTACCTGTGATTTTATCGTGTGTATCCCTTACTGGCCCTATCCCTATCCTGATTTTTCTTTTGTTATTTATATGTCCATAGAATACTTTACTATTTCTTTTTACATTCCTTGATAATTTAATTTTGTAGTCTCTCTTTGCCTTCCTAATTGTTTTATTTTACTTCTTTCCTAACCTTTTTGTATTCCCTTTTGTCATCCTCTCCTTTATTGTCCATGTACTTAGTGTATGCCTTTTTCTTTAGTTTCAATTTTGCCCTTATTTCTTTATTCATCCATTTGTATCATTACTGGCTGGTTTGCTCTTGCTTTTTAGTGGAATATATTTCTCCTGGACTCTATTGATCACAGTTTTAAATGTTTCCCACTGCTGTTCTATTTCTTTGTTTATCAGTAAATTTTTCCAGTTTATTGTCCTTAGTTATATTCTCATCCCCTGAAAATCAATTCTTTACCAATTTATTACTTTGGTCTTTATCTTACTTATGTCCTTCTCAATCGTTATCTTAAACCTTATTATGTTGTGATCGCTATTGCCTAGATGTTTCCCTACACTTACTTTTCTTATCCTTTCTGGTTCATTTCCCATTACTCGATCCAGCAGTGCTTCTGCTCTTGTTAGGCTTTTTACATACTAGGTAAGAAAGGAGTCCTGCACACATTGTTAAAAGCTCCATTCCCTGTACTCCTTTACCTACCTCTTCTTGTCAGCTTATTTGGGGATAGAATAATAATCATGGGAGATTTTAACTATGTCCTTTACTCATTTCGCATATTTGCTTACATATTTCTTCCTCCACCTCCATCTATTAGGTGGTCTGTAGTATACCCCTATTAGTGTGATCGATCCCTTCTCTTTTATTTCAATCCATATGGATTCTGTTTCTATCCTTCTGTTAGTTATGTCCCTTTTTTCTACTGCTATTATGTTATCTCTAATTAGTATAGCTACTTCACCCCTTCTTCCTTCCCTATCCTTTCTGATTAGGTTATAGCCTGCAATAATTAGTTGTCAGTCCAGTTCTTTATGTAGCCATGTTTCAGTTATTCCTACTACCTTTGGTTCCTCACTACGGATTACTGCCTTCAGTTCCCGTGTTTTATTTTGGATGCTGTACAGGCAGTTTAATTCATCTTTAATAATTGTTCCTTTTACTTTATTTTTAATAGTCCTTTTACACTTCAGTTTCATAACTGTATTTGTTCCTTGACCGTTTAATCCTTACTCTGGTCTGACCGTTATACTTATCTCCTTTTCTTTTATCTTTAAGCTTTTGTTATTGCTACCAGATCCCTCCCCCCATCTTGCTAGTTTAAAAGCTTATGCACCACCCTATTTATCCTTTCCGCTAGGACTCTGATCCCATTCCAATTCAGGTGGAGCTTGTCCCAGTGGTACAGCTCCTTCCTGACCCAGTACTGGTGCCAGTGTCCCATGAAATGGAATCCCTCCTCCCCAACACCAGTCTTTCAGCCACATGTTAACCTTTCTGATCTGCCTATCCCTATGCCAATTAGCACGTGGCTCAGGTAGTAAACCTGAGATACCACCCATGAGGTCCTGCTTTTTAATTTAGTTCCTAGCTTCTGATATTCCCTTAGCAGGACCTCCTCTTTGTTCTTCCTTATGTCATTGGCACCGACATGGACCCCGTCAACTGGATCAGCCCCCTCCCTTTGCAAGTTCCTCTCCAGTTGCTCAGAGATGTCCTTTACCCTTGCACCAGGTAGGCAATGCACCCTCCTGGACTCTCGATCGCGACTGCAAAGGAGGCTATCTATCCCCCTGATTTGTAGAATCCCCTATAACTATGTATGACTACAACCTTTCTATTCTGATCCTCCCCACTTTGGATTGCCTCGTGCTCCATGGTGCCATGGTCAGCATTCTGGGCATCCGCTCTGCAGCCTTCATCCTTATTCTCACAGGTATCAAGTACCTCGTACCTATTGGATAGGACCAGTGCCTGCGGGACCTCCCTCTCCCTTATGTGTCAGAGTGTCTCTAACTTGCACTCCAGTTCAACTAGAACCACAAAATCTTTTCTGCACGAGTGCTGGTGGCTATATTGGGGAGGGGGGGGGAAAGCACATACAGGAAGAATATGCATAAAGATGACTGGAAAAGCTGCTGGACTTGAATCGTGCATGGCAAGTGAGCCCTACTACTAATTGGAGTTTACATCCTGATCACAAACAGCTGTGCTGAGATTTAGACTACAGGTAGACCAAAAAAGGGACCAACCATGTCTAACTCGAGTAAGTACTATACTACTCACAACTTGGATTTGTTTTTGGTGTATCTGGTCAAGGTGAGGTATGTCAGTGCTGGGGATAGGAGCACATCCACGTCCAATGTCATGTGTACCCAATTCAGGTAAAAGGCCCGACATAGAGGAACATGCCCTCTATTCTACCCGAGTAATATGCTTTCAACTCAGCCTCAGGAGAGAGCGCATCCTCAAATGCCCTGGTGCAGCACTTCCATTTCCAACTTACAACCATCCTTGCAGCTTTTCTGTGTTACACTGCAAATTAATCGCTAACTTATGGCCACTTCTGTGTAGGTGAAGATTTCTCAAACTCATTTCCTTTAGGACCCTTACAGTTAGCAGAGAGAAGACTATGATCCCAACACTTGATTCAAATCTGCGTTACATGACAGTGTGCTAACCCAATGCACTGCCAGCCATCACTTGCCATCTGTTTCTCTCAACTTCCCTTACTTGAATGTGAAGGTCTGTATCGGTGTTCATCCTTTCCCCTCCTTCTGTCCTTCCGATCATTCTCCCGTTTCTTAGAGTCTCCTCGGCTGTTGTTTCGGTCCTCGCTTTTCCCAACAACAGATGACCTGAAGTGGAATCAAAATAAATTATGTCTCACACATGCTATCTGGGATTTTGTAAATACAATAAGAGCGTTAATCTAGTAGGGAGAACCAGAAAACAAGTTTCATGGGAAGCACTGAGCTTCTTGGATAGACTACTTATTTTTATGAGGGAGGGAGGGAGGGAGGGGGGGATGGGGGGAGGGGGGGATGGAGGGAGGAGGGAGGGGGGGGATGGAGGAGGGAGGGAGGGGGGGGATGGAGGAGGGAGGGAGGGGGGGGATGGAGGAGGGAGGGAGGGGGGGGATGGAGGAGGGAGGGAGGGGGGGGGATGGAGGAGGGAGGGAGGGGGGGGATGGAGGAGGGAGGGAGGGGGGGGATGGAGGAGGGAGGGAGGGGGGGGATGGAGGAGGGAGGGAGGGGGGGGATGGAGGAGGGAGGGAGGGGGGGGATGGAGGAGGGAGGGAGGGGGGGGGATGGAGGAGGGAGGGAGGGGGGGGATGGAGGAGGGAGGGAGGGGGGGGGATGGAGGAGGGAGGGAGGGGGGGATGGAGGAGGGAGGGAGGGGGGGATGGAGGAGGGAGGGAGGGGGGGATGGAGGAGGGAGGGAGGGGGGGATGGAGGAGGGAGGGAGGGGGGGATGGAGGAGGGAGGGGGGGATGGAGGAGGGAGGGAGGGGGGGGATGGAGGAGGGAGGGAGGGGGGGATGGAGGAGGGAGGGAGGGGGGGATGGAGGGAGGGGGGATGGAGGGAGGGAGGGAGGGGGGATGGAGGGAGGGGGGATGGAGGGAGGGAGGGGGGATGGGGGGGAATGGAGGGAGGGGGATGGAGGATGAGGGGGAGAGAACGAGGGAAGGGGGTCCCCATGAGAGAGGGAGAAGAAGAGTGTGAGGTTGAGTGAGCTAAGGGGGAAGGAGGGAGTGAGCTAAGGGGGAAGGAGGGAGTGAGCTAAGGGGGAAGGAGGGAGTGAGCTAAGGGGGAAGGAGGGAGTGAGCTAAGGGGGAAGGAGGGAGTGAGCTAAGGGGGAAGGAGGGAGTGAGCTAAGGGGGAAGGAGGGAGTGAGCTAAGGGGGAAGGAGGGAGTGAGCTAAGGGGGAAGGAGGGAGTGAGCTAAGGGGGAAGGAGGGAGTGAGCTAAGGGGGAAGGAGGGAGTGAGCTAAGGGGGAAGGAGGGAGTGAGCTAAGGGGGAAGGAGGGAGTGAGCTAAGGGGGAAGGAGGGAGTGAGCTAAGGGGGAAGGAGGGAGTGAGCTAAGGGGGAAGGAGGGAGTGAGCTAAGGGGGAAGGAGGGAGTGAGCTAAGGGGGAAGGAGGGAGTGAGCTAAGGGGGAAGGAGGGAGTGAGCTATGGGGGAAGGAGGGAGTGAGCTAAGGGGGAAGGAGGGAGTGAGCTAAGGGGGAAGGAGGGAGTGAGCTAAGGGGGAAGGAGGGAGTGAGCTAAGGGGGAAGGAGGGAGTGAGCTAAGGGGGAAGGAGGGAGTGAGCTAAGGGGGAAGGAGGGAGTGAGCTAAGGGGGAAGGAGGGAGTGAGCTAAGGGGGAAGGAGGGAGTGAGCTAAGGGGGAAGGAGGGAGTGAGCTAAGGGGGAAGGAGGGAGTGAGCTAAGGGGGAAGGAGGGAGTGAGCTAAGGGGGAAGGAGGGAGTGAGCTAAGGGGGAAGGAGGGAGTGAGCTAAGGGGGAAGGAGGGAGTGAGCTAAGGGGGAAGGAGGGAGTGAGCTAAGGGGGAAGGAGGGAGTGAGCTAAGGGGGAAGGAGGGAGTGAGCTAAGGGGGAAGGAGGGAGTGAGGTAAGGGAGAAGGAGGGATGGAGTTTAGGGGAAAGGAGAGAAGTGTTAGAGGATCAGCTTAGTACAAGGAGACGTTAAAGCTCTGAAGACATTATTTGAAGAACAGGGAGTTCTTCTGATGACCTGGCCAACACTGCTCATGTAGTGTGCAAGGTACAAAATGCATGAAAATTATGTAACACCACTGATTAACGATCAATAATAGCTGGCTTCACCTGAGTCCAGTTTAGCAGCTATGTATGCAAGGTGTGAAACGCATGGGGATTAGTGAGCTGAAAATCAACCATTTGAATTTAGAACACCCAGTGTTTGCTTACTAAAATAAAAATTCCTGGAAGTTCGCAGTCAGTCTGTCATCATCCAAAAGACAGGCTAGCATCTTGGGAAATAACCCTTCATCACAACAGGCTCGCCAATTAGCACTTGCGACAACTAACCAGGCAGAAAGACTGCTACCTGATACATGGCATCTATCATTGTCAGGCTAAGCAGCATGCATGGCTCACAGGCACCCCACAGAATTGGAAATTACCATGCAATTTACCATGTCCCCATCCCCACCAGGTAAGATTGCGACAGGAGTGCTGTGAAAGATACCGCCAGATTTTACAGTAACTTTAAGACTTCGGTACTGGCAGAAGTTTACTGTAAAAGTGATTGTATCTCTCGCACTGCTCCCGATTCTGCCACTGATAATCCCATTGCTCCAATAATCCAGAGGACATGAGCTCCTTTATCCTTCTGGCTTCTATGTTTTCTATGTTTCCGTTTCTTGTTCTGGCTGTTGGTGGCTATAGACATTCTGTTTGGTCAAACTTCCGTTCTGCTGCTCTAGTCTTCCAGTCTTCCCTCGTCAGATACTGCATATTATATAATTCAAGTGCTTCTCTAACCTTGTGCTGTTTATTAAATCTAAAAATTGCTGCCGTTACACTTTTCGTAAGAGATTTTAAATAAATTTATAAATCACTAGTTAGGCCTCAGCTGGAGTATTGTGTACAATTCTGGGCACCACACTCTAGGAAGGACATCAAAGCCTTGGAGAGGGTGCAGAGGAGATTTATTAGAATGGTACAAGGGATGAGGGACTTCAGTTATGTAGAGAGGCTAGAGAAGCTGGGATTATTCTCCTTGGAGCAGAGATGCTTAAGGGGAGATTTAATAGAGGTGTTCAAAATTATGAGGGGTTTTGATAGAGTAAATAAGGAGAAACTAATTTTGAATCAGGGACAGGGACTCATCGTAATTAATGCAAGCAAATTAACAGTAATGAAGAAAATAATGGCACTAATCCCCAAGACCAGATGGTTTCCATCCCAGGGTTTTAAACGAAGTGGGTGAGAACATAGCAGAAGCCCTAACCATATCTTACAAAGTTCTCTCGATTCAGGAACCGTTCCTTTAGATTGGAAAATTGCACGTCACTCCGCTATTTAAGAAAGGGGAGAGAGGGCAACCAAGGAATTATAGACCAGTTAACCTAACATCTGTTGTCGGGAAATTACTAGAATCTATAATTAAGGAAAGAGTGACCGAACACCTTGAAAATTTTCAGCTGATCAGTATGGATTTGTAAAGGGTTGGTCATGCCTGACGAACCTGATTGAATTTTTTGAAGAGGTGACTAAAGTAGTGGACAGGGGAATGTCTATGGATGTTCTTTATATGGATTTCCAGAAGGCATTCGATAAGGTCCCTCATAAGAGACTGTTAGCTAAAAGTTGAAGCTCATGGAATTGAGGGCAAATTATTGACCTGGTTAGGAAATTGGGTGAGCGGCAGGAGACAGAGAGTAGGGATAATGGGCAGGTACTCAAATTGGCAGGATGTGACCAGTGGTGTCCCACAGGGATCTGTGGGCCTCAACTATTCACTATTTATTAACGACTTAGATCCAAATTTGCTGATGACACAAAGATAAATGTAAGGAGTCGCACAACACCAGGTTATAGTCCAACAGCTTTATTTGAAATCACAAGCTTTCGGAGCTTTGCTCCTTCGTCAGGTGAAGTGACCCACATCATGGACACAAAGATAGGCAGCATTGTAAGCAGTGTAGATGTAAGCATAAAATTAGAGAGCTATTAATAGATTAAGTGAATGGGCAAAACTGTGGCAAATGGATTTCAATGTAGGCAAGTTTTTAGGTCCAAAGTGTATGACCTCAAAGGATAAATCAGAGTACTTTCTAAATGACTTAGTGGCACATGTACATAAGTCATTAAAATGTCATGGAGAGGTACAGAAAATAATCAAAAAGGCTGGCCTTCATATCTAGAGGACTAGAATACAAGGGGGTAGAAGTTATGCTACAGCTATACAAAGCCCTGGTTGGACCACATCTACAGTACTGTGTTCAGTTCTGGGTACTGCACCTTAGGAAAGATATATTGGCCTTGGAGGGAGTGCAGCGTAAATTTACTAGAATGGTAGCTGGACTCCAAGTGTTAAATTCTGAGGCGAGATTACACAACCTAGGCTTGTATTCTTGGAATTTAGAAGACTAAGGGGTGATTTGATCTAAGTTTTCAAAATATTAAAGGGAACTGATAGGATAGATAGAGAGAAACTATTTCCTGGCTGGGGAGTCCAGGACTAGGGGACATAGCCTAAAAATTAGAGCCAGAACTTTCAGGAGTGAAGTTAGAAACACTTCTACACGCAAAGGGTGGTAGAAGTTTGGAACTCTCTTCCACAAACAATAATTGAGCTAGCATCAACTGCCAAGTTTAAATGTGCGATTGATAGATTTTTGTTAACCAAAGGTATTTAGGGATATGGGGTTAAGACGGGTGTGTGGAGTTAGTTCACAGATCACCCATGATCTCACTGAATGGTGGAACAGGCTCGAGGGGCTATTTGGCCTACTCCTGTTCCTATAAACTGTTTCCACTGACAGGAGGGTCGGTAACCAGGGGACACAGGTTTAAAGTAATTAGCAAAAGAAGTAGAGGGGAGATGAGGAGAATTTTTTTTTACGCAGCAAGTTGTTATGATCTGGAATGCACTGCCTGAAAGGGTGGTGTATAGAATCTGAATTCTTGCCACAGAATTTGATTGGGTTTGTTGCAGAATTCTAAAGCCCTGGCAATAAGATCAAAAACGTCAACAAAAGTGGAACACATCTCATCAGACATCATGTGCAATGAAATCTGTACGATTAAGTAATGTCAGAAAGACGGGTTCGATGAATGTGGCCAAGTGATCAAGGCACTATGGAGCAGGAAGCAAATAGACTAACGACCAAAGCTTCAAACTAATCTCGCTAAATCAAACCAATAAACCAACTGTAGGCTAAACTCAGCGAGATGCAAGACATATAATGGGATGAGAAAACTGAAGAATCTCAGTACTTTTTTTTAAGGCTGGGTTAGTTTCCCTTCTTTACTGATGTCTAATTGGTTCATTTCCTTTTATTTAAAATGTTCGTTTAGAATTTTAGCAGTACTTTGCGGAGCGGTTAAGGCTGAATCAGGGTGTTGTTTTGAAACAGTGTTGAGTTGGATGTGCACCACCAGAGTAGGTCATCAGCCACCAATGTCAGAGATAGAGGCACATGTGGTACAAGGGCCGAACCTCAGACCAACCACCAGTGCTGGGCTCAGCGATTGCCCAGTGATCCAACCTGAGCTCCAGTACCAGCCAGGAAGGAACAGTGTAAAGAGCAGGGTTCTGCCTGATATGTCTAACATGGCACAGAAGAGGCAACAGATGCCAAAGACCAAGAGGCAAACCTGGAGAGGCTGGTTTTAAGGCACCATGAAGAAAGAAGCAATCCAGAACTTCTATGAGGCATTCCCAGGACCTTGAGGATAGTAATCTCAGTATTTACTCCTGATACCATGTGTTGGACCACCAATCAGGAAGAAATAGATTAGGTATTACAATGGGTAGCTGGATAGATGATTTGGGTAACAGGTTTAGATTCCTAGAACACTGTGACAAGTTCTGAGGCAAGGGAAGCTGTTCAAAATGAATGGGCTTCACCCAAATCAAAGAGAAACCACTGAGGCAGGATTTAAACTGGTAAAGCACGGGGAAGATGAACAATACAGGCCAAAAAGGAAATTAATAGAAAGAAAATGAGAAAAGAAATGCTGTAAGAAATAGGCTGTACCCTAAAAAAAGCAGACATATGAACTTTAAAAGCATTTGCAACAAGATAACTGAACTCAAGGCTGTTGTGGCAATTGGGAACAGTGATGTAATGGAGATCTCAGAAACATGGTTAACCCAATGATGGACAAATACAACAAACAAGGGTTTAAAGTGTTCAGAATGGACAAACTAGAGAGGAAAGGAGCTGAGTAGCTCTATGTGTCAGGGATACCTGGGTCATCAACAAAGTAGACCCCCTGGTACAGGGTAAGTTTTCTAATAAGCTGGTTTAGTAAGTATGTAATGCAAAGGGAGCAAAGGAAATTCCAGTGGTTTGCTATTGACCATTGGGTCAAAAGAAAGGAGGACAGGTTACTCTATGAAGAGACAAAGAAGGTCTGTACCATGAAAGGTGCACACTAATGGGGGACTTTAACCAACCTAACACACTGGGAATTTCCAGGTGGTCTAGAGTCTAAGCTATTAGGTTAGGAACGTTACAAATAATAACTTGCATCTCGACCTGGAAGTAATGGCACCAGGGACCATAACATGATCTGAGATAACATAATACTACACATCAATACACAAGTATGCACTGAAAAAGGCCAACTTCAATGCAGTGAAGGAAGAGCTTAAATAAACCAAATGGGGTTGTAGTATGGGGAGAGAGCAGGAATATGGTATTGAGAAAGAGGATCAGCCTGGATCATACTGAGTGGTGGAGCACACTCGAAGGAAGGAATGGCCTTCTCCTGCACCTATGTTCTAAGTACTTAAGGAAATTTCAGCTAAAGAGCTTTAAATTCATTCTACAATGCAGGATAAGTATAGACCAGGCACAGATTAAAGAAACATGACCCTAAAGAAATTAAGATAACATGAATAGAACTAAATAAGAAAAACATAACTCTACAAAGTCTGTAAGGAGAAAGATAAGGGAAACTGCTGGGAATACAGGAGCTTGTAAAATAATGGCCTGGATTTTGCACTGAGCAATGAACGAACGTCACCCACGCTCATTAGATTTAAACTTACCCAGAAACTATCCACGGGCTTTTGGGCGCCAACTTCTTGCAATGGGGAGCCGAAAAAAGTGCAGCATCCTCTCCTGGGCATCTGTGAGCTTTGTGAGCGGGGCAAGGAACTGTGTATCCCCTTAACCAATCAGATTGAAGCATTGTTAACAAGCCATGCAGACACAGAACCAGGAAGTGTTAGTTAGATTAGTAAATGCAATGTAAAATCAGTTACAGAAAGTGAAATAAAGAGGATAAGAATTGAATTAAAAGACAGAGATAAATGGGATAGAAAGAAAAAGTAAAACATTTTTGTACAATTAAATTTTGAAGGAAACTCCACACTTGTAAAAGTAAATTTTCAGTGCCAGTGAGGTTGTTTGGCAGTCATTAAGACTTACCACAACGTTAAAAATTTTGATTAGACTAAAAGAACTGGACACACCTTTTTAGGTGAAAATAATTAGTTTCCAGCTAGGCAAGAGAGCAACTTCGGCCATTGCAGCCAATTGACCAGCGAGTCAGCCGGCGAGGTCTCCTTCCCACACAGCTTTCGGAGGAGCAGGGCGTCTGGTAGAGCAACTTCCGGATTTCCGCGTTTGACTGCACATGTGCGCTCGCTGGAAGTTGTTCTTCCATTTGCCCTGAAATATCGGTGAGCCCTGTTAGGATCTCCGTTATTTTCAGAGCAAATTCTGGGCAAATGTGAAAAATGAAGCCAGAGGGGCAAAGAGGAAATTGGAATGACTATACTTGTAGAACTAAGTGCAACAGTAAGAAATTCTTCGGTATTAGAACAGCAAGAGCATTAAAGAATCAAGATCACTTAAGGGTGAAACTGAGTTTGAACAAAAAATAGTTCCCATACTAAGCGATTACTTCCTATAAGTACTCACTGTAGAAAGCACAACAGCATTCCACCAATTATAGGAGGTTCTGCAACTAAACTTAATCCCTCTGATGTTATCTGCATAGATGCCCCAGACAGATGTTAAAAAGGCTCAAAACCAATAAATCCCAAGGATGACTGCCATCTACCAAAGGATGCTAAGTGCTGACTGTCTGGTAGAAAGATACTGTTGGCCATCACCAGTTTCTGGATAATGCTGATGGAATGTACAGATCTTGGATCCCAGTGTGTAAACTGTAGGTTTTTTTTTGTACAAACACTTTTTAAGAGTGAAAGTTCAATAAAAATGACTCGTGTGGAGGTTCTATGGCCAAATCAAGCCAACACCAAACTACAAACACAACTGTAACTGGCAACCAGTCATGATGCAGAGACGATGTCTGAGAACTCTTCCCATTTACACAGTGCCAGCGTAACATTGCTGTTAACAATGGGAAAAGGAACTGAGGCCTGTTCAGGATATGGTGCTCTTGTCTAGCTCAAGTATGAAATAAGATCACATTACACTAGCAAGATGACAAAATTGCTTTTAAAGGGACACTGTCCCTATGACTTTACCTGGTTGAATAATGGGCCTATATTAGCACACAGAGAATAAAACAAAAAATAATTAGCATTTTATAAAAACATGTGCAACACTTCATGCTGCCTGAGCAAAACCAATGAGTCATGTAACATGCTTACTTGTCTCCAGATTGTCCTCGGTCACTATCAGCTCTTGGACTGCAACTTGATTTGGAGTCTCTCACATTTCTCCCCTTCTCCTCTGTACTTTTGTGGCCAGGTTCACTTTTAGCCTGAAGACACAAACACACATTATATTTGACCACCCATGGAGCTGCCATTGGATTGCAGATATATGCACCATTCTCAGCATCCCCATGGTCAAGAATCACCAACAACCGAGTTAACAGAACCACAGATCCAACACTTCTTTTCTCCATGTTGTGGACTACATATGGAACACACCAGAGACCAGCTGAGGTGGCGGGCAGGTGACCTATGCGTAGCCTCTGTCAATACCACTCAGCATCTGATTGTTCTGCTGTCCAACAATTGTCATTCCACCCCTGTGGGTAAATAGCTGACTTCCAACCTGCACATTTGCACGAGAGCTATGATCTCAAATCAAAAAAACTTACAAAAATACCAACTCAGCCTCATCATCAAGTTTACAAATGGTGCCCTAAAACCAGAAATGGAAAGCAGACAAAATGCTGGTGTGGAAATTTCTGGAAGAAAGTAGTAAGTGGAGCCATTTTGAAAGAATAGGTAATCTTGCGTGGTGTGCCTCAAAGACAAAAATATCTGTCTTTTCCTGGAACTGTGCCCATTTCTTACTCCCCAATTCTTTATTTCTCTGTCTTCCACTCCTCTTCTCTCTGTATGTCTCTTCCAAAACTTTCCAGTTACCCCATTTATTTGGCTCCAACTATTCTTTACAGAGTCTCTTAATGCAATTCTCTCCTGTATGTCCCTTCATTCTCGGTCTGCCTGTCAAACATTTCCTCTTTGTATGTCCTTTACGTGCGTTTGTCACTATCTCCTTTTCCTCTCTCCGAGATCTGGAGCCAGGCTCATCTCCCCTTGGAATTAGGGGACATGGGAACAGGAGTAGGCCATTCAGCCCTTGAGCCTGTAGCCTCGAGTCATTCAATTAGACCATGGCTGATCTGCACCTCAATATAATTTACCCACCTTTGATCCACATCCCTTGATACCATTACCAACAAAAATCTATCGAACTCAGTCTTAAAAATTTCAGTTGACCCAGCATCCACAGCCTTTTGGGGGAGAGAGTTCCAGATTTCAACTGCCCTTTGTGTGAAAATGTGCTTCTTGATTTCACTTCTTGATTGCCTAGCACCAATTTTAAGATTGTTCTGGATTCCTCCACCAGAGGAAATAGTTTCTCTGTATCTATCCTATCAAATCCCTTTTATCATTTTAAACACTTCGATTAGATCACCCCTCAACCTTCCAAACTTAATGGAATACAAACCAAGTTTATGCAACCTGTTCTCATAATTTAACCCTTTATGCCTTGGTATCATTTTGGTGAATCTGTGTTGTACCTCTTCCAAGGCAAATATATTTTTTCTGAGGTTCGTTGCTCAAAACTGAGTGTGCAGGGGGAAATTGAAAAAGGATGTAAGAAGGGCAAAGAGAGAATATGAGAAAAGATTAGTGGGTAACATAAAAGGCAACCCAAAAATCTTTTATAAATACATAAAAAGTAAAAGGATAGTTAAAGGAATGGTGGGGCTGATCAGGGACAAAGAAGGAAATCTTCTTGTGCAGACTGAGGTACTGAATGAATACTTTGTGCCAGTCTTCACAAAAGAAGAGGATGAAATTGATGTCACAATAGAGGAAAAGGGGGGAGTAGAGATACTGGATAGGATAAAAATAGATAGAAAGGGGGTGCTACATAGGTAGGCATCACTCAATGTTAACAAGCCACCCAGTCCAGATGGAATGCATTGTAGGTTGCTCAGGGAAGCAAGGATGGAGGTAGCAGAAGCTCTGATCACAATCTTTCAATCATCCTTAGATATGGGAGTGGTGCCAGACAACTGGAGGGTGGCAAATGTTACACCCCTATTTAAAAAAGGGGAGAGGGATAAATCTGGTAACTACAGGCTGATCAGTCTAACGTCAGTGGTGGGAAAACTACTAGAAACCATTGTCAAGCACAAAATTAATTCTCACTTGGAGAAGCATGGGTTAATAAGGGTCAGCCAACATGGATTTGTTAAAGGCAAAGCGTGTCTGACTAACCTGATTGAGTTCTTTGATGAAGTATCAGAGAGGGTTGATGAAGGTAGTGCAGTAGATGTTGTATATATGGGCTTTCAAAAGGCATTTGATAAAGTAACGCATAATGACTTATTCGGAAAATAGAAGCACATGGGATTAAAGTTGGTAACTTGGGTACTTGGTAATTGGCTAAAGGATAGGAGGCAGAGAGTAGCAGTGAATGGATGTATTTCTAACTGGAGAGAAGTATGCAGTGCACCCCCCCACCCCCCAGAGATCAGTATTAGGACCATTGCTTTTCTTGTTATATATAAATGATCTGGATTGGGTACAGGAAGTATAATTTTGAAGTTTGCAGATGATACAAAACTTGTGCGAGGTGATGCACTTTGGAGGGACTAACAAGGCAAGGGAATACACAATGAATGGGAGGACCCTAGGCAAGACAGAGGGTCAGAGGGATCTTGGTGTGCAAGTTCACAGATCCCTGAAGGCGGCGGAACAGGTAGATAAGGTGGTAAAGAAGGCATATGGGATACTTGCCTTTATTAGCCGAGGCATAGAATATAAGAGCAAGGAGGTTATGATGGAGCTGTATAAAACACTGGTTAGGCCACAGCTGGAGTACTGTGTGCAGTTCTGGTCGCCACACTACAGGAAGGATGTGATCGCTTTGGAGAGGGTGCAGAGGAGATTCACCAGGATGTTACCAGGGCTGGAGCGCTTCAGCTATGAAGAGAGACTGGGAAGATTGGGTTTGTTTTCCTTGGAGCAGAGGAGGCTGAGGGGGGACATGATTGAGGTGTACAAAATTATGAGGGGCACAGATAGGATGGATACTAAGGAGCTTTTTCCCTTCGTTGAGGGTTCTATAACAAGGGGACATAGATTCAAGGTAAAAGGCGGGAGGTTTAGAGGGGATTTGAGAAAGAATTTTTTCACCCAGAGGGTGGTTGGAGTCTGGAACTCACTGTCTGAAAGGGTTGTGGAGGCAGGAACCCTCACAACATTCAAGAAGCATTTGGATGAGCACTTGAAATGCCATAGCATACAAGGCTACGGACCAAATGCTGGAATATGGGATTAGAGTAGACAGGGCTGATGGCCGGCGCGGACACGATGGGCCGAAGGGCCTCTATCCGTGCTGTATAACTCTATGACTCTCTATGACAGTGAGGAGGATAGTAGCAGACTTCAGGAGGACATAGATCTACAAAAAGTGACATCACAGGACAAGGAGGAGCACCGAGGTAAGTCAGTAAGTATTTAGTTAATTGGTTAGCATTTTTAGTGGTTATTAGTAGTTATTGGGGATAAAAGAAGTGGGAGCGGAGGCCCGAAAGCAGAAGGAGCGGGACCAGCGACCGAGAGCAGAGCACACAAAGCTGAGACCAACTCAATCACAGGCTGAAATTTGAAAGAGTGACATCAGAGGACAGCAGGTTGGTGACTGGTTGGTGATTAATACATTTTTTTTGCTCTCTAAGCTAGAAGTGGTTTAAACTAGGAACATACAACTTGCTAATAATTTATTAAATTAACAACTTAAACTAGATAAATTAATTAGTTTAATAAAAATAATCCAAGTGAATTAATTACATAAAAACTTTAATTAAGTAAATAAATAAAACAAGGTTAGATAGAGATGGCACAGATCACAGATCAGCCATGATCTTATCAAATGGCGGAGCAGGCATGAGGAGCTGAATGGCCTACTCCTGTTCCTATGTTCCTATGGCAATGCAGGTGGTGTGCCGTAACTGCAGTATGTGGGAGTTTGTGGAGAGCAGCATGATCCCAGGCAACCACATCTGCAGCAAGTGACTGCAACTCGAGGAACTTCGGCTGAGAGTTGTTGGGCTGAAGTTCGAGGTGCAACTCTGATGCATCAGGGAGAGGGAGAGTTACCTGGACATCTTGACCCAGGAGGCAGTCACACCCCTTAGGTTAGGTAGTGGTTTAGGTTTGGTTAATGATCAGGGACAGGAGGATGTGACTGCAAGTCAGGCAGGTAAGGGGACCCCAGATGCAGTAGTGGAGGAGCCTCAGACTTTGCCCTTGTCCAACAGGTATGAGGTACATGCTACCTGTGTGGATGAGAACAAAGACTACAGGGTGGATGGGCAAACTGACCACAGCACCGTGGTACAGGAGGCCATTCAAGTTGGGGGAGCGCAAAGGAATGCGGTAGTGTTAGGGGATAGTATAGTCAAGGGGATAGATACTGTTCTCTGCAGCCGCGACCGGGAGTCCTGAAGGCTGTGTTGCCTGCCCGGTGCCAGGGTTAAGGACATCTCCTTGCAGCTGGAGAAGAACTTGGAGAAGGAGGGGGAAGGATCCAGTTGTTGTGGTCCACGTAGGAACCAACGACATAGGTAGAACTAGGAATGAGGTTCTGCTGAGGGAGTTTGAGGAGCTAGGATCTAAATTAAAAACCAGAACCTCAAAGGTAATAATCTCTGGATTACTACCCAAGCCACGTGCAAATTGGCAGAGGAACAAACAGCTCAGATAGTTAAATGTGTGGATGAAAGAGTGGTGTGGGAAGACAGGGGTTTCGATTTGTGGGGCACTGGCACCAGTACTGGGAAAAGAGGGAGCTCCACTTAACTGGGCTAGGACCAGAGCCCTGGCAAATCGAATAACTGGGGCTTTAAATTAATAAGAGTGGGGGGAGGGTTCGGGTAAGGGTAAATTTATAAGTCTAAAGAGAAAAGTCAAGGCGGTAGAACAGAGTAGTGATTTGGGTAAAAATAAGCCGACTGTCTCTGGAAGGGCCAGAGAGTTTAACAAAGGTAATAGGGCATTAGCAACTAAGGTCACATCAGGAAAAATAGTAAAAACTGGAAATAGTGGGGAACCAAGGGTCTAATGAGAGTGAGGAACTTAAAGTAATTAAGATTAGTAAAGAAAAAGTACTGGAGAAATTAATGGGACTAGAAGCCAATAAATCCACTGGACCTGATGGCCTATATCCTAGGGTTTTAAAAGAGGTGGCTGCAGAGATAGTGGATGCATTGGTTTTGATCTTCCAGAATTCCCTAGATTCTAGGACAGTACCCTTGGACTGGAAGATAGCAAATGTAACCCTGCTATTCAAGAAAGGAGAGAGAAAGCAGGGAACTACAGGCCAGTTAGCCTGACATCAGTAGATGGGAAAATGCTCGAATCTATTAAGGACATAGTAACAGGGCACTTAGAAAATCATAATATGATTAGGCAGAGTCGACATGATTTTATGAAAGAGAAATCGTGTTTGACAAATCTATTAAGTGTTTTTTTGAGGGTGTAACTAGCAGGGTAGATAAAGGGGAACCAGTGGACGTCGTATATTTGGATTTTCAAAGGACATTCGATAAGGTGCCACACAAGAGGTTGTTACACAAGATTAGGGATTGGGGGTAATATATTAGCATGTACTGAGGATTGGTTAATGGACAGAAAACAAACAGTAGGAATAAACGGGTAATTTTCGGGTTGGCAGGATGTAACTAGTGAGGTGCCGCAAGGATCAGTGCTTGGGCCTCAGCTGTTTACAATATATATCAATGACTTAGATGAGGGGACCGAGTGTAATGTATCCATTGCTGACGATACAAAGCTGGGTGGGAAGGTAAGCTCTGAGGAGGACGCAAAAAGGCTGCAAAGGGATAGAGACAGGTTAAGTGAGCAGGTGAGAAGATGGCAGATGGAGTATAATGTGGGGAAATGTGAAATTATCCACTTTGGTAAGAAGAACAGAATATTTTTTAAAAGGTGAGAAACTAAGAAACTAAGAAATGTTGGTATTCAGAGGGATTTGGGTGACCTTGTACAGGAATCACAGGAAGTTAACATGTAGGAACAGCAAGCAATTAGGAAGGCAAATGCCATGTTAGCCTTTATTGCTAGGGGGTTGGAGTATAAGAGTAGGGAGGTCTTGCTGCAATTATATAGGGCAGTGGTGAGACCACACCTGGAGTACTGTGTAGAGTTTTGGTCTCCTTACCTAAGGAAGGATATTCTTGCCTTAGAGATGGTGCAACGAAGGTTCACCAGATTGATTCCTAGAATGAGAGGGTTGTCCTATGAGGAGAGATTGAGTAGAATGGGCCTATATTCTCTGGTGTTTAGAAGAATGAGAGGTGATCTCACTCAAGTGTATAAAATTCTTAGAGGGCTTCGCTGGGTAGATGCTAGAGGCTGTTTCCTCTGGCTGGAGATCTGGGGGTCAGTGTCAAGATAAGGGGTCGGCCACTTAGGACCAAGATGAGGAAAAGTTTCTTCACTCAGAGGGTTGTAAATCTTTGGAATTCTCTATCCCAGAGGGCTGTGGATGCTGAGTCATTGAGTATATTCAGGACTGAGATCGAAAGATTTTTGGACACTAAGGGAATCAAGGCATATGGGGCTAGGGTGGGAAAGTGGAGTTGAGGGAGAAGATCAGCCATGATCTGATTGAATGATGGAGGAGGCTCGAGGGGCCGTATGGCCTACTCCTGCTCCTATTTCTTATGTTCTTATGACTGGTGAAATGGGCAGATGCAATTTAATGTGGATACGTGTGAAGTGATGCACTTTGGGAAGAACAACATGGAGAGGCAGTATAATCTAAATGGTACTAGTTTGCAACAGCTGAGGGACCCAGGGGTGCACATTCACAATTCTTTGAAGGTGGCAGAGCAAGTTGATAAGGCAGTTATGAAAGCATATGGGACACTTGGCTTTGTAAATAGGGGCACTGAATACAAAACAAGGAAGTCATGCTAAACATTTACAAATGGCTGGTTAGGCCTCAGATGGAATATTGTGTACCTCTGGGCACCACACTTTAGGAAGGATGTCAAGGCCTTGGAAAGGGTACAGAGGAGGATTACCTGAATGATACCAGGGATGAGGGATGTCAGTTATGTGGAGAGATTGGAGAAGCTGGGATTGTTCTCCTTAGAGCAGAGAAGGTTAAGGGGAGACCTAATGGAGGTATTCAAAATAGTGAAGGGTTTCGATACAGCAAATAGAAACTGTTTCTCCTGGCAAGCAGGTCAGTAACCAGAGGTCATAGGTATAAAATAATTGGCAAAAGAACTAGAGAGGAAATGAGGAGGAATTTTTTCACAGAGGATTGTTAAGATCTAGAATGCACTACCTGAAAGGGTGGTGGAAGCAGATTCCATAGGAACTTTCAAAAAGCAACTGGACATGTACTTGAAGAGGAGTAATTTGCATGGTTATGGGGAAAAAACTGGGGTTTGATACTAAATTGGACTCCTCTTTCAAAGAGCCGGCACGGGCACGACAGGCCGAATGGCCTCCTACTGTGCTGTAAGATTCTATGGGTCTGACTAATCCTTTGTACAACTAAAGTATCACTTCCACACTTTTGAATTCCAACCCCCTGGGATAAAGGCCAATAATCCATTAGCATTTATGATTACTTCTTGTACCTGTGCACTACCTTTTAGTGATTTGTGTACATGGACACCTAGATCCCTTCACTCCTGCACAGCTCCTAGTCTCTCACCGTTAAAAAAATATTCTGATTTGTCTTTCTCATGCTCCCCCACTGACACCTGCTCCACTTGGCCCACCTCATTCCCTAGAACCAAGTCCAGCAATGCTTCCTTCCTCGTTGGGCCGGAAACGTACTGGTTAAGAAAGTTACTCTGGACCCATTTCAAAAATTCCTCCCCCTCTTTGCCCCTTATGTTATTATAGTTATCCCAGTCTATATTAGGAAAGTTGAAGTCCCCAGTTAACACTACTCTGTGGCTTTTGCACCTCTCTGTAATTTCCCTGCAAATTTGCTCCTCTATATCCTTCCCACTAGTTGGTGGCCTATAGAATACACCTAGTAGTGTAATGGCACCTCTATTGTTTCTTAACTCTAACCAAATAGATTCTGTCCTTGAACCCTCCAGGACATTCTCTATCTCCAGCACTGCAATAATATCCTCAATCAATACTGCCAGCCCCCTCCTCTCTTTCCTTCCCTATCTTTCCTGAACACCTTATATCCAGGAATATTTAGTACCCAATCCTGCCCTTTTTTGAGCCAGGTCTCCGTTATCGTCACATCGTATTCCCATGTGGCTATTTGCGCCTGCAGCTCACCAACCTTTTTTTTAAAAACACGCTTTGTGCGTTTACACACATGCACTGCAAACCAGTCTTAGACTTTCTTGTACTCTTTCTTAGTCTGATCCCACCTAATAGTGTACTATTACTTGCTCTAGTGCTATCTTTCTCCCCCGATCCTTTGTGCCCCTTGTTTCTCCTTTCCATTGCTTCATTCTGGTGTCCATCCCCGTTTACTCTTTCTGTTACTTCTTCAAAAAATTCAGTAAGGCTGGTCATGCATGACTTTCCCTTCTGAAATCTGTGCTGATTATTATTTTTATTATATTTTCATTTTCTAGATGTTTTTCTATTACATCTTTGAGTAAAGAGTCCATTATCTTTCCTACCACCAATGTTAAGCTAATTCATCTATAGTTACCTGGACTTGCTGTATTTCCCTTTTTAAATTCAGGAACAACATTAGTTGTCTGCCAGTCGTCTGGTACTACTCCCTTTTCTAATGAATTTTTATATATATGTAATAGTGCCTCTGCTATCTCTTCCCAAACTTCTTTTAATATGCAATCCATCCAGACCAAGGGTTTTATCCTCTCTAAGTTTGATTAGTTTATCAATTACCTCCTCCATTTCTATCTTAAATGTCTTTATATCTTTTTTAATCTCATCTTCTAATGTCAGGCCCACCATGTTAGTCTCCCTGGTAAATACTGAGGCAAAGTAACTATTCAATATTTCTGCCATTTTGCTGTCATTACCTGTGAGTTTACCTTGTGCATCCCTTACTGGCCCTATCCCTATCCTGATTTTTCTTTTGTTATTTATGTGTCTGTAGAATACTTTACAATTTCTTTTTATATTCCTTGATAGCTTAATTTCATAGTTCTTCTTTACTTTCCTAATTGTATTCTTTCCTAACCTCTTCATATTCCCTTTTGTCATCCCCTCCTTTATTGTCTATGTACTTAGAGTATGCTTTTTTCTTTAGTTTCAATTTTACCAGTATCTCATTATTCATCATTTCATTATTGGCTAGTTTGTTCTTGTTTTTTTTAAAAAAAAGGAATACATTTCTCCTGCACTCTATTGGTCGCCATTTTAAAAATCTCCCACTGCTGTTCTATCTCTGTCAGAATGTTTTTCCTGTTTACCTTCCCCGGTTCCATTCTCATCCCCTCAAAAATAGCCTTTTTCCAATCTATTACTTTGGTCTTTGTCTTACTTAAATCTTTCTCAATCATTATTTTAAACCTTATGAGGTTATGATTGCTATTGCCTAGATGTTCCCCAACGCTTACTTCTCTTATGTGCTTTGGTTCATTTCCCATTACTAGGTCCAGTAGTGATTTTTCTCTTGTTGGGCTTCTCACATTCTGGGTAAGAAAGGAGTCCTGTCCACACTGTAAAAACTCTATTCCCTGTACCCCTTTACCTACCTCTTGCCAGTTTATTTGGGAGTCATTGAAATCGTCCATGATTATTATTCGATGCTTTTTACTCATTTCATAGGTTTGGCTACATATTTCATCCTCCACTTCCTTTCCACTATTAGGTGGTTTGTAGAATATCCCTATTAATGTGATCAATCCCTTCTTATCCTTTGTTTCAATCCATATGGATTCTGTTTCTATCTTAATATTACTTATAACCCTTTCTCCTATTACCATGTCTCTAATTAGTACAGCTACCCCACCAAATCCTTCTTCTTCGTTCCCTATCCTTTCTAAATACGTTATATCCTGCAATATTAAATTGCCAATCCTGTTGTTTATGTAGCCATGTTTCAGTTGTCCCTACTACATCTGCCTCCTCACTACGAATTATTGCCTCCAGTTCCACCGTTTCGTTTCAGATGCCGTGCACATTGCTATACAGACAATTTAATTTGTTTTCAATAATTGTTCCCCTCACTTTATTTTTCAGTCATTTTGTACTTATGTTCTATAACTGTATTTGTTCCCTGACCGTTTATGTTACCCTTACTCCTTACCTTGGTCCAATCTTTACTCTCCTCTCCTATTTCATAGAATCTTAGGATCATACAATGTTTACAGCACAGAAGGCGGCCATTCGGCCTATCGAGCCCATGCCGGCTTTTTGTAAGAGCAATCCAGTTAGTCCCATTCACCTGCTTTTTCCCTGTAGCCCTGCAAATTTTTCCCCTTCAAGTATCTTTCCAATTCCTTTTTGAAAGCCACGATTGGATCTGCTTCCACCACCCTTTCAGGCAGCAGATTCCAGATCATAACTACTCGCTGCTTAAAAAAGTTTTTCCTCATGTCGCCTTTGGTTCTTTTGCCAATCACCTTAAATCCATGTCCTCTGGTTCTCGAACCTTCTATCAATAGGAACAGTTTCTCTTTATTTACTTTATCTAAACCCTTCATGATTTTGAACACTTCTATCAAATCTCCTCTCAACCTTCTCTGCTCTAAGGAGGACAACCCCAGCTTCTACAGTCTATCCACGTAACTGAAGTCCCTCATCATTGGAACTTTTCTAGTAAATCTCTTCTGCACCCTCTCTAAGGCTTTCACATCCTTCCTAAAGTGCGGTGCCCAGAATTGGACACAATACACCAGTTGTGGTCGAAACAGTGTTTTACAAATGTTTAACATAATTTCCTTGCTTTTGTACTCAATGCCTTTATTTATAAAGCCCAGGGTCCTATGTGCTTTTTTAATCCGCTGTCCTGCCATCTTCAAAGATCTGTGCATACATATCCCCAGGTCTCTCTGTTCCTGCACCCCCTTTAGAATTGTACCATTTAGTTTATATTGCCTCTCCTCATTCTTCCTGACTTATTATTTCATTTATCTTCAGGCTTATACTATCTTCATCAGATCCCTCCCCATCTTACTGGTTTAAAGCCCTGTTGATAGCCCTATTTATACTTTCCACTAGGACACTGGTCCCATTCCTGTTCAGGTGAAGACCAACCCAGTGGTACAGCTCCTTCCTGCCCCAGCACTGGTGCCAGTGTCCCATGAAATGGAACCCCTCCTTCCCAGTATTTCAGCCACGTATTCACTTTCCTGATCTGTTTACTCCTATGCTAATTAGCATGTCGCTCGGGTAGTAATCCCGAGATTACCACCCATGAGGTCCTGTTTTAATTTAGTTCCTAACTTGTGATATTCTCTTAGCAAGACCTCCTCCCTTTTCTTCCCTATGTCATTGGTCCCAACATAGACCACGACAACCGGATCTTCCCCCTCCCTTGCCAAGTTC
Source organism: Heptranchias perlo (assembly GCF_035084215.1). Lineage (NCBI taxonomy): Eukaryota > Metazoa > Chordata > Chondrichthyes > Hexanchiformes > Hexanchidae > Heptranchias > Heptranchias perlo. Next base: position 5,133,959 of record NC_090353.1, on the reverse strand, counting down.
CTCTCCAGTCGTTCCGAGATATCCTTTACCCTTGCACCAGGTAGACAACACCCACCCCGGACTTTCGGTCATGACTGCAGAGGACGCTATACATCCCCCTAATTATCGAATCCCCTCTGATTACAACTTTTCTATTCTGCTCCTCCGGTGCCATGGTTAGCATTCTGGCTGTCCACTTTGCAGCCTGCATCCCTATCCTCACGGATAGCAAGTACATTGTACCTGTTAGATAGCACCAGTGACTGCAGGACCTCCTTTTCTACCTCCCCTTGGTTCCCCTTATCCTGCTGACTAACACTCACACTCTCCTCTTCCTGTACCTGTGCTTTCCTGAGGTGTGACTGTACTCTGGTGAAAACTATCCAAACATTCCTCCCCCTCCCTTATGTGTCAGAGTGTCTCCAACTCGCACTCCAGCTCAAGGACTCTGAGCTGGAGTGTCTAAAGGCAGAGACATTTCCTACAGATGTGGCAATCCGGGACACTCTCAATGTCCACAAACTCCCACATATCATAGTTCCGACGTATAGCCTGCACTGCCATTTCGAGTTTTTATTTATTTATTAGTAGTAATTTAATTCTAGATATAATACAATTACTTGAGGTCTAGATTATATTTAGTAGATGGATTTAGCTTGATTTCAGATTAATTTGTAACTATTCTTGTTTATTAACTTCTTTATTTTAGTATCCCCTTAACTCCGTAATTTACGTATACCAGATTTTCATTTAGCGCAATTTGGATCCCTTTAATTTGGTATCCTCTATTTAGATCATTTTAATTTTATCCCCTTAGATCTAATTAATTACTCTAATTTATTTACATATTTATTTATTTACTGTTGCCCCTTGGTTTAAATTACTTAGCACCTCCTTCCCCCTCTGCATCTAATTCCCACTCTCACCAAATTCCCGTTGTCACTCTGTTTAGCAAGTCACTCCGTTTAGTAGATTCACCAAACTCTCACCAGCTCTGTGCTTAAAGCTCAAAGGAGGAGAGAGAGGTAGAAAGGCGGAGAGGTTTAGGGAGGGAATTCCTGTGCTTAGGGCCTAAGCAGCTGAAGGCACGGCCACCAATGGTGGAATGATGAAAATCGGGGCTGCGCAAGAGGCAAGAATTGGAGGAGCACAGAGATCTCGGAGGGTTGTAGGGCTGGAGGAGATTACAAAGATAGCAAGGGATGAGATTTGAAAACAAAGATGAGAATTTTAAAATTGAGGCGTTGCCAGACCCGGAACCAACGTAGATCAGCGAGCACAGGGGTGACGGGTGAACGGGACTTGGTGCGAGTTAGGATACGGGCAGCAGAGTTTTGGATGAGCTCAAGTTTATGGGGGGGTGCAAGGTGGGAGGCCAGCCAGGACATCATTGGAACAGTCGAGTCTAGAGGTCACAAAGGCATGGATGAGGCTTTCAGCAGCAGATGAGCTGAAGCAGGGCGGAGATGGGCGATGTTATGGAGGTGGAAGTAGGCGGTCTTGGTGATGGAGCAGGCATGGGGTCGGAAACTCATATCAGGGTTAAATAGGGCATCAAGGTTGCAAACAGTCTGGTTCAGCCTCAGACAGTGGCCAGGGAGACGAATGGAGTTGGTGACAAGGGAACAGAGTTAGTGGCAGGGACCGAAGACAATGATTTCGGACTTCCCAACATTTAGCTGGAGGAAATTTCTGTTCATCCAATACTGAATGTCAGGCAAGCAGCATGACAAATCATAGGCAGTGCAGGGGTCACACTTTCACACACTGAACTCTATTTGCCATAGTTTTGCCCACTCACTTAAGTCTTTGTTCCTTTGTAACTTCCTGTTCTCATCCACACAAATTTCTCTGCCTCCTAACTTAGTGTCATCTCCAAACTTGTACATACAACTCCCTGCCACCTACCTCCCAACCAATGTCACAAGGTTATCTCCAATTCTGTGCGTTTTCATTTTGCTAATAATCTCTAGTGTGGAACCTTATCAAATGCCTTCTAGAAGTCCATATAGATAATATCCATAGAGACTCCTCTATCCACCATGCCAGTGGCCTCCTCAAAAAATTCAGACATGACCTACCCTTCACAAATCCACGTTGACTCACTGATCAGCTGATACTCAGTCACTCTGTCTATGATGATAGATTACAGTAAGTTTCCCACAACTGATGTTAAATTGACAGGTCTGTAGTTACCTGGTTTCACTCTCCTTCCCTTCTTAAATAATGGAGTGACATTTGCAATTTTCCAATCCTGAACAATTCCTGAACCTAGAGATCTTTGGAAAGTTACGACTAATACATCTGCTAGTTCCTCAAACCATCAAGACATAGAAATTATCTCTCTCAAGTCCATTACCATTTCTTTACTTTAACAGGGTGTATGTCTCTTGTTGTCTTTGTGAGGGGGCCGAGTTGGAATTTTTGATCATATTTTGAATTGAGGTCAAAAGGCGACCATTGATGAATCCTACTGGACAACAATAACATCCTCCTCCCTCCTGCAAAGCATTAAATTATTTGACCCTCAATATATTCGACGCACAGATCGCAACACATTTAATTATTTGAGAACGAATATTATGACGGTTATTTGATGAAAAATACAGACCCCCAGCAATGTTTTTAAATTTCTTTGATTTAAAAAAAAAATCAATTTTGTTTCATTTTACTTAAGTGTTAAAATATTTCATTCTGATTCCAAAGGATGGTGGTAAATCAGCTGGTGTTTTTCCAGGAATCAGATAAACAAAGGACAACTTCTTTGAGAGTTTGAAAAGTTTGTGTTTCTGCTTACAGTATTCACTGCATTTAGCAGTAATATTTTGTTGCTCAGATCACACATCAATAAAATTACTTGCTTCTTTCAAGGTGTCAAACTGCAAAAACCCAAACTCAATGCCAACTTACAGCAACTCTCCACAACGACATAATGAAACCTTTCCAACCTTTAGTTAAAAATCTCAGTACATTCACGAAGCAGTAGCCATCACTACGTTCTTTGTACTCACCAATTCAACAGTGATGGTTTGTCCACTTAGTTCAGACTGATTCAGAGAATTGATGCTTTGTGTTGCCTCCTCGCCCGTAGACATTGTTATAAATGCACTGCAGCGTGCACCAGGATTGCAAGTATTTGTTACTACGTTTGCAGAGAGCACCTAAAAAAGAACTTGCAGTTATATAGTGCCTTTTCACATCCTTGGGGCGCCCCAAAGCACTTTACAGTCCATGAATTACTTTTGAAGTGTAGTCACTGTTGGTATGTAGGCAAACACAGCAACCAATTTGTGCACAGCAAGGTTCCATAAACAGCGAATGAAATGAATAACCAGTTAATCTATTTTTGTTAGTGGTAGTTGAGAAAAGAATATTGGCCTGGGCACAGAAAATTCCCTACTCTTGTTCAAATGGTGAAAGGGATTTGTTACATCTACCCGAATAGGCAGACAGTTTAGGTTTAATGCTTCATCTGAAAGACGTCAGTGCTGCACTGAAGTGTCAGCCGGGACTATGTGGTCAAATACTGGAGAGGGTTTTGAACAGAGAACCTTCTGAGCCAAGTTGGCAAAAAAATATAAATGATCAATTAGCAGTCAAAGACAGAATATACCAGTGTATTTGCACAGAATGTGGTAGGGTACAGCTTTATTTTTTATATATGTTTGTGTGTGTATACATGTCACATGGCAAAGTAAGCTGTGAGGAGGACACAAAGAGTCTGCAAAAGGATGTAGACAGATTAAGTGAGTGGGCAAGAAGGTGGTAGATGGAGTATAATGTGGGGAATGTGAGGTTATTCACTTTGGTAGGAAGAATAGAAAAACAAATTATTTGTTAAATGGTGAGAAACTATTAAATGTTGGTGTCCAGAGAGACTTGGGTGCACAAGAAACACAAAAAGTTAGCATGCAGGTACAGCAGGCAATTAGAAAAGCAAATGGCATGTTGGTCTTTATTGCAAGGGGGTTGGAGTACAAGAGTAAGGAAGTCTTATTACAATTGTACAGGGCTTTGGTGAGACCTCACCTGGAGTAAGTACTTCCAGTTTTGATCTCCTTATCTAAGGAAGGACATACTTGTCTTAGAGGCGGTGCAACAGAGGTTCATTAGATTAATTCCTGGGATGAGAGGGTTGTCCTATGAGGAGAGGTTGAGTAGAATGGGCCTATACTCTCGAGTTTAGAAGAATGAGAGATGATCTCACTGAAACATATAAGATTCTGAGGGGGCTTGATAGGATAGATGTTGAGAGGTTGTTTCCCCTGGCTGGAGAGTCTAGAACTAGAGGGCATAGTCACAGGATAAGGGGTTGGCCATTTAAGACTGAGATGAGGAGGAATTTCTTCACTCAGAGGGTTGTGAATCTCTGGAATTCTCTATCCAGAGGGCTGTGGATGCTGAGTCATTGAGTATACTCAAGGCTGAGATAGACAGATTTTTGGACTCTAGGGGAATCATGGGATATGGGACAGGAAGGTGGAGTTGAGGTTGAAGATCAGCCAAGATCTGATTGAATGGCGGAGCAGGCTCGAAGAGCCGTGTGACCTACTCCTGTTCCTATTTCTTATGTTCGTTTGTCACAAAAATTGCTCTGTTACAGGAATTGTAGGTTATTGGCAGTTAAGTATTTCCTTATAGTTGAATTTTCTACATAATTAAAAGTCTTGCATCTAGTGCATATCACATCTCAATATTACAAAAGAAATTGTGATTAGTTCAAATTTACACGGACTAAATGCAAACCAATCAAAAGCCAGTATTTCTACTGCAGGTAGGAAAAAGTACCAATCACCAAATTCGCTCATTTGCTTCCAAAGCTACCACCACTCCAATTTTCTGCAAGTCCTTTGAGTAGTCATGCTGTTTCTTCAGAAGTGTGAAGCTAAATTTACATTATATAATTTATCCATAAAGTAAACCATTTTATATTAAAAGCACTGCCAAGAAGTGCTGCCCCCATGACTCTGTCTATGGACTCTGGGCTGGGACATAGTTCTTGTTTAAAAAAAAATTCTCTTTGTGTGTAAGAGAGACACATATGATGGAAGCTGTAGTTCTCAGCCCTTTCCGATGCAACGACAATGCACACAGTACATTATGACAACCCATGTCACGTAATAACATGGCAGAAATTTTATAAGCAGCCATGAGCTGTGAGCAACAAAAAAGTTAAACCATTTTTCAGTGTTTTACATACATGTTAAATGAAATTGCTGAGCTAAGATGTTTGGAATTAGCTATTTTTGGATCAGTGGCAGTACTAATGTTTGCACCTGGGCAAAGAAGGAGTTTATAAGGCGTTTGGATGCTGAGTACAGACAATGTGGCCATTTTCAGTCAATCAAGCCTGGACCACCTGTTCAAGGTCCTGGTTATTGGGGAGTCAGTGGGAAAAGCCTTCCTGATGCAGTCCCACAGCAATGGCAGCTTTAGCAAGAACGACAAACTCACTAAACAATAAGGAAAAAAGGCCTTTTGTAATCACATAAGGAACTGAGAAAAACATTTCTGGGGAAGGAGTAGACTGTATGGCAGAGTCTGAGTGTTAAGCATAAATCTAGTTACTGCAAAGGTTTCAATCTTTCAAATTATTCCCCCCCGCCCAAGACTTTTGTGTAGCAATAGCACTAAGAAATTTAATATTTCTATGCTTTTCCTATCCAGTGTCAGCCTCCTTTTAAACATAAATGAGACAAATAATAGGAACAAACCTGTCAAATTTACTGAGCATCTGTAAAGAGTTTTAAAGTTACTGAAAAAGCCTCACTTCTAAACAGAGGCCATGCAATTCCCACCGACCCCCAGCATACCACCCACAGAGAAACCAATTCACAACCGGGAGTACTGGGCAGAGGCAATGTCACAACATGAATTGGGAGGAGACAGCATCACTCCTGTCCTGGTCACAAGGTAAATTACGTGGAGATACACGCAGCGGCAAATTATAAATATACTCAACAAGGAAAAGTGGGACAGTTCACGCCACTGCTAGTGGGCTCTTCGTTACTGCAAAAGTTCTTCTTCATCCTATGCACCCCAATTGTGTATATTTTGCTACACTTTCAGGGCCTGCTGATCCCGCACACAACAGTAGCAAGCAGGAGTCACAGAATCTTTCTCAAGCCAGTATTTCCTAGCCAGTATTTCTCCCTCAACCAACACCACCAGAAAAAGAGATTAACCGGTCATTTATCAAATTTGCTGTTTGTGGAACCTTGCTATGCACAATTGGCTGCCACATTTGTCCACATATCAGTGACTACACTTCAAAAAATAATTTCTTGTTTGTGAACACTTTGAGACATCAGGAGAGCATGATAAAATGCCAAATACAAAGTTGTTTCTTTCTAAAAGACAGTAATCTTAACTGTAGAGTTTCAAAGTTTATCAAGATATGCTTGAGAACACTTGTGTAAGCAATCCCGCTATCTAGTTTAAGGGAATCTGAAGTAGTTAAGATGAGGCCAGGCTGCAGATTCAGCAATGGTGTAAAAGTGATGGACAATACTCAAACATGGGCCAACAACATGTAATTAGAAACACTAAGCATGCAACTGGAAGGGATTTTAAATGAATGTAATGCCACCAGTGAAGCTTTCTTGTTGAAAACACAATCCGATATACCCCAGATATCATACAACAAACTAAAAAGCAGAACTCGGTACCACAACATAACGATATCCCCTGCAAAACCCAAGACTAGGTCGGACATTGTACACTTCTGAGCTAGTCACCATTAAATGGTTTTCTGCCAAATTTATTTTCTTTACTATCCAGTTTCCTCTTCACCTGTGATGCTGTTGACTTGTCACCATTTGACTCTTTTCCATCAACTCAGGATGTCCCATGGCTCTCTTCTCATTCTGTGTTACAGTCACACAACTTTCATTCCTTTTGTAAAAAAAATGATTGAATCACGAAATCCTAATTTTCTCACTGCCTTTCAACGGGGCAATAAAATCCTGTTTCTTTCCATGAATCAAGCCTCTATGCAAAAGATATCACTTACCTTTCATGACTCCATTCTTCACCACCTGGCATTTACTATCGCCTTTAATATCAAATAGAACTCTCCCATCTCCTCCACTGCTAAATCTGGGCCCAAGAACTTATCCCTCCCTCGCCCCCTCCAATTCCCTATCAAACCCAAGTCTGTTCAAAATCTGGATATGATTCCTGAACCTTGGTAGTATCTTTCAGCACCTCCCTCGTACTCCTAGATAACAGACAAAAAAAAGAGTTTGACGAACGACGATTCTTCTCTCACCTTTATCATCTGACCGCTCTCATTGCAATCTTGTCCCTATTTTAGAAAAACTATCAATGCTCCTCTGAACTTTCCTCTCTTCCATCAAGCTTTAAATATGCTGTTTTACACATTCTTCCTCATCCCTGCACCCTCACCGTGTTGAAAACCAGACTCGTTGCTCCCTCTGGATTCTAAACTGTGGCATTCCTTACCTTCTTCGGTCTTCCCTTTCTCCTACAATGTATAATAAATTACTTCACTCTGTTTTCAACCCTGATGGTCATTCTACACAATGGCCCTTCACTCAGAATGATCAATTAAAAAAGAATTACAAAAAATGATCATGCCGGTCATTCAAAAGGCTTTAAAATGTTAGAGAAGTGTGAAACACAAACGTAAAATCTATGGCTAATTGCATTACCTTAAAAAAAATTACACTGTAGTTGCTGCTTGCACGAGCACAGCACAGCACAAAGCATCCATGATTAAACTGCTTAAAGCTCAAGACATCTTAAGTGACCTTAGTGAGCTGTAGAGTGTGTCAGACTATTAGGCAGCACACTGAGCCTTATCACATGCTCGCCCAATATCCACATTTGCAACTTTCCCTGCAGAGGTTCTTTTCCCAAAGGTAGGGGAGTCTATAACGAGGGGGCATAGATTTAAGGTGAGAGGGGAGAGATACAAAAGGGTCCAGAGGGGCAATTTTTTCACTCAAAGGGTGGTGAGTGTCTGGAACGAGCTGCCAGAGGCAGTAGTAGAGGCGGGTACAATTTTGTCTTTTAAAAAGCATTTGGACAGTTACATGGGGAAGATGGGTATTGAGGGATATGGGCCAAGTGCAGGCAATTGGGACTAGCTTAGTGGTATAAACTGGGCGACATGGACATGTTGGGCCGAAGGGCCTGTTTCCATGTTGTAACTTCTATGATTCTATCTATGATTCTATGAAAAAGCATTTGGACAGTTACATGAGTAAGATGGGTATAGAGGGATATGGGCCAAGTGCAGGAAATTGGGACTAGCTTAGTGGTATAAACTGGGCGACATGGACATGTTGGGCCGAAGGGCCTGTTTCCATGTTGTAAACTTCTATGATTCTAGGTGAGTGGATAGCAATGATGCAGAGACTGCTTCCCCCATCAAATTACTATGGATTAGCTAATCTTGTCGCAGGGATTTGACTACTACAAACCTGTAAAGTTTCTAACCGTTGTAATTGTGCGTGCCACACCTCCCCCAACTTCTTGTGTTGAAATTATGGCTATACAACAGATTATTAAAGTTTGCAACTGCATATTCAACTCATCACAAAAGAAAAAACAAGTGCATTTCCTGAAGTAAAGGATATGATAAAACAATCCAAACAAATCACACTAAAACAACTTAATTTGATAAAAGCTGCTGTGTACCAGTGAAAAGTCACCAAAACATTACTGATTTAATTTGCAGACGCAGCATGAACAATTTGAACATTGGTATTAACCCCATTCCAATATATAAAGGAGCACTGCTTTACACTGCACAAGATAGTAGACTCGATGTAGTCCTGTAAATAGAAGTGCTGCCTCGCATTGCATGGGGCAATACAATGCACTAGTGCTGCTGTGTTCTTGTAGGTCGCTGTCTTGTGCTACAGAGGGAGGTGCATTACTATAGATACAGGATCTCTACCCTATGCTGCTTACAGTAGTACTGCATAATAATTTTATTTTAAAAGTACACATACTAAACACAAATTCCAATATTGCCAAAGACAGGCAATAAGGGCAGAGTTCTAACACTCAGATGGGCAGCATTCCAATGCACTGCTCTACTTTCCCCCACCCTCACTTCCAACAAGAAGTGCAAGGAGCTCATGGACTTCTTTGTCACAAAAGTTGAGAACATCTGTTTAGCTGCCTCCGCTGCTTTCATCCTTTCCCACCAAGCCATACTTCCCCCAAGCTCCCCCTGCCCTCTCTTTGGTGTCCCTCCTCATCTACATGCTGCCCCTTGGCAATGATCTCTGTAGACTTGGGGTCAACTTCCACATATACGCTGAAGACGCCCAGCTCTACCTCTCCATCGCCTCTCTCAATTCCCCTATTGCCTCTGTATTATCAACACCTGCCACTGTCCCTGCCTCAGCCCATCTGCTGCAGAAACCTTTATCACCTCCAGGCTCAACTATTCGTTCCTGGCCTTGAATCTCCCACTCTTCGTAAACTTCAGCTCCTCCAAAACTCTGTGGCCTACACCCTATCTAAGTCCCTCTCACCCATCACCGTCCTTGCTGACCTACACTGGCTTCCTGCCTCCAACGCATCAAATTTAAAATTCTCATCCATATATTTAAATCCCTTCACGGTCTCGGCCCTCCAGCCCTATGAACCCCACAATCTCTTCATTCCTCTGATTCTGGCCTCCTGTGCATCCCCTCTCCCTTCACCCCACCATTGGTGGCTGTGCCATCAGCCGCCTAGGCCCCCTCTCTGGAATTCCCTCCCTAAACCTCTCTGCCTCTCCTCCTCCTCATTTAAGACCCTCCTTAAAACCCACCTCTTCAACCAAGCTTTTGGTCACCCCTCCCTTAGCTCATCATTCATCTTTTCCTCACATCTCTGTGAAGTGCCTTGGGACATTTTTTTCAACGTTAAAGGCGCGATATAAAAAAGTTGTTGTTGTTGAATTCAAAGTGCTGCTAGCATCAGTCAACCAGTCCTACAAGAGGGTTCAAGCCTGACAATGGCTCAGAGTTGTATTTCAGATTTAGCATGGAACACACGATGGAAGGACCACAGATATATCCAACCATAAACCTAAAGATCTATTTTTACACACGTGTTTTGTGTGGGTATGGTGACACATCATTCCTCGCTCTTTCGCCCCAGGTGAACTCTCTGATAATTAACAGTAACAACAGGGAAAGCTCATATCATTCGTGCAATTCTCACCTTGCCATATTTACTGAAGAGGTTCTTCAAACAAGTTACTTCGGTTGTTGAACACAGGCCGCTCACCAAAAGGTTCTTTCCCTCAGTATCTGAAGTACTATGGTTGCCAGACAGCCCTAAATCACAGGTATTCTCATTAATAAGTAATAAGAAAACACTGCATTTTTTGGCTTACATTAGCTCAGAAAACAGCAAAGGAAACTCTGGGGAGCATGGATTGAGAACAACTACACTTCAGCAGTAAAATAAGTTTCTTTGTTACTCTTTCTGTTTCACTAGTATTGACCTAGGCTATTTAATGCAGTTTTAAATATGACTCTGCCAAAATAATTAGAGTTGCTCCCATTTACTCTCTCATCACTCCTAATGACTTCACTTTGGATTACATCTAACAGATCGATGTTTCACATATCTCACTTCAATATTGACTGGAAGAGACAGTTGTGGGTAACCTGTGGTAATTCCTCTCAACAGAGGTCAGACATTGCACTGTTGCCAAGGCCACCGCCGAGCAGACTGATCAAGAGTCAAGTAGGAGAGGAATTAGTGCCATCAGTCAGGCCATCACAGGAGCATACATACAGAATGTGGAGAGCGGCAAAAACTTGCAGTTGAGTTCAGGAATTCGGTGGAGATGAAACCACAGGTGCAAACCATCATCCCATATCGCCACAAAAAAAGCACCCCTTTAAACCACACTACTAGTGTTTGTATGTAACCTAGGTCTTACACTTTGATTAGCTCTCTAGAACATTATACCTTAATAGTGATGGATCTTTTTTTAAAAAAAAATTAAAATACAATTCAGCAGCCCAGGTACCTCATAAATGATGACAAGACACTCACTTCATACCACTCAGTCTTTGGTAGGAGGGCCAGTACTGCTTAAAGCTCAAAATCTGGAAGTTAAAAATGTCTGCACCTGGCAAAAGCATAGAGCCATACTTCACTTAAAGCTCAAGCCTTATCTCTGTTCTCCCTCCCTCATCAAAAACCACTAGCCGATGTCAAATTACCATTTAAGCCAATAAACACTGGAGAATCCCAGGCCTGACTCATCAAGCTTAACCTAGTATCAGTAATATATCGCGGACAAATACCATTAAGGAAAAAGATCAAAATTTGGGGATTACATGAAAAGAAATACACTAAAAAATGATTGTCTCCGTTCAACACCTTTTCACCTATCTACTCTGCTGCTGCATCCCAGCTACATGCTGTGCCCTGACTCACTCAGTAAAGTCGGGGACTGCTGACTACTTTGCTGCATAGGTCAATCCATACCAGCCAACAGGAAGCATGATTTAATGAAGGATACCTGTCCTCTACTTATTTTTTCATCCACCCAAAAACCAGAGAAATAGGTCCAATGGGGGCTTTGTGTTTAAGTCTCAAGAACGTCAGGACTAACACACATACTTTCCTGCAACCAACAAGATCAACACCAATGATCGAAGACGCCTACTGCTTACAATCCTGATGTAGACCAAGAAGAAGAATTAGCAGCTTACACTGCACCAAACACACTTTAAAAAGGAGATGAAAACTCTAAACAATGAACAGTTGTACATATCTGCAAAATGCTAACTAATAAACTTCAAAATATAATTTAAAAACCTACTCCCCTGTGGTTCCGCTGCTAACAACAAAACCTGTCTAAATGCAAGTTCTTTCCTTCTGTCTTTCTGAATATTAGTTGCCTTCTGGCTGTAACGCCTTCACAATTATTAAACTGGTGCAGTCAGAGGTTAGTATTAGGTTCTGACTAGAGACAGTAAGTTGGCAATTTTTATATGTCTTGGGTTCTGAATTTTAGTTACACACATTACATACATATATTTTACACATACATATACAAATGCTATTAGAAGTATCTTTCAAGACAAACTTCAGATTATTTTTACTGTTTGTAGTCTATAACCTACCTTTCTCCAGATTTGCTTCATTATTAGTATCTGTTCCAACCTCAAAGGAGCTGAAAATACAAAATTGAATTTAAGTAACTAGAAACTCTCAAATGATTTCCAGGAACATCAAATTTAACTGTCAACATTTCTGTCCAGTCTTTAAAGCAAATTCTTCAATATCTACCAAAGTATACAGCTACCATCAGTTATATATCACTGTGAATGAAGTGCTTTTGGATGTGTCAATGACATCTCATATCCCAGCTACAAAACAGAATCATGGAATCATACAGCACAGGCGGCCATTCTGCCTGCTCTTTGAAAGAGCTATCCAATTAGTCCCACTCTCCTGCTCTTTTCCCATAGCCCTGCAAATTTTTCGTTTTCAAGTATATATCCATTTCCGTCCTGAAAGTTTTTATTGAATCTGCTCCACCAACCTTTCAGGCAGTATATTCCCGATCATAACAACTCGCTGCGTAAAAACAATTCTCATCTCCCCTCTGATTCTTTTGCCAATTATCTTAAATCTGTGTCCTCTAGTTACCGACCCTCCATGAAGTGGAAACAGTTTCTCCTTATTTACTCTTTCAAATCCCCTTAACACTTTGAACACCTCTATTAAAACTTTCCTTAACACTTAAAACCTGTCTAAATGCAAATTCTTTCCTTCTGTCTTTCTGAATATTAGTTGCCTTTGGCTGTAACACCGTCACAATTATTAAACTGGTGCAGTCAGATGGTTTGTAGTAGATTCTGACTAGAGACAGTAAGTTGGCAATACTAAGCTCTAAGCAGAACAATCCCAGCTTCTCTAGTCTCTCCACATAACTGAAGTCCCTCCCTCATCCTTGGTGTCTCCTCTGCACCCTCTCCAAGGCCTTGACATCCTTCCAGAATTGGACATAATACTCCAGCTGAGGACTAACCATTGTTTTATAAAGGTCTAGTGTAATTTCCTTGCTTTTGTACTCTATGCCTCTATTTATAAATGTAAGGAATCTTACAACACCAGGTTATAGTCCAACAAATTTATTTTAAAATCACAAGCTTTCGGAGATTATCTCCTTCATTCATCTGACGAAGGAGATAATCTCCGAAAGCTTGTGATTTTAAAATAAATTTGTTGGACTATAACCTGGTGTTGTAAGATTCCTTACATTTGTCCACCCCAGTCCATCACCGGCATCTCCACATCATGGCTTCTATTTATAAAGCCAAGGATCCCATATTTTTTTTTAAACAGCTTTATCAACTTGTCCTGCCACCTTCCCCAGTTCTCCCTGTTCCTGTTCCTGTCCCCCCTTCAAAATTTTACCATTTACTTTATATTGCCTCTCCTCACTCTTCCTCCCAAAATGCATCACTTCACACTTCTCTGCATTAAATTTCATCTGCCATGTGTCTGCCCATTTCATAGTCTGTCCTCCTGAAGTCTGCTACTATCCTCCTCGATGTGGAACTGTCAATTTATTTTCAGTGAACAGTACATACAGAAGCAAAATATTCCAGTTTGTGAATAACCTCTGCCGGTTTGGAGAAGAGCAGAAAGCGAAAAATGGAACAGCCTCTAATAGCGCAGGAAATAAATTATCAAGAGCTGTTAGACAGCACAAAAAGGTCAACATTACTACCATTATGTAGGCCAATTTAAGACAAATTTACTAGAATCATCTTAGCATGAATAGAAATCTGGTCTAGAACTAAGAAACAAACCTCTTATTCTGATCACTGCCCTCTACCATAGAGGGGTCTTTCTTAGTTGCTTCATCAGAACCTTCATCTTCTGGCTTCATTGTTTCATCTTTGTTCTGTTCAGTTCCTGGCTGCGGTTCTTTCTCTGTACTCTCAATGTTTGCCTTGACTTGCACTTCATGCTCCTCCTGGTTATTTTCCATCTCACTTGAATTTCCTGTCACAAACATTCTGGTATCCATCTTCTCGATGTCCATCTGTTCCCTGACAGGTTGTAAAGATGTATCCAGAGGTATGCCATTGTCCACATCCAGTGTAAGCATGTCCTCCACTTGCAGCTCGGCTAAGGCGTTATCGTCTTCCTGGTAGGTGTCGGTAATGATCATGTATTGCGTCAATAGCCGCAGGTCTTCAGGGGGCGTCTCTGTAGGAACTGAACTATAAGCTTCCCCCAAACTCTCAGCTATATTCTCCTTTTCTGTGGGATTAATGGAATAGAATAGCACAAGGTTTAATTACAACAGATATAGCAAGTATACATGTGGAGCTAGTGTTTTTTTTGTCCTCTTAGATCAGAGGGATTGGAATACTGAGGGAGTTTTTTAAAAAATCGCAGAGTAAAGGAAAAAAAATGCTTTTTATTTTCTGACTAATTTATCAGTAAACCATAAGAATGGCTCAATATGTCAACAAGAGCATTTCAACCAAGGAGAACCGAAAAGATTTAGCCAATTCCTATAAATTCAGAGTCCCTGAATTGAACATCAAGAGGTTCAACATTATAATTGAGTACATTTTGAAACTGTATCTGTGAAGGTTCACAAATGATTACCATGGCTTTTGGATTGTGAATTATTACAAGTCTCTCTACTATACAGAATGTACAATAGTGTCACTTATATACCATTATAGTTTACCAGTGTTAAAACCTCAGATTCTCTTCATTTTTTTGATGTGAACCATAGGTTGGCATTCACATGGATAGTCTACAGACATATAGCAGACTCAATGATTTGCTCTTCATCTCACACTGTTCCACACACTTTCACCCCACTTCATTTGCTAATTCACCCTGATTTGTACGCTATTGCCCAGTGACTTCTCCCCCAAAACAACATCAACTGATCAGTTCATTTTGGATTTGTAACATTTCTAAAGAAATAATTTCTACAGGATTTCTGTAGTTCTGAGCAGACCTTTGCACATCAACAGATCTGGGTTTGAAACCACAATTGGTAGGGACTATGAAATAGCTCTAGGGCTTTGTAGCATCCCATTTTAGATCAAATTGCAAGGTTTAATACCATCTAAATCATTCCTTACTCTCTCAAGTGCTAAAAGCACTGCCCCATTTTCCTAATGTTGATCCAGTAGGATCTTCTATGAAACACATGTTGATCCAGGAGGGATTAAAATATCTGTTCCACTGGGACAGAAAAACATAATAGGCAAGACAACAGATCTACATGATGCGTTTAACACCTCAGAAAATATTGAACAGGTTCATTTTTAAATTCCATTCTCCACCCAACTATTTTCACAAATAAGGGCTCTTACCTCTTCTTTGGACACTGATTGCAGCAAAGCAAACCAATCAAGATTAATTCTTTTTGTCCTTCCCCTCCACAGGAAGTTGAATACTAACACATAGAACACTAACTGGTAGCCTGGCTGATGAGGTCACAGATGAACAATGCTCAGAGATTCAGAACATCTTGCCACTCTCCCTAATTTATACTGCCATCTGTAGCTTCCCCCCACCTGGAGACCCACTGGAGCAAAGTTTGTAAAATAGAGGCTTGTTTTTCTATACATGTCTTACAAATGTGGTGGTACTAGAATAGGAATGCTTGATGCATGCAGGGCAGGCCCCGGAATTGACGTGGAGACAGTTGTGTCTGAGAATTAATGTAGTCAATGCTGCGACTGCAAAATTCAGTCAAATTGAAAGTACAGATGCGAAGATCCGGTTCTACACATTAAGCAGACAAGGACAGGACGTATCTAACAACAGAAAATCACAAGAAAATCCGGGTCTTTGATGCCATTGTAATTCAACAATCTGGGTCCTTTATATTTGAGCACCACTGATGGTGGGAGGATCAGCTTTCTGCTATCAATGCCACTCAATAAAACGAAGCTGAAAATAACAGGGTCAAGGCAGAGAGGCAGTTGAAAAGAAAAAGCTCTAGTTAATTTGGTTGCAGACCGAACTTTGAAGATTCAAGCTCAGAATGAAAATATGGTAACAAACCCAACTTTTCATTTTCCCACTGAGTTAAAAGTGATTTCACTATTTGGATCAGATTCAACAGTCCACTCTCTCACCTCTACCTTGAATCATTTGAAAGGAGGATAGATAGCTCTACGGGTTGGTTTCATCTCACTGAACTTTTAGATTTCTAAATAACTCAAATACTCTATTTAGCAGTTTGGCTGCTTATCAAAGTTACCCAATAACGTATTAACATTGCCGCCTGTCTGGTAAAGAAAGGATGCGGCATTAAATTGTCTGAAAGCACAAGTAGGGATAAGGGCTTGGTAGCTGAATGATCCAGTTCAGAAGATCTGGGATATGCCTCAATTTTCCATTCTTCCTGTATGAGTGCTACTCTCACACTGATTGCTACTGCTAAATACTGTCAGACTTGCAAGTGAGTTTGAGGTAGGGAAAAGTGAGAAGAAAAACATTGAGACACAAGGAAACAAAATGGATTACCTTCAACAACACCTGCTCCTTCTGGTAGGGCATCAGTTTCCTGAAGGGAACAGAAATACAAATTCATTAGAAATAACAGCACTTTAAATACTGTACATGTTATTTATGTTATTGTACTGAGTAACTGACACAAAGTCATTAGGATCCCAATTAAGGATAATGGTAGGTATGTGAAATTAGCGGTTACAGGTCTGTCACTGGTGGTGATAGGACAGAAGTAATTTGAGGTGACAGATTAAAAGTAGCACACAAATATATAGCAGAACACTGAAGCCTATTGGCACCAATACACCAAATAAGCCAAGTGACATTCCTATAAGTCCTATGACACCAAACACCATAGGAAAGATGTGACTTTTAGGGCACATAGAGAATAGAAATGGTTGCACAGACAGCCATTCAAATGATATAAGCTTTAGCTGTAATAAGGAATTTGGCTCTCAAAGCAAAA
Source organism: Heptranchias perlo (assembly GCF_035084215.1). Classification (NCBI taxonomy): domain Eukaryota; kingdom Metazoa; phylum Chordata; class Chondrichthyes; order Hexanchiformes; family Hexanchidae; genus Heptranchias; species Heptranchias perlo. The sequence continues at coordinate 5,117,020 of NC_090353.1, read as the reverse complement.
GCAACTAAAACACAAATACATTATTCTACCACAAAATGTAGTAGCTGGATGATTCAATTTAGCGGACATGAGGCATGCCTGTTTTCCATTCTTGCTGTACGTGCTACTCTCTGAATGTCTACTACTGCTAAATACTGTCACACTTGCAAATGAACAGGCTTCACAAAAATGTACCAAAAGGGTGTTACCAGTTTAAAGCCAGACTGCAAAAATAGAATTCTAGGGAAACGTATAAAGACAAGTTTGCCTGGTTCATCATTTAACAGATGATAAATAAGCACAATACATCTTCTGATATTTAGAAAGTAGGTGTATTAACAATTAACATGTTATGATCAGGAAAACAGCTGACAAATGGTTAATCAACTGCATTTTCACATAGAATTTACAGAACAGAAACAGGTCATTGCCGGTGTTTATGCTCCACACGAGCCTCCTCATGAGTTCAAATCCCACCATAGCACGGTGGGGAAATCAATTCAATAAATCTGGTAAATTGACCAAAAAAGCTGCTGGACTGTTGTTAAAGGAAACCTTTTACCCCTGGCCTACACGTGACTCGAGACCCACATATGTGGTGGACTCTTAATACCCCAGAAGTAAAATCAATTACCAATGATGAATGTCCACAAACTCCTCGGGGCAACTAGGGATGGGCAACAAATGCAACATTGCCATGTCCCAAGAACAAATTTTTAAAAATATTACCATAGAAAGCCGTAACCTCATTTTGCCTGTATTCATTCATTTTTTATAAAAAGGGCTAAGTTTGAAAGACTCACGAAAGGGTAACCAGTTAGTCTCCTGATCATTGCCAGCATCTTAACATTTTCAAGCTGGGAGTAGTAACATGACTTCCACTGGGAGTAGTAACATGACTTCCACTGGGATAGGGGAATGGAAGATTACTTTCCAACATCCCAAACTGCAAACCTTCAGGTCTCAGCCATGGCTCAGTGGTAGCATTCTCACCTCTGATTCAGAATGGTCCAGGTAAATTCCAGAGATTTGAGCACATAATCTAGGTTGGCACTTCAGTACACTACTGAAGCAGTGCTGCACTGTCAGAGGTACGGTTTTTCGCCCGAGACGCTAAAACTGAGGTCAAATTTTGTTTCACAACACTCCTGTGAAGAGCCTTGGGACGTTTTACTATTTTAAAGATGTATTTAAATATAAGTTGGTGTTGTTTTCCCATCTGCCCCATCAGGTGGGCATAAAAGATGCCATGGTGCTCTTTGAAGATGATCAGGAGAGTTTCCTCGGTGTCCTGGACAATATTTATCCCTCCACCAACATAACATGTTTGTGCGACCTTGCTGCATGCAAATTGGCTGCCACTTTTCCCTACATTGTAACAGACTACACTTCTTAAGTACTTTATTAGCTGTGAAACTCTTGGGATGTCCTAAATACAAGTTCATCGAATCAAACAGCACAGGACGCCATTTGACCCATCGTGCCTGTGCCAACTCTCTGAAAGAGCTACCAATTAGTCCCACACCCCTGCTCTTTCCTCATAGCCCTGCAAAATTTTTCCTTTTTAAGTATATATCCGATTCCCTTTTAAAAGTTACTATTGAATCTGCTTCCACCACCCTTTCTAAGCATGTTCTTTCGAAGACAAGAGCTGCACTGTTTTAAACCTCTAATTTTTCTTCAGAGATTTGTTTTGAAACAGATATTTGTTAGTTGGGAGTATTATTTTAATTAGGTGTCAATTCTCATATTCAAATTCTTGGAATCTAAAAACAGTTTACATTCAACAGGCAATGACATTTAACACTGCCCAAAGCTTGAACATGTAGGAATCCAGAAACTTGGATGATCTGATATTGATCAGTTAAGTTTCTACAAGCTGCTCTTCTTGGTGAATGTTCATGCTCAACAAAGTGATGGGTATTAGCACAGGGAAACTTTTGCAACATCAAACACACTCAGGTCAAGTACAGTCTACATTTCTTAATTCAAAGTTGTTTCATTCAAATTATTTGTTAATTCAAATTGAAACGGTGCACCTTCCGTGCAGTTTTATTTTAATTGTTTAGTTCGAACTATTGGAAAGCTCAGAATTCTTTTGAACAAAACATTTTCTTGAATGAATACTGTATAGCATGGAGTCACCGCAGGATACACTCCCTCTGTTCTGCTCTAACAACATGCTTTAACCAAATTTCAAAAGAGCACCATCTAATGCACCAACGCAACATTTTCATTTCCTACACTAACCATCTTTCTGGCAAATCAGAAGCCAGCATTCACTAAAGCTGGCAGATAAACTTAATCTTAAAACTATTCGGTTTTACATTACAGATGGATACAACTCACAACATTAGTCATTTTGCCCAGGTGGGGTTGGTTGCTGGTGTATTGTGCAAGAGCCATAACTAAAGTCAGCTGTGACTGCTATAAAATAATTATTCTAGGTATCATCCCTGAGAAAGCACTTACCTGCCTTTCACCAAAATCCTCTTCTCTACAATCTTCTGTCTCATCATCCTCCACTGTGTGCCCTAAAGAATAAAGCAAACGTAACACATATGCCAGTTAACTTATTTCTTTTGCAGAACCTTCGAAGCCACTGTTTGTTGAGGGACAAGTGGAGCTATGGGCTGGACCAGTGCCCTTCAACTTCAGAGAGTTAGGCTCAAATCAAGATGTCACTAATCAGAAGAAAGCTTATTTGCCAGCTACAAACGTCTCAAACAAAATAACTTTGGGCCAATCACAACCTGGTTACTTGTGGATAAATCCACAGCACCATGCACTGCCAATCTCACTTAGCATGGTCACAAGGCAGGTCGATATAGGAAATAGAAATGGACTCTTCTGAGGTTAAGGCAGTATTGCCAGAGTTTTGATCTGCATCTAACCCACTTTAAACCTGAACCTAGTGCCCAGAATAACATTCCAATTTCCAGCACTGAAATGTCTCACCTCAACCAACACCCGTAAAAATGCATCAAAGCAGAAAATTAAATAATTTCATTGGTTTTGGAAAGTTACTTAATTTCCTACCTTTTCCCATCCTCTTTGGTGTTTTATTGCTGGGAACCTCTGAAGTGATTGAAATTTCATCAGGGTTTCCTCTTTCCTCTTCTATGGTCTGATGACAGAAATCCAGTAATTAACATGGAGTAAGTCAAGCTTCTGGAAACTGAAAGGAGCCATCGGCAGATCCAGCTGACCAATCAGTTAATTGCTCATTGTTAATTCAGCAGACTGCTAAGAATGACCAGTATAACTCTGGCGAGATCTCCGAACCTGCCCAAGAATCTCAATATTTTTTGATGGTACAGTACACTGTACACAGCTTTAAATGGCCATTGGATCAAACATGACTTACGATAGCACCAAGTTGAATATCTGAATTACACAGAAAAATAATTAAAGATTCCAACATACATTCTCAGTTTGTATACTGCAAGTTGAACAATACTGCATTACCAACTATGTTCTTGTTAATGACCTTTCCTAAACCTAACAGAGTTAGCAGTGACTGATTTGCCAATTCAGTGTCAGCCTGTAGCAACTCCCTTTATTAGCTCTCCCTTATAGAAAGAACAAACTTACATTTACTATATGTAGTGTCTTTCATGTCCTCAAGGCTTCCCCAAGATGTTTCGCAACCAATTAATAACTTTTGGAGTGTAGTCATTGTGGCTTTTTGTAGGTAAACATGGCAGCCTATTTGTGCACAGCAAGGTCCCACACACAACAATGGGATGAATGAGCAGTTAATCAGCTTTTGGTGGTGTTGCTTGAGGGATAAATATTGGCCAGTGCATTGGGTGAACTCCCCTGCTCCAATTCCAATAGTGCTGTAGAATCTTTTATATCAACCTGAACAGGCAACCCTGGAGCATTTCTTTACATTAAAAGTGCTATATAAATGCAAGTTGTTGTATTTTACTTCCAGACTGCTGAAATGTTAAAAAAAATATTGGCAATAAAAACACACTTTTAAATAGAAACACAAGTGCTCCATCAATGGGGCTACCTGTTTTGCATGGCTTACTGTGAAGCTGTGCATAGCGTGAGGGTCACTGTGAAATACTACAAAATGAGTTTAATAAATCCCCTCCTCCAACATTGCTGAGCTTTACAACCAGTGGAAAACATAAAGCCCTTTTCAATGATCATGAAGTTTCATCCACAGAGACCCTGCAAAGAGTCTGTCTAAAACCATCCTTAGCCAGTTTAACCACAGTCTCATCCTACAGGGGTGATCTGATCGAAGTTTATAAGATATTAAGGGGAACAGATAGAGTGGATAGAGAGAAACTATTTCCACTGGTTGGGGATTTTAGGAGTAGGGGGCACAGTCTAAAAATTAGAGCCAGACCTTTCAGGAGCGTAGAAGTTTGGAACTCTCTTCCGCAAACGGCAATTGATACTAGCTCAATTGCTAAATTTAAATCTGAGATAGATAGCTTTTTGGCAACCAAAGGTATTAAGGGATATGGGCCAAAGGCAGGTATATGGAGTTAGATCACAGATCAGCCATGATCTTATCAAATGGTGGAGCAGGCACGAGGGACTGAATGGCCTACTCCTGTTCCTATTTTTGTTAGGCAAGAGTATCAGGGGATAAAAACAGAAAATGCTGGAAATACTCAGCAAGTCAGGCAGCATCTGTGGAGAAAGAAAGAGTTGACGTTTCAGGTCAATGACCTTTGGGAGAAGTTGAAGATTAAACAGTTTTTAAGCAAGTAGAGAGCCAGGGAAAGGGGTATAACCAGACTCCACATTCATCCTCCGCCATTTCCTCCACCTCCAGTGCGATGCCACCAACAAACACATTAGGGTGTTGAGCGATGGAAGAGCGGATCAGGGTGTCTTGGAGGGACCGGTCCCTTCGGAATGCTGAAAGGGGAGGGGAAGATGTGTTTGGTGATGGCATCGCGCTGGAGGTGGCGGAAATGGCGGAGGATGATACGTTAATGTGGAGTCTGGTTATACCCCTTTCCCTGGCTCTGTACTTGCTTGAAAACTGTTTAATCTTCAACTTCTTCCAGTTCTGACGAAGGGTCATCGACCTGAAACTCTTTCTTTCTCCACAGATGCTGCTTGGCTTGCTGAGTATTTCATACATTTTCTGTTTTTATTTAAGATTTTCAGCATCTGCAGTATTTTGCTTTTGATGAAGGGTATCAGGGGATATGGATCAAAGGCGGATAAATGGAGTTGGGGTTCAGATCAGCCATGATCTAACTGAATGGCGGAATAGGCTGGAAAGGCTGAATGGCCTCCTCCCGTACCTGTTCATAGCATGGCACAACATAGCAAAACTTGAATTTCAGCACTTTTTAATGCTTGTGATTCATGAAGAAAATGTAAATTTTGCTTTCTATATCTTTTAAGTTTTCCACATATATTACAAGCATTAAAATACTTGCACGAACCGCAGGACTCTCGAGTGAAACTTGGCAAAAAGTGGCGGCCCTAACGAGACGACAGGATGACGGTGTTGAGATCAATCACAAAGGAGCAGCGTTATCGGGCCACCATGGCCATGTATTGATTCCAAAGTTTCCTCTGATCATTTGAGGATACAGCTGGTTGACCCCTGCCCCCCAAGGCAGCACTGGGGCAGGTAACCCATTCTGGGCCACTCCTGGCCACAGGTCCCACATCAAACCCTCCCCCGGGGAGGATGTCTGCCCAACAGGTTTCAACTCTCCCCATCCTTCCCCACTGCCATTATAGGTCACTCCTCTCACTCTGTGTCCCTCCCCCATTACACACCCCTCAAGACCCCTCCCCATTACCCTCCCCTCTGGGTCCCTTCCCCATTACCTATCCCTCAGGGCCCCTCTCACATTCCCTCCCTCAAGTCACCTCCCCATTACCCTCACCTCCAGGCCCCTCCCCCATTACCCTCCCCTCAAGACCCCTCCCCATTACCCACCCTTCTGGGCCCCTCCCCCATTACCCTCCCCTCCGGGCCCCTCCCCCATTACCCTCCCTTCAAGGCCCCTCCCCCATTACCCTCCCTTCAAGGCCCCTCCCCCATTACCCTCCCCTCCCCCCACTCAAGGCCCCTCCCGCGCCACCACTCCCGACATTGCCCACTGACACCAGCTCCTCCTCCCCAACTCCAGGCTTCTCTTCCCCTTCGCGGCCCCTCCCCCCAGTCCGTCACCTGGCGCAGCCGATCGACCAGGGCGCTCTTGTTGCCTCTCGTATCGAGGTTTCTCTTAAGCAGCTCCGCTTTCAATTCCATCACCCTGAGCTCGGCAACCCTGCACACCGCGTCCTTGCTCTCGTCCGCCATTGCAACCGCTCGGCCTCACACAAACACCGGGATCGGACGCTCAACAAAATGGCGCCCTCCGCCGGCAATGCGCATGCGCTCGGGTTAGGCTGGTCTCCTCACCGCGCATGTCAGGTGCAGGGGCACTGGCGGCTTCCCACCGCGGGGTGGCGCTCGGAGCAGGCAATGGCGACAATGGAGGTGTCAATGGTCACTGTGCCATGATTGAATAGAAACCTAGCTGGTTCTGACCAAAGGGCCTGTTCTTTTTCCAAATGTAGAGGGATCTGCTTTAAATTTCCAGCATTTTCTGATATTTTTATATTAAGATAACACAGATCAGGATGGACTGTAGGCTGTCTGACCCACCACCATATTTAAGAGTCTCCAGGACACAATGAGTGATAAGAGTCATAATCCTGGGGCCTGCAGCGGGCTCCAACCTCAGCCCTCTCACCTACCCCACTCACCCTCAGGTGGGGGAAGGGGAAGACAAAATTCAGAACTGCAAGTTGTTTTCATATCTTCACCCTTGGAGATTAGTATGAAGGAGTGGAAGGATTCGCAGTCTTATTGACAGTCTGACAGGAATGCTTCATCCATGGCAATAATCATCTCTATACCAGCTGATGGTGGGAGGAGGTTAGTCCTATATGCTGGGAGGCTTCTCAACTTGTCCTGCCACCTTCAAAGATTTCTGTCCGTAAACCCCCAGGTCTCTCTGTTCCTGCACTCCCTTTAAAATTGTAGCATTTACTTTATATTGCCTCTCCTCATCCTTCCAAAATGCATCACTTCACACTTACCTGTTTTAAATTTCATCTGCCATGTGTCTGCCCATTTCACCAGTCTGTTTATGTTCTCCTGAAGTCTGTTACTATCGTTCTCACTGTTTACTACATTTCCGAGTTTGGTGTCATCTGCAAACTTTGAAAATTATACCCTCTATGCCCAAGAATTACTTCATTAATCTATATCAAAAAGAGCAGTGGGCCTAATACTGACCCTTGAGGAACACCACTATGTACTTCCCTCCAGTCTGAAAAACAACCATTCACCACTATTGTCTACTTTCTGTCCCTTAACCACTGTTGTATCCATGCTGCCACTGTCCCTTTAAACCCATGGACTTCAATGTTGCTAACAAGTCTATTATGTGGTACTTTATCAAACGCATTTACACATCAACCGCACTTCCCTCATCAACCCTGTTTGTTACTTCATCAAAGAACTCAATCAAATTAGTCAAGGATGATTTTCCTTTAACAAATCCGTGCTGACTGTCATTGGTTAACCCATTTTTTCCCCAAGTGACAATTAACTTTTTTACGGATTATTGTCTGTAAAAGTTTCCCCACCACCAACATTAGGTAGACTGGCCTGTAATTACCTGGTTTATCCCTCCCCCCTTTTTTGAACAGAGGTATAACATTTGCAATCCTCCAGTCCTCCGGCACCATTCCCATATCTAAGGACGATTGGAAGATTATGGCCAGAGCCTCTGCAATTTCCCTTACTTCCCTCAGTAACCCAAGATGCATCCCACCTGGACCGGGTGACTTTTCTACTTTGAGCACTGCCAATCTTTTCAGTACCTCCTCTTTATCTATTTTTATCCTATCCAATATCGCTACTACCTCCTACTTTACTGTTTACACTTTGTCGGTATTATATTTCATCTGCTGTCTCTCCACCCTTATATATCAATTATTCCAGCCCTGTTGTGTTTATCTCTTCAAGCAACATTGACCAGCTCGTGAGAGTTTGTCTTGGAGTATGGGAAAGGAATAGATGTAAATTGGGTCTCTTTCCGGTTGGCTTGGCTCCAAGAGGACATGCTTGGTCATGGTAATTGCTAATGAGCCAATGCTCTGTGCCAGACTCGAGTATCCAATAGCTGAGCTAGTCAGACCACAGTACTCAAGGGCAGAGTTAATGATTGACCAGTCAGTCTGACTCATTGACCAAACCTGAAGAAACATAGAAACAAAGAAAATAGGAGCAGGAGTAGGCCATTCGCCCCTTTGAGCCTGCTCCGCCATTCAATACGATCATGGCTGATCCTCTATCTCAATACCATATTCCCACTCTCTCCCCATACCCCTTGATGCCTTTTGTGTCTAGAAATCTATCTAGCTCTTTCTTAAATATATTCAGTGACTTGGCCTCCACAGCCTTCTGTGGTAGAGAATTCCACAGGTTCACCCCCCTCTGAGTGAAGAAATTTCTCCTGATCTCAGTCCTAAATGTCCTACTCCGTATCCTGAGACTGTGACCCCTCGTTCTGGACACCCCAGCCAGGGGAAACATCCTCCCTGCATCCAGTCTGTCTAGCCCTGTCAGAATTTTATACGTTTCAATGAGATCCCCTCTCATTCTTCTAAACTCGAGTGAATACAGGCCGAGTCGACCCAATCTCTCCTCATACGACAGTCCTGCCATCCCAGGAAACAATCTGGTGAACCTTCGCTGTACTCCCTCTATGGCAAGTATATCCTTTCTTAGATAAGGAGACCAAAACTGCACAAATACTCCAGGTGTGGTCTCACCAAGGCCCTGTATAACTGCTAAGCATTGGTTCTTTCCAATTAAGTTCTCTGGGCTTCAGTAAGTAAACCATGACAAGCTGTTTCACCTTGTCCAGAACAGTAGAACCAGAGGACACGGTTGAAGGGAGTAAAATTCAAAACTAATCTGTATTCTGTGGATACTTGCTTCTGTATTCAAATCCTCTTGCAATGAAGGCCAACATGCCATTTGCCTTCCTAACTGCTTGCTGCACCTGCATGTTTGCTTTCAGTGACTGGTGTACAAGGACACCCAGGTCCCTTTGTACATCAACAGTTCCCAATCTATCACCATTTAGATAATACTCTGCCTTTCTGTTTTTCCTTCCGAAGTGGATAACTTCACATTTATCCACATTATACTGCATCTGCCATGTATTTGCCCACTCACTCAACTTGTCTAATTGCCTTGAAGCCTCTTTGCATCCTCCTCACAACTCATGATCCCACCTAGTTTTGTGTTGTCAGCAAACTTGGAAATATTACATTTGGTTCCCTCATCCGAATCACTGATATATATTGTGAATAGCTGGGGCCCAAGCACTAACCCCTGCGGTACCCCACTAGTCACTGCCTGCCACCCTGAAAAAGACCATTTATTCCTACTCTCTGTTTCCTGTCTGTTAACCAATTTTCAATCCATGCCAGTATATTATCCCCAATCTCATGTGCTTTAATTTTGCACACTAACCTCTTATGTGGGACTTTATCAAAAGCCTTCTGAAAATCCAAATAAACCACATCCACTGGTTCTCCCTTATCTATTCTACCAGTTACATCCTCAAAAAAACTCCAGTTGGTTTGTCAAACATGATTTCCCTTTCATAAATCAATGCTGACTTTGTCTAATCCCGTTGATATTTTCTAAGTGTCCTGTTATCACATCCTTTATAATAGACTCTAGCATTTTCCCTACTACTGATGTTAGGCTAACTGGTCTGTAATTCCCTGTTTTCTCTCTCCCTCCTTTTTTAAATAGTGGGGTTACATTTGCCACCCTCCAATCTGCAGGAACTGTTCCATAATCTATAGAATTTTGGAAGATGACAACTAATGCATCCATTATTTTCATGGCTACTTCTTTTAGTACTCTGTGATGCAGATTATCAGGCACTGGGGACTTATCCTTAAGACTTGCCACTGAAGGCCGGAATCCTTCCCACTTGGCTCCAGATAATCAAAACAATATCTTAACAAGTAGGGGTCCTAGCTGGACACATGACAGAAACCTCACCACCATTCTCTGCTGGTGGACTACATAGTCTTAGCTGGTTAAACTCCTGCAGTGCCCTACACACTTGGCAGTTGCTAAGCATTGGTTCTTTCCAATTAAGTTCTCTGGGCTTCAGTAAGTAAACCATGACAAGCTGTTTCACCTTGTCCAGAACAGTAGAACCAGAGGACACGGTTGAAGGGAGTAAAATTCAAAACTAATCTGTGCGAACAATATTTCAGTGAGTTAGTGGTCAATCTATGGAACAGGCTCCCTAGGGAGACGGTGGAAACAGTTAGTATTGATTCATTCAATTGCAAATTAGATAGATTTCTTTCATTAAATAACATTTTGGGATACAGTATATGAGTAATTTGAGGCCTGATATATGGTGAGTGAAACATGTTTGGGAGGAGCAGGTGATTTTGGACCTCTGGTTCCCAAAGCTCTCCACCACCGGGGTTTCCCTCGTGTCATTTCAGAGTATGTTGCAGACTCACTGATAGAGATTGACTGCTATGATTATCGTTGTATCAGCGACGACCAAGATGGTAGAAGGCGAAGTAGATGACCTTGGTCTTTTTTCGACGAGCAATTCCTATGCTCCTAAAGTGTGCCTATAGAGGGAGAGTGTGCACTACATCTCAGGTAAATGGAAACCCACTTATGAGAATTTCTCAATAATCTGGTTCGGAGACCCTTAAGCACAGCGGTAGGTTTCTGTATATATCGGGCAACTGGATGACCAAAGAAAATCAAGGAACGTGAAATAAACATGAACAAAGATTCAGATTACTAGAATATATCTGCAATTTTAACTGGTTTAGTGCTTTTGGTACAATGCCTGTTACGTGGTTGTTAATTTTTCCATGTTGGGATTGAACATTTGATAAAATTTTGTTTCTTAAGGGACATTAATGTATGTGTATATATATATATATATATATATATGTATATAGCAGATCCCCCATGGTATTACTCATGGTAAGTTGAAAGATAAGTTGTTTCAAAGTAACAGGAACATTATACCACAAAGTATTATTCTGCTGCCTAATCTGGCCAGCCCCTTTAAGGCCACAACACATAATTGCTGCAAATAGGCACAGCCCGAGTTCAGTTGTTGTTGATGAGGGAAGTTTGCGTTTACAATTTTACTACACCTAGCGTACAGGGGAAATCTCCCTCCACCGTTAGCAGTGACCTCATTGTGTTCTATTGCATTAAGATAAGATCGATAACAGCAGAATTCAATTGCTGCACATACGGGGAAAAGGATATGCTGTACTGTAACTGAATCCTTTCTCCAAATTATTTTAAATGATCACTGTTAATTGTAATAGTGCAAAGCACTGCTAATGAGCGATAAAGCTGTGCTGTAATCAATGGAATCAGTATCTTCCTTCTTTGTAATATCTATTTAGTAAGCTTTTTTGTTGAATGTCACAATTGTCATCTGGCAATATAAAGAATTCGCAAACTTTTAATAGGCTGTGATTATTTCTTCCCTTGAAGTAATCAACTTTTCCTTATAATGGGTTAAACCATGTGATGTGATGATATATACAACTTAATTTCAATTCTTCATTGATTATCCATCTCTATCTTATTAAATAAATTGTGTGGAGATGTGAAAATAGCTAAGGTGGTGAAAAGATAAATACACACACACACCTCTCCAAAATGAGGATTGCTCTTACAAAGAGCTGGCACAGTCTTGCTGGGCTGAATGGCCTCCTTCTGTGCTGTAACCATTCTATGATTCTATGAAGGTGAATGATGTGAGTGGGAGAACGAAGCAAGAGAACGGGGAAGACAGCTGAGGTCTAAAGTAAATGTTCAAGCCAGGCGATTGCAGAGTGCCCGAGAGAACTATGAAAGGGTTTCACCAGTCTTCCACCTTCCACTGCTAAAGAAAAAATTACAAGCAAAAAGTTAACCCATGTTTTCTTTCTTCAGCAGCTGATGGGCCTGCTGTGAACCTTCAACATTTTCTGTTTCTATTTCAGATTTCCAGTATTTGCATTTTTCTTTCTTTTTATGACTGGTAAATGAGGTGTGAAGTTCCTCCCTCCCTGCCTGTACTGTACTGCTTGCCTACCCTACCAGTCTAAGTTCTGCTGACCTCCTGTTTTCTCCCTTGTCACTTACTGGTTCACCCGTCCTCCCCAGGTGAATGCAAGGAGTGAAGGAGAAAGATAAAAGCAGGCATAAGAGATACAACAACAGCAACAACTTGCATTTATAGAGTGCCTTTAACGTAGTAAAATGTCCCAAGGTGCTTCACAAGAGTGTTATCAAACAAAATTTGATACTGAACCAAATAAGGAGATATTAGGACAGGTGACCAGAAGCTTGGTCAAAGGGGTAGGATTTAAGGAGTGTCTTAAAGGGAGAGAGAGAGAGGCGGAGAGGTTTAGGGAGGGAGTTCCAGATGCAGCTGAAGGCACGGCCGCCAATAGTGGAGCGATTAAAATCAGGGATGCACGAGAGGCAAGAATTGGAGGAGCACAGAGATCTTGGTGGTTGTAGGGCTGGAGGAGCTTACAGAGATTGGGAGGGGTGAGGCCATGGAGGGTTTTGAAAACAAGGATGAGAATTTTAATATTGAGGCGTTCCCGGAGCGCGAGTCAATGTAAGTCAGTGAGCACAAGAGTGATGGGTGAACGGGGCTTGGTGCGAGTTAGGATATGGGCAGCAGGGTTTTGGATAAGCTCAAGTTTACGGAGGGTGGAAGAGGAGAGGTCAGCTAGGAGGGCATTGGAACAATCGAGTTTGGAGGTAATAAATGCATGATGAGGGTTTCAGCAGCAGGTGAGCTGAGGCAGGGGCAGAGATGGGCGATGTTACGTTGGTGGAAGTAGGCGGTCTTGTTGATGAAGCGGATATGGGGTTGGAAGCTCATCTCAGGGTCAAATAAGACGCCATGACTGCAAACGGTCTGGTTTAACCTCAGACAGTGGCCAGGGAGAGGGATGGAGTTGGCGGCTAGGGAATGGAGTTTGCTATGGTATGGAGTCAGTGGCTAAGCAACACAAAGTGAAGGAGCAGAGAAAGAGAAACAAAGGGAGGAGGGAGAAGGAAAGACTATTTTCCATACTTAGCAGTATCAGTTGTTTGGACATACAATGAGAGGTAAGCAGCCAACAGAGACCTTATGGGTTGAATTGAGAAATAGGAAAGGATCTAAGACTATAGTGGGAATTGTGTAGAGGACCCCTGGCAGCAGCTCTGAAGTGCTAGATTGTATAAATGCAGAGATTAGACAAGCGTGTAAGAAAGGCATAGTGGTCTTAATGGGGGACTTTAACCTTCACATAGATTGGAAAAAGCAGACTAGCAACGGTCAGAAAGGTAGTGAATTTCTTGAGTGTGTCCAGGATAGTTGTCCTAGAGGCAACAAGGAGGCAAGCCATACTAGATTTAGTAATGAGTAGTGAACCAGATTTAGTTAACGGCATAACTGTACGCAAACATCTATTCAATAGTGATCATAACATGATCAAGTTCAATATAGTGTTTGAAAGGGAAAAAAGTGAGTCAGCTGCTAAGATTCTAGACTTGGGTAAGGCCGACTTCAAAGGGATGAGACAGAGACTGTCCACAGTAAACTGGGCAAATCTGTTAATGGGTAAAACGACTGATGATCAGTGGGAAATGTTTAAAGAAACATTTAATGTGATACAGAATCGGTTTATACCCGAGGGGCAAGAACTCTACTTGCCGAAAAAAAACAGCCATGGACAACTAAAGAGATAAGGATCAGTATAAGACATAAGGAAAGGGCATACAAAAAGACAAAAAATGGCACAGATCCTGGCGAATGGGAAAGATACAAAGATCAACAAAGGGTCACAAAACAGATGGTAACAGCTACAAAAAGAGAGTATGAAAAGAAACTTGCAAGGGATATCAAAACCAATACGAAGAACTTTTATAGTTATATTAGGAAAAAGAGGGTGGTCAGGAGCAGTGTTGGCCCCTTAAAAACTGAAAGTGGGGATATTGTCATTGACAATGGGGAAATGGCGGACATGTTGAACGATTACTTTGCGTCAGTATTTACAGGATAGCATGCCGGAAATCCCAAGAAAACTAATACTGAATCGGGGACAGGGACTCAATAAAATTAATATAAGTAAAGCAACAGTAATGAAGAAAATAATAGCACAAAAGAGTGACAAATCCCCAGGACCAGATGGTTTCCATCCCAGGGTTTTAAAGGAAGTAGGTGAGCACATTGAAAGATTATAGTTAGGGCATCTGCAAAGTTCTCTAGATTCAGGAACTGTCCCTCTGGACTGGAAAATTGCACAAGTCACTCCGCTTTTTAAGAAAGGAGAGAGAGGGAAACCGGGGAATTATAGACCAGTTAGCCGAACATCTGTTGTGGGGAAAATGCTGGAGTCTATAATTAAGGATAGGGTGACTGAACACCTTGAGAATTTTCAGTTAATCAGAGAGAGCCAGCATGGATTTGTGAAAGGTAGGTCGTGCCTGACAAACCTGATTGAATTTTTTGAAGCGGTGACTAAAGTAGTGGACAGGGCAATGTCAATAGATGTTGTTTATATGGACTTCCAGAAGGCATTTGATAAGGTCCCACATAAGAGACTGTTAGCTAAGATAGAAGCCCATTGAATCGAGGGAAAAGTACGGACTTGGTTAGGAAGTTGTCTGAGCGAAAGGCAACAGAGAGTAGGGATAATGGGTAGGTACTCACATTGGCAGGATGTGACTAGTGGAGTCCCGCAGGGATCTGTCTTGGGGCCTCAATTATTCACAATATTTATTAACGACTTAGATGAAGGCATAGAAAGTCTCATATCTAAGTTTGCCGATGACGCAAAGATTGGTGGCATTGTAAGCAGTGTCGATGAAAACATAAAATTACAAAGCAATATTGATAGATTAGGTAAATGGGCAAAACTGTGGCAAATGGAATTCAATGTAGACAAATGTGAGGTCATCCACTTTGGATCAAAAAAGGATAGAATAGGGTACTTTCTAAATGGTAAAAAGTTAAAAACAATGGATGTCCAAAGGGACCTAGGGGTTCAGGTACAGAGATCATTGAAGTATCATGAACAGATGCAGAAAATAATCAATTAGGCTAATGGAATGATGGCCTTTATATCTAGAGGACTAGAGTACAAGGGGGCAGAAGTTATGCTGCAGCTATACAAAACCCTGGTTAGACCGCACCTGGAGTACTGTGAGCAGTTCTGGGCACCGCACCTTCAGAAGGACATATTGGCCTTGGAGGGGGTGCAGCGTAGGTTTACTAGAATGATACCCAGACTTCAAGGGTTAAGTTACGTGGAGAGATTACACAAATTGGGGTTGTATTCTCTAGAGTTTCGAAGGTTAAAGGGTGATCTGATCGAAGTTTATAAGATATTAAGGGGAACAGATAGGGTGGATAGAGAGAAACTATTTCCGCTGGTTGGGGATTCTAGGAGTAGGGGGCACAGTCTAAAAATCAGAGCCAGACCTTTCAGGAGCGAGATTAGAAAACATTTCTGCACACAAAGGGTGGTAGAAGTTTGGAACTCTCTTCCGCAAACGGCAATTGATACTAGCTCAATTGCTAAATTTAAATCTGAGATAGATAGCTTTTTGGCAATCAAAGGTATTAAGGGATATGGGCCAAAGGCGGGTATATGGAGTTAGATCACAGATCAGCCATGATCTTATCAAATGGCGGAGCAGGCACGAGGGGCTGAATGGCCTACTCCTGTTCGTATGTTCCTAATAAAGGTAGAATCAGTCCATCGGAGGTTAAACATTTCTGGTTCAGTATATATTTCTTACACAGTCTGATAATGTTCAAGGCTTTTAGATGAAGCAGTTTTTTGCAGACCTTCTGATGTGATGTCTGCATGTGGGTGGTGTGAATTCCTGCCCACTGCACGGAGTTCAATGCGAGTCATTTCTCCATGGGATCTTCTGAGCGGCAGAAAATCGGAGAAACAGCATAAATGGCCATTTACACCATTTCAACAGGGTTTCTGCCAATCTTCCGGCAAAGTTGTGGGGGAGCTGAAAATATTCAACACTGAGCTGAAGTTCAGTAGCAATGCAATGCCTTTATGTCAAAAGAAGGCTTTTATGTCATTGGTGTTAATCTTGAGATATTTATGGGTACGGTAGCATAGTGGTTATGTTACTGGCCTAGTAATCCGGAGAATTATGAGTTCAATTATAATCATGAGTTCAAATCCCGCAAAGGCAGCTCGGGAATTTAAATTCAATTACATTTTTTAAAAAACTAGTATCAGTAATGGTGGCCATGAAACTACTGGACTGTCGTAAAAACCCAGCTGGTTTGCTAATGTCCTTTAGGGAAGGAAACCTGCCGTCCTTACCCGGTCTGGCCTATATGTGACTCCAGACCCACAGCAATGTGGTTGATTCTTAATTGCCCTCTGAAGTGGCCTAGCAAGCTACTCAGTTGTACAATCTCGCTACAGAAAGTCACAATAAGAATAAAACTGGACGGACCACCCGCCATCGGACCATGAGGCACTGGACACGATAAAGGCAAACCAAGCCCAGTCAACCCTGCAAAGTCCTCCTCACTAACATCTAGGGACTTGTGCCAAAATTGGGAGAGCTGTCCCACAGACTAGTCAAGCAACAGCCTGACATAGCCATACTCTCAGAATCATACCTTTCAGCTAATGTCCCAGACTCTTCCATCACCATCCCTGGATATGTCCTGTCCCACTGGCAGGACAGACCCACCAGAGGTGGCGGTACAGTGATATACAGACAAGCGGGAGTGGCCCTGGAAGTCCCCAACATTGACTCTGGACCCCATGAAATCTCATGGCATCAGGTCAAACATGGGCAAGGAAACCTCCTGCTGATTACCATCTACCGCCCTCCCTCAGCTGACGAATCAGTCGTCCTCCATGTTGAGCATCACTTGGAGGAAGCACTGAGGGTAGCAAGGGCACAGAATGTACTCTGGGTGGGGGACTTCAATGTCCATCACCCAAGAATGGCTCGGTAGCACCATAACTGACCGAGCTGGCCAAGTCCTGAAGGACACAGCTGCCAGACTGGGCCCGCGGCAGCTAATGAGCGAACCAACACGAGGGAAAAACCTACTTGACCTCGTTCTCACCAATCTACCTGTCGCAGATGCATCTGTCCATGACTGTATTGGTAGGAGTGACCACTGCACAGTCCTTGTGGAGACAATGTCCCATCTTCACACTGAGGACACCATCCAACGTGTTGTGTGGCACTACCACAATGCTAAATGGGATAGATTCGGGACAGATCTAATTGCTCAAAACTGGGCATCCATGAGGTGCTGTGAGCCATCAGCAGCAGCAGCAGCAGAATTGTATTCCAGCACAATCTGTAACCTCATGGCCCGGCATATTCCTCACTCTACCATTACCAACAAGCCAGGGGATCAACCCTGGTTCAATGAGGAGTGTAGAAGAGCATGCCAGGAGCAGCACCAGGCGTACCTAAAAATGAGGTGCCAACCTGGTGAAGCTACAATACAGGACTACATGCATGCAGACAGCGATATATTTCCAAGGTGAAACTTCCTGTGTTCCGATGATACCTAAAGCCTGTCTTTTGCCTCTGTGCTGCCACAATTCATCTTTCAGGTATCAGTCTTGGCTCAGTAATAGCACTCTCGTCTCTGAGGCAGAAGGTTGTAGATTCCCACTCCATGGATTTGAGCACATAACCAAGGCTAACACTTCAGTCCAGTAATGAGGGAGTGCTGCACTGTCAGAGGTGCCGTCTTTTGGTTGAGACATTAAACTAAGGCTCCGTCTGCCTTCTCAGGTGGATGTAAAAGATCCCATGGCACTATTCAAAGAGCAGGATAGTTCTCCTCGGTGTCCTGGCCACTCTTTATCCATCAACCAACATCATTAAAACAGATTATCCAGTCATTGTCGCATTGCTGTTTGTGGGACCTCGCTGTTTGCAAATTGGCTGCCGTGTTTCCTACATTACAATAGTGACTACACTTCAAAATTAATTCATTAGCTATAAAGTGCTTTGGGACATCCTGAGATTGTGAAAGGTGCTATATAAATGCAAGTTCTTTTTTCTTTTCCTCTTCAGTGCTTCCATTTGCTGTGTTCCCCTTCAATGCCTCCCTTCATCCCATAGAGCTCCCACAACCCAGCGCATCCCATTGCTTTCTCGCTCCAGTTGCCCCCACTGCTGCTAAACTCCAACCAGACACTGGTTGCAATCCCCCCCCCCCCCACCCTATGCTTCCAGCCCTTTCGGTATTATATCCCAGCATTGCCCCGTTCTTCCAGCGCACTGCCAGTCTGCACAATCCCCATGCCAAGTACTTTCAAGCACCAGTCCCCATAAAGTCAGAGCAACATAAAAAGAATTAGAAGAGCAGAAGGAGCAGATACAATTGCAGGAAAAGAAATATAATGGGGACGAAAATCCATTGTTGGCCGGGGGGGGGGAACATCCTGGCGTATGTGTGAAGATGCACCTGTCCAGGACCTCCACCACCAACCCCACCAAAGTTCACAGGGACAGAGTCGCTTGATTTTGATCTAGGAATTGCTCCACAGGCTGCAAATTGCAACAGAGGTTGGCAGTTCTGGGGGCGGAGGTCAGTCCTCCTCCTGAAAAGAGGCTTGAAATGACTCCACTTGTAAACAAAGAAAATCCTACCCCAATTTTCTTTGGGTGTCCAGGCCACAATCTTAGCCATATCTGCGTCCCAGCCTGATTTCCGGCACACTCCTGTCGAAGCTATGGAGAGTAGGAGGTTAAGGGGTGATCTTATAGAAGTCTATAAAATAATGAGGGGCATAGATAAGGTCGATAGTCAAAATCTTTTCCCAAAGGTAGGGGAGTCTATAACGAGGGGACATAGATTTAAGGTGAGAGGGGAGAGATACAAAAGGGTCCAGAGGGGCAATTTTTTTACTCAAAGGGTGGTGAGTGTCTGGAACGAGCTGCCAGAGATAGTAGTAGAGGCGGGTACAATTTTGTCTTTTAAAAAGCATTTGGACAGTTACATGGGTAAGATGGGTATAGAGGGATATGGGCCAAGTGCAGGCAATTGGGACTAGCTTAGTGGTATAAACTGGACGACATGGACATGTTGGGCCGAAGGGCCTATTTCCATGTTGTAAACTTCTATGACTCTATGGTGGGAATATGATGGAAGGGCTGCAGATTTTTGGCCCCCATTTTTCTTTTGAGCAATGCCATGGGAGATCAACTATATTCTAGTACATTATTGAATAAAATTCTGTTACTTGCGCCATCAGGACAGGACTGGTGAAAAGCTGGGCATCCAACTTATTTGTTGCATTACCATTGGCGCCGAGGTGGCTAATGATGTTTGCAAGGTGAGTTTCTGCCTGCAGTGGACTGCCTCTGGGAGTGCGTATGCACAGTGGTGGAATTTCTGAGCACTGCCACAGCAATTCAAAGGGGCAATAATATTATAGATCATGTAGTAAAAAATAAAATTAAAGCTGCTAGACCAGATGGGAAGATAAAGAAAGGAAAGCATGCCAGGGAAGTGATTGTACAGTTTTGCCTTTATTGAAGAGTGAGAAATCACAAGGTGGTGAACCCAGTGAACGGAGGCGTTTAACATTGTAATGATGCTGGATGTTCAGCAGCTTTCAATTACTTTAAATCACTTGTTCGCACGTTGAGCCAACAATCGTTTTAGGGCTGGAATTTGTAATGGGGCGAGTCTCCATTAGGATGGGGCACTTGATTCCCTTTCATTCATCTGAGAAGAACAGCCAAAAAAAAGGGTTAACTTAAAGGAGGGAAGTCCTGGAAAGACTGTACCATCATTCTAGTACTAGTCATTAAAACCAGAGTAGTATAGATTCACCAGGGATTGGAAACTATAGTTCTAATGACAGAAATAAAAACAGAAAATGCTGGAAACCCTCAGGTCAGGCAGCATCTGTGGAGAGAGTTAACGTTTCAGGTTGATAGCCTTTCATCAGAACCTGAAACGTTCTGAAATGCCAGCATCCACAGTATTTTGCTTTTGTTTTAGAGTTATAATGACAGACTTGAGATACCGGGACTACTTCTACTGGAGCAGAGAAGGTTGTGATGTATTAGTGGTTTTTAAAATGATGAAGGCTTTTGCTTGAGTGAATAGGGAGAGGTGAGGGGTATTAATGTAAAATGGTCATTGGAGAGAGGTTAGGAGAAATTTCTTTACAGAGGGTTGTTGGAGCATAGAATGGTTTGCCCCAAAGAGTGGTTAAGACAGAGACCATTGCTTCTTTAAAGGAATAATATTTTGTGCAGAGGGAGTTACAGGGTTATGGGGAGAGAGTGGGGCAGTGGAAGTATTTTTTGGATTGCTCTAGCGAAGATCCAGTATAGGCACAATGGGATGAATGGCCTCCTTCTGAGCTATAAACTTTTTATGATTCTACAAACAGTCCTATATTTAGGAGGAATTGTAAGGCGAATTATTTAATACGTTAATTTTGCTCAAAGGTGTCTATTTTCTAATATTAGGTGGTTTATTTGATTGTAGTGTGGCTAACTCAATGAAGCCACTTTGGTGACAAATAAAAGCCGATTCCCACACCTAATCGAGGTAAAGAGAAACTACAGAGGAAAGAAATGTAAAATCTATATTAAAAATCTTACATCTGCACACACTTCCTGTCAACAATTCCTCTGTCCACATTTACAATGGGAATTGCTTATGCAAATTTGTCACATTGTAATTCTATCCTCCCACCAGTTGTGGCATTGTAGCCTCTCAATTTGTTGCTTCCAACTCCTCAGCCTGCATTGCAAAGAAACTCCCATATGTTCCAACACACACTACTTCCCAAATTCCCATACATTTTGCTATTTATGGAGTCTTGTAGTAGTTTGAGTGGGGCCTATGGTCTGTCTGGGTGCATTAGGAGGTGGGGGTCACATGGTCCAGTAGCAATGCTTCTGTGAAGACCGGGAGAGGGATCCTGAGATTTGGGAACCATTTGTAAGAAGGGTCTAAGAACAGTTGAGGAAATCCTGGGATAAGAGTTCAATGGGAATGCAGTCTGGAGGTATGAGAGCACTGACAGGGGTCCCAGGAACTAGGATTGGAGGATTTTGGGGTCCAGCAGTATTGAGGAAGGTAAGCTGTGTGGGGGAGGGAGGTGCAGGAGAATGGGACCTGAACTGCCCGTGGAGCTCTTTGGACCATCACGTATTACCACCTACCAAGTTGCGGCCCCTTTGTCAGCTGAGGTCCCTCACCTACCGATTTCCCGGGCGGCTGATTCCTGTCCTTTCTCTCTGCCTTAAAGCATTTAGTGCACAATTGGTGAAAAATTCCAAAAACAAAAACCACCTCATAAAATGCTCAAAAGTTCAGTTTATGCAGTTTCTCAGTTTTTATATAAAACACCCATAAGCCCTCAAATATGATTCAAAGATTTTAACGGTATTCTCAAAGTAGAGGGTATGGCCTGTTGTAACTGATACGGGCAGCAGCCAATTAAGAGCTATTCCAATAATTCATATTTATCTTCTAGGTGGTTTAAATTACTTGGAAAAACAGATTATCTTCAATGTTTTAACTCAGAAAAATGAATATTTTTGATAGAAAACAGAGAAAAAATAGTTTTGTCAAGAAACCAAAGGTGTAGTTAGTCACAGGTATTGTTTATGTGAATAGAAAATGAGCAGTTGCTATCATTTTAAATATATTTGTTTGAAATAAAGCTTTGAGAATTTAATCCATAGTTTGTTTCAAAGTAAAAAGCAAAGAAACATACAATCCTCACAGGATAAGGAGACATATACTTTAATTCAACCCAAAGTTACTGATTGATGCATGCTGGAAAATTCTGTAAACTATTGACTTGAGACAGACTGAAGCCTTGCAATAGAAACTTCAAGGAAGGCATTAAAAGATCCAAAAGTCAATCGGTTTTTTGTAATTTTTTGAAATATGTAATTTTTCTATTTTTTTTGTTTTGTTTAAAACTTTATTTTCGACATTAGAAATTTCACTTATCAAGAAAAAAAGTAAACAAGAACATTTATTAAAAGTTTTAGGTGATTTGACTCGTTCATTTTTTAAAATTATAGGATTGCTTGTTTTCATAAGCATTCACTAGTTTCTCATTGCTCATACTGCTTTTGATTCATATGTTCCCTACCTGTTCAGTTCTGATTTCCTGCTGTTTTACTTTGAGCCAATTAACAAAATGTAGCAGCAAAATATGAACTCAGGGTTTCCAATTGTAAGTATTGACATATGGTATTCACATATGTGATGCTGAGATTATCGTGGAGAGCACGTTCAGTGAGATGGTCACACTGCAGGTAAAGATTACACAGGCAGAAAGGAAATGGGTGACCGCCAGGCAGAGTAAAAGGACTAGGCAGGTAGCACAGGTGTCCCCTGGGGCCATCTCCCTCGCAAACAGATATTCCGCTTTGGATATTGTTGGGGGAGATGGCTTATCAGGGGAATAGAGCAAGAGCCAAGACCGTGGCACCACGAGTGACTCAGCTGCACAGGAGGGGAGGAAAAAGAATGGGAGAGCAATAGTGAAAGGGGATTCCATCGTAGGGGGGGAACAGATGGGCGTTTCTGCAGCCGCAGACGTGACTCCAGGAATGTATGTTGCCTCCCTGGTGCTAGGGTCAGGATGTCACGGAGTGGTTGCAGGACATTCTGAAGGGGGAGGGTGAACAGCCAGAGGTCATGGTCCATATCGGTACCAACGACATCGGTAAAGAGGGATGAGCTCTTGCAAGCAGAATATAGGGAGTTAGGAAATAAATTAAAAAGCAGGACCTCTAAGGTAGTAATCTCAGGATTACTCCCAGTGCCACGTGCTAGCGAGAGCAGAAATAGGAGAACAGACCAGATAAATGCATGGCTTGAGAGATGGTGTAGGAGGGAGGGGTTTAAATTCCTGAGGCATTGGGACCGATTCTGGGAAAGATGGGACCTGTACAAGCTGGACGGGTTGCACCCAAGCAGAACCAGACCAATATCCTCGCGGGGGCATTTGCTAGTTCTGTTGGGGTGGGTTTAAACTAGTATGGCAGGGGGGTGGGAACCAAAGGGCAGGTACAGATAGGACAAATTCAGACCAGGAAACGGGAAATAGAAAAGCAGTTAGTGACGTAGTTAGCGACTCAGAAAGGCAAAAGAAGCAAAAGGTAAAATAGTGTTCAGCACAGGAATTTGACGGGGTTAAAGGGTATATACTTCAATGCAAGGAGTATTACAAACAAAGCAGATGAGCTAAGGGCACAGATAGACACATGACAGCATGATATCATTACTATAACGGAAACCTGGCTTAAAGAGGGGATAATTGGCAGCTCAGTATCCCTGGATATAGTTTTTAGGCAGGATACAGTGGGTGATTTAAAAAAAAGGAGGGGTAGCATTATTGGTTAAAGAATCAATTACAGTTGTGAGAAGGGATGATATGCTAAATGGATCATCAATCGAGGCCATATGGGTTGAGCTGAGAAATAAAAAAGGGGCAGTCACACTACTAGGAGTGTACTATAGACCCCCGAATAGCAAAAGGGAGATAGAAGAACAAATATGTAAGCAAATTTCTGAGTGCAAATATAAGAGGGCAATAATAATAGGGGACTTCAACTACCCTAACATCAACTGGGATTCAAACAGTGTGAGGGGCACAGAGGGTACAAAATTCTTGATTGGTGTCCAGGAGAACTTTTTTAGCCAGTACGTGACAAGCCCAACAAGAGGGGATGCAATTCTAGAGTTAGTCCTGGGAAATGAAGATGGGCAAGTGGGTGAAGTGACAGTGGGTGACCATATTGGGGATAGTGACCACAATTCAGTTAGTTTTAGCATTATTATGGAAAAGGACAGAGTTAAATCAGGAGTAAATGTTTTAAATTGGGGGAAGGCAAATTTTACAGAACTAAGAGGTGAATTGGCAGAAGTGGACTGGACACAACTACTTGAGGAGAAATCAGTGGCAAGCCAATGGGAGGCACAAAAAAGTGAAATTCTACGGGTACAATGCAGACACGTCCCCTCAAAGAAAAAGGGTGGCACTGCCAAATTTAGAGCCCCCTGGCTGTCTAGAAGTATACGGGGCAAGATAAAGCAGAAAAAGAAAGCTCATGACTGTCACAGAAAACTAAATACTGCAGAAAGCCTAGAGGAGTATAGAAAGTACAGGGATGACGTAAAAAAGGAAATAAGGAAAGCAAAGAGAGGGCATGAAAAAATATTAGCTCGTAAGATTAAAGAAAACCCAGAGATGTTTTATCAGTACATTAAGAACAAGAGGATAGCTAAGGAAAAGGTGGGACCTATCAGGGATGATAAGGGTAACTTGTGTGTAGAAGCAGAGGATGTGGGTAGGGTTTTAAATTAATATTTTGTCTCCGTATTCACAAAGGAAAGGGATAATCTGGACGTAGTAGTTAAAGAGGAGAGGTGTGAAATATTGGATAAGGTAAACATAACGAGAGAGGAAGTACTAGATGGACTGGAATCCTTGAAAGTTGGTAAGTCACCAGGGCCGGATGGATTGTCTCCGAGGCTATTGAAGGAAGCCAGGGAGGAAATAGCGGATGCTCTGAGGATCATTTTCCAATCCTCACTAGATACAGGGGAGGTACCGGAGGACTGGAAGACTGCAAACGTAGTACCATTGTTTAAAAAGGGTACGAGGGAAAGGCCGAACAATTATAGGCCATTCAGTCTTACCTTGGTGGTGGGCAAACTATCAGAATCAATACTGAGAGATAGGATAAACTGTCACTTGGGAAGGCATGGTTTGAATCAGGAATAGTCAGCTTGGATTTGTTCAGGAAAGGTCATGCCTTACAAATCTGATTAAATTCTTTGAGGAAGTGACAAGGAGGATTTTTTTTTTATATTCGTTCACGGGATGTGGGCGTCGCTGGCGAGGCCAGCATTTATTGCCCATCCCTAATTGCCCTCGAGAAGGTGGTGGTGAGCCGCCTTCTTGAACCGCTGCAGTCCATGTGGTGACGGTTCTCCCACAGTGCTGTTAGGAAGGGAGTTCCAGGATTTTGACCCAGCGACAATGAAGGAACGGCGATATATTTCCAAGTCAGGATGGTGTGTGACTTGGAGGGGAACGTGCAGGTGGTGTTGTTCCCATGTGCCTGCTGCTCTTGTCCTTCTAGATGGTAGAGGTCGCGGGTTTGGGAGGTGCTGTCGAAGAAGCCTTGGCGAGTTGCTACAGTGCATCCTGTGGATGGTACGCACTGCAGCCACAGTGCGCCGGTGGTGAAGGGAGTGAATGTTTAGGGTGGTGGATGGGGTGCCAATCAAGCGGGCTGCTTTATCTTGGATGGTGTCGAGCTTCTTGAGTGTTGTTGGAGCTGCACTCATCCAAGCAAGTGGAGAGTATTCCATCACACTCCTGACTTGTGCCTTGTCGATGGTGGAAAGTCTTTGGGGAGTCAGGAGGTGAGTCACTCGCCGCAGAATACCCAGCCTCTGACCTGCTCTCGTAGCCACAGTATTTATATGGCTGGTCCAGTTAAGTTTCTGGTCAATGGTGACCCCCAGGATGTTGATGGTGGGGGATTCGGCGATGGTCATGCCATTGAATGTCAAGGGGAGGTGGTTAGACTCTCTCTTGTTGGAGTTGGTCATTGCCTGGCACTTGTCTGGCGCGAATGTTACTTGCCACTTATCAGCCCAAGCCTGGATGTTGTCCAGGTCTTGATGCATGCAGGCTCGGACTGCTTCATTATTTGAGGGGTTGCGAATGGAACTGAACACTGTGCAGTCATCAGCAAACATCCCCATTTCTGACCTTATGATGGAGGGAAGGTCATTGATGAAGCAGCTGAAGATGGTTGGGCCGAGGACGCTGCCCTGAGGAACTCCTGCAGCAATGTCCTGGGGCTGAGATGATTGGCTTCAAACAACCACTACCATCTTCCTTTGTGCTAGGTATGACTCCAGCCACTCGAGAGTTTTCCCCCTGATTCCCATTGACTTCAATTTTACTCGGGCTCCTTGGTGCCACACTCGGTCAAATGCTGCCTTGATGTCAAGGGCAGTCACTCTCACCTCACCTCTGGAATTCAGCTCTTTTGTCCACGTTTGGACCAAGGCTGTAATGAGGTCTGGAGCCAAGTGGTCCTGGCGGAACCCAAACTGAGCATCAGTGAGCAGGTTATTGGTGAGTAAGTGCCGCTTGATAGCACTGTCGATGACACCGTCCATCAGTTTGCTGATGATTGAGAGTAGACTGATGGGGCGGTAATTGGCCGGATTGGATTTGTCCTGCTTTTTGTGGACAGGACATACCTGGGCAATTTTCCCCATTGTCGGGTAGATGCCAGTGTTGTAGCTGTACTGGAATAGCTTGGCTAGAGGCGCAGCTAGTTCTGGAGCACAAGTCTTCAGCACTACAGCTGGGATGTTGTCGGGGCCCATAGCCTTTGCTGTATCCAGTGCACTCAGCCGTTTCTTGATATCACGTGGAGTGAATCGAATTGGCCGAAGACTGGCTTCCGTGATGGTGGGGATATCGGGAGGAGGCCGAGATGGATCATCCACTCGGCACTTCTGGCTGAAGATGGTTGCAAACGCTTCAGCCTTGTCTTTTGCACTCATGTGCTGGACTCCGCCATCATTGAGGATGGGGATGTTTCCAGAGCCTCCTCCTCCCGTTAGTTGTTTAATTGTCCACCACCATTCACGACTGGATGTGGTAGGACTGCAGAGCTTTGATCTGATCCGTTGGTTGTGGAATCGCTTAGCTCTGTCTATAGCATGTTGCTTCCGCTGTTTAGCATGCACGTAGACCTGAGTTGTAGCTTCACCAGGTTGGCACCTCATTTTTAGGTATGCCTGATGCTGCTCCTGACATGCTCTTCCACACTCCTCATTGAACCAGGGTTGATCCCCTGGCTTGTTGGTAATGGTAGAGTGAGGAATATGCCAGGCCATGAGATTAGATTGTGCTGGAATACAATTCTGCTGCTGCTGATGGTCCACAGCGCCTCATGGATGCCCAGTTTTGAGCTGCTAGATCTGTTCTGAATCTATCCCATTTAGCACGGTGGTAGTGCCACACAACACGTTGGATGGTGTCCTCAGTGCGAAGACGGGATTTCATCTCCACGAGGACTGTGCGGTGGTCACTCCTACCAATACTGTCATGGACAGATGCATTTGCGACAGGTCGATTGGTGAGGACGAGGTCAAGTAAGTTTTTCCCTCGTGTTGGTTTGCTCACCACCTGCCGCAGGCCCAGTCTGGCAGCTATGTCCTTCAGGACTCGGCCAGCTCTGTCAGTAGTGGTGCTACCGAGCCACTCTTGGTGATGGACATTGAAGTCCCCCACCCAGAGTACATTTTGTGCCCTTGCTACCCTCAGTGCTTCCTCCAAGTGGTGCTCAGCATGGAGGAGGACTGATTCATCAGCTGAGGGAGGGCGATAGGTGGTAATCAGCAGGAGGTTTCCTTGCCCATGTTTGACCTGATGCCATGAGATTTCATGGGGTCCAGAGTCAATGTTGAGGACTCCCAGGGCCACTCCCTCCTGACTGTATATCACTGTACCGCCACCTCTGGTGGGTCTGTCCTGCCGGTGGGACAGGACATACCCAGGGATGGTGATGGAAGAGTCTGGGACGTTGGCTGAAAGATATGATTCTGTGAGTGTGGCTATGTCAGGCTGTTGCTTGACTAGTCTGTGGGACAGCTCTCCCAATTTTGGCACAAGTCCCCAGATGTTAGTAAGGAGGACCTTGCAGGGTCGACTGGGCTTGGTTTGCCTTTGTCGTGTCCGGTGCCTAGTGGTCCGTCCGGTTTTATTCTTATTATGACTTTTCGTAGCGAGATTTTACAACTGAGTGGCTTGCTAGGCCATTTCAGAGGGCAATTAAGAATCAAGCACATTGCTGTGGGTCTGGAGTCACATATAGGCCAGACCGGGTAAGGACGGCAGGTTTCCTTCCCTGAAGGACATTAGTGAACCAGATGGGTTTTTAACGACAATCCGGTAGTTTCATGGCCATCATTACTGATACTAGTATTTTAATTCCAGATTTTATTTAATTAATTTAATTAAATTAATTAATTTAATTAAAATTCGCCAGCTGCCGTGGCGGGATTTGAACTCATGACTCTGGATTTTAGTCCAGGCCTCTGGATTACTAGTCCAGTAACATAACCACTATGCTACCGTACCCAGGTAGTGCAATGGATGTTGTCTACATGGATTTTAGTAAGGCATGTAACAAGGTCCCACATGACAGACTGGGCAGAAAGGTAAAAGCCCATGGGATACAGGGAAATGTAGTGAATTGGATCCAAAATTGTCTCAGTAACAGGAAACAAAGGGTAAATGTTGATGGATGTCTTTGTGACTGGAAATCCGTTTCCAGTGGTGTGCCACAGGACTCAGTGTTGGGTCCCTTGCTGTTTATGGTATATATTAATAATTTGCACTTGAATGTCGGGGGCATGATTGGCAAATTTGCAGACGACACAAAAATTGGCCGTGTAATTGACAGTGAAGAGGATAGCTGTCGACTCCAAGATGATATCAATGGGTTGGTCAAGTGGGCAGAACAGTGGCAAATGGAGTTCAACCGGAGAAGTGTGAGGTTATGCACTCGGAGGGCAAACAGTAAAAGGGAATACACAGTAAATGGGAATATATTGAAAGGGGTAGAGGAAGTGAGAGACCTTGGAGTGCATGTGCACAGGTCCTTGAAGGTGGCAGTACAGGTAGATAAGGTTGTGAAGAAGGCATACGGAATGCTCTCCGTTATTAGCCGAGGTATAGAATACAAAAGCAGGGATGTAATGATGGAACTGTATAAAACGCTGGTAAGGCCACAGCTGAAGTATTGTGCACAGTTCTGGTCACCACATTACAGGAAGGACGTAATTGCTGTGGAGAGAGTGCAGAGAAGATGTACAAGAATGCTGCCAGGGCTTGAAAATTGCAGCTACTTGGAGAGATTGGATAGGCTGGGGTTGTTTTCCTTGGAGCAGAGGAGGCTGAGGGGTGACTTGATTGTGGTGTACAAAATTATGAGGGGTCCAGATAATTTAGACTGGAAGTACCTGTTTCCCCTAAAGGAGAGTTCAAGAACTAGAGGACATAGATTTAAGCTGATTGGCAGAAGGATTAGGGTGGACATGAGGAAAAACTTTTTTACCCAGAGGGTGGTGGGTGTCGGGAATTCGCTGCCCGAATTGGTGGTAGAGGCAGGGACCCACAACTCATTTTTAAAAGTAGCTGGACCTACACCTGAGGTGCTGTAAGCTGCAGGGATACGGATCGGGTGCTGGAAGGTGGGATGAGAATGGGCACTTGGTTGTTCTTCGAGCCGGCGCAGATATGATGGGCCGAATGGCCCCCTTCGGTGCTGTATCTTTTCTATGGTTCTACATTATAAATGCTGACCCACAAAGTTACGCAAACATGATAACACAAGTGTAATGTGTACAGGAGGAATACACCGTACACAAGACTTACTCTATTACTAGTAGATCTTTTGTGGCGTTACTTACGGTGAGTCAGAGGAGGCACCATTTTATAATAGGGGATAACATCAGGGTCATTTACAGTGACTGAGAAAAGTAAATTCCATTTTTAAAAAATGTAATTCTGGGATGCTACTGATGCACTGGAGATTGAATTCCACAACTCTGCCCATTATTCTGGGAAAAATGCAAATATTTTATATAATTCCTTTACCTATGTATTTCATTTTTAAAAAATTCCATATCATTTTTAAAGCTGAGAATACATAGCAAGGTGCACCAAGTGAAGGTAGATATTTGGTATTAAGCAGTAGTGGGAAGGAAGAATGGGGTTTAGCTATACTTGAGGCAGTCCTGTGCTTGGGCAGCAATAGGAGTGGTCCTGATGCTGTAATACTCAATTGACCTGTTCTGATGCATAACTGTATTTTATATTATATTTTATATCACCTAAAGTAGTTTTTTTTGTGTTTGCTTAATTGTATTACGTAAAGATAGCTGCAAACTGTGAAAACAAATACTTGTGCTCTGTTTCATCATTCATAACAGGATGGCATTCACTTATGTTGTAAAACATGAGCAATACCATTGAACTCTCAAGAATCCATAATATCAGTAACCCAAATGAGATAAAATGTTATTTAGAAACAACCTTGGAGACAAAACAATTAACACTGACAAAACCGTTAAAGGAATCTTGAGAAGGCTAACGAAGAGGGATGGTAGATCACTCCCGGATGTCTTAATGAAACAGAGTCCCATTGTTGAAACTGTGATAATTGGAACCTAAATTTCTGTACTAAGAACCACAGATAACAACTGTCGAGGTTGGTTAGCAGACTGTTGTTATAAACAAATGGGACATAAGAGGGCAGCAGAGTCTGCAGGTGTTTGTTTAACTTCGTCGACTTATCTTATCTCTCTCTCTCTTTTTTTGGGGGGGGGTTTGTATATTCGGTGGCCTTTTTAGGTGACACCTTTCTGTCTGCTCACTGTGATTGCCTTGGCAACGGGCAGTAATCACCAGGCATTGTTCTGTGATTTTAAAATGCGAAGGATTCGAAAATGTCATTTCCACACCACCTGAGGAAGGGGGAAGCCTCCGAAAGCTTGTGGGATTAAAAATAAAATTGTTGGACTATAACTTGGTGTTGTAAAATTGTTTACAATTGTCAAACCCAGTCCATCACCGGCATCTCCACATCATGGCTACCATCGACACCACAAACTGCCGGTTCACAGTGGAAAGGATATCCAAGAAGATCGCGCATTTAGACACAGACATCAAGTTTTTACAGAGCTGCAAGAAAGCAGACAAGATCCCGAAAGGACTACAGATCACAAACCCACTCAAGTCCACATACAACTCGGATTATGCTGAGAGACTCTGCCGCCGTACCTCTCGCACACTCCGCAACCATCTCATACACCAACTCTACAGCAGACGCCGCAACCTCGAAACTAAGATAGAGTCCATACTCTCAACCTGTACTCAGGACACAGCAGACCAGCTACGATATACCGCCAAACAGACGAGGCAACGGAACTACGCTGCCGACATGAAAACCAAGAGCAGGAAGCTTGAGAAACTCGGCATCACCACCAGCATCGACCAAGCTTCCCCTGGTACCACGGTTGCAACCACAGGGAAGTCTATCGTCAATTTGTCCGACCACACCAGACGAAATCGAAGTTCTCAGCCGAGGGCTCAATTTCTGCCCCACTACCAAAATGGACCCCACTAGTCTCGCGGCAGACACAGAGGAATTCATCAGGAGAATGAGGCTCCGGGAATTCTACCACAAACCACAAAATTTCAGCAGCGAACCCAATGAGACAATCAACGATCCGGAACAGCAGACAGAGGGATCCGCGGTACAGCAACCGAAGAAAAGAGTCTCACTGGACTCCTCCAGAGGGTCGCTGCCCTCAGCTTGACATGTATGCTCAAGCTGTCAGGAAATGCGTCTATGCCAGATTCATCAGCCGCACTCGGAAGACAGTCCAGAATGTCACCCGAGCACAACGCAACGCCATCAAAGCTCTCAAGACCAACCGCAACATCGTCATCAAACCAGCGGACAAAGGAGGAGCCATCGTCATACAGAACAGAACGGACTATTGCAAAGAAGCATACCGACAACTGGACAACGAGGAACACTACAGACGGTTACCCACAGACCCGACCAAAGAACACACCCATCAGCTCAACAAACTGATCAAGACCTTCGATCCAGACCTTGAAAACATCCTACGCACTCTCATCCCACGTACTCCCCGCGTGGGAGACTTCTACTGCCTCCCAAAGATACACAAAGCCAACACACCCGGACGTCCTATCGTATCAGGCAACGGAACCCTGTGTGAGAACCTCTCTGGATACATCGAGGGCATCCTGAAACCCACCGTGCAGGGAACCCCCAGCTTCTGTCGCGACACTACAGACTTTCTACAAAAACTCAGTACCCATGGACCAGTTGAACCAGGAACACTTCTCACCACGATGGACGTCTCGGCACTCTACACCAGTATCCCCCATGATGACGGCATCGCTGCGACAGCATCAATACTCAACACCAACAACAGCCAATCTCCAGACGCCATCCTACAACTCATCCGCTTCATCCTGGATCACAATGTCTTCACCTTCAATAACCAGTTCTTTACCCAAACACACGGAACAGCCATGGGGACCAAATTCGCACCCCAATACGCCAACATTTTCATGCACAAGTTCGAGCAGGACTTCTTCACTGCACAGGACCTCCAACCAACACTATACACCAGATACATCGACGACATTTTCTTTCTATGGACCCACGGTGAGGAATCACTAAAGAGACTACACGATAACATCAACAAGTTCCATCCCACCATCAAGCTCACCATGGACTACTCCTCAGAATCAGTTTCTTTCTTGGACACACGAATCTCCATCAAAGACGGGCACCTCAGCACCTCACTCTACCGCAAGCCCACGGACAACCTCACTATGCTCCACTTTTCCAGCTTCCACCCTAACCACGTCAAAGAGGCCATCCCCTATGGACAGGCCCTGCGAATACACAGGGTCTGCTCAGACGAGGAGGAACGCGATGGACACCTACAGACGCTGAAAGACGCCCTAGTAAGAACGGGATATGATGCTCAACTCATCGATCGACAGTTCCGACGGGCCACAGCGAAAAATCGCGTAGACCTCCTCAGAAGACTAACACGGGATGCAACCAACAGAGTACCCTTCGTCGTCCAGTACTTCCCCGGAGCGGAGAAACTACGCCATGTTCTCCGCAGCCTTCAACATGTCATCAATGATGACGAACACCTCGCTATGGCCATCCCCACACCTCCACTACTCGCCTTTAAACAGCCACCCAACCTCAAACAAACCATCGTTCGCAGCAAATTACCCAGCCTTCAGGAGAACAGCGTCCACGACACCACACAACCCTGCCACGGTAACCTCTGCAAGACATGCCAGATCATCGACACAGATACCACCATCACACGAGAGGACACCACCCACCAGGTGCACGGTTCATACTCCTGTGACTCGGCCAACGTTGTCTACCTCATACGTTGCAGGAAAGGATGCCCCAGAGCATGGTACATTGGCGAGACCATGCAGACGCTGCGACAACGGATGAACGGACACCGCGCAACAATCGCCAAACAGGAGGGTTCTCTCCCTGTCGGGGAACACTTCAGCAGTCATGGACATTCAGCCACCGACCTTCGGGTAAGCGTACTCCAAGGCGGCCTTCGAGACACACGACAACGCAAAATCGTCGAGCAGAAATTGATAGCCAAGTTCCGCACCCATGAGGACGGCCTCAACCGGGATCTTGGGTTCATGTCACGCTACACGTAACCCCACCAGCGAACAAATGTTATCTGTTTTTAATATAACGGGTCATTGACTGTCTTCCTTCTCTCTCTCTCTCTTTTTTTTTGGGGGTTTGTATATTCGGTGGCCTTTTTAGGTGACACCTTTCTGTCTGCTCACTGTGATTGCCTTGGCAACGGGCAGTAATCACCAGGCATTGTTCTGTGATTTTAAAATGCGAAGGATTCGAAAATGTCATTTCCACACCACCTGAGGAAGGGGGAAGCCTCCGAAAGCTTGTGGGATTAAAAATAAAATTGTTTACAATTGTCAACCCCAGTCCATCACCGCATCTCCACATCATGGTTAGCAGACTGTTGTTATAAACAAATGGGACATAAGAGGGCAGCAGAGTCTGCAGGTGTTTGTTTAACTTCGTCGACTTAAAGGAAACTAATGATGAGTGACTTTTTGGATTGAAAAGGGTCTTGCAGCTTGTCCTGATGGAGTCCCCCAACACCACTAGTAGCTGGGAGTCCTCCAACATTGCTAGCAGACAGGTTACCCACAGACGATATCGTCCATTCTTGAAATAGGTGACTGCGAGTGCTGATTAAGTATAATTGTGATATTCATGCCAACCAAGTAAATAAGCTTTTATCAATAGATTTAATGAGACAAAATAAATAAGTGTTGTTCTTATGAGATACTGTGATCTGGTGCGATTGTCTCTGGGTCCAAACTAGAATTACATCCGAGAGCTGGACCCTGAGGATCCAGTATTATAAATTTAGCCATTTAATACCCATAACACTGGGCTTTGGCAACACTGAGAAATGGTCGTGAGGTTTGACAGTTGTGAGTTCAGGAGTTTGACACTACTGTATTGGGGCTTCTCAAGTTTGTCAACATGGCACTTTGACCTGCCATCACTGTGGAGGGGAACCTGGAGATTGGCAGAACTGTGGAAGGCAAACCTGAGGTTTAACATAACTAGGGTGGAATGTGAGGTGTAGCTCACTGGTAGATTCCTGATGCCTATCAGCAGTGGGGGGAGAGGCAGAGCATAAGCCTGACAGCATTGGGTTAGGGAATTCCCATATCTGGCAGGACTGGTTTGTGTTTTTCTAAAGGATCTCTGTGAACACTGAATTTGGTGTTTTTGATTGGTGTCTGGACTTGTGACTCTTGTCTCACACAGCTATAAGAAAATGTAAACATTATAATTATCATAAAAGGGGATTAGAGCTTTCAAAATTTATTTTATTCCTTCAGGGGGAAAACCCCTCAAATTATGAGGAAAAACAATCTCTGTCTCACTGTCTCTCTGACCACCCCCCTCCCCACCCCGATATCACGAAATAGAATGTCAATATTTTCTACCTATCAACACAAGTGATAATTCTGTTTTCTTCAAAATTCAATGAACTTCTTTTTGGAAAATTAACTTAAATTGTGAAAAATGACACTCTCTTTCAGCTTAAATCACTTTCCGAAGTTTATTTAACACAAACCAAAAGTTACAACAAGTGTGTAAATCAATAGTCCATCTTTAAATTTCTCCTTCAGCTTTTCTTCTAAGAATTTTGAAAATCAAGCAGAAACTGCTAGAAGCTAAAAAAAATTACAGATGTTTAACTATTGAATGATACTGATGCATCCTGGGAAATTGAGTACAGTGCACATGCTCAGACTGCACAATCTGAATCCAGCTAACATCACAGCAAAAATATCAAATTCAAATATCAACGGCTTTTGGGAGAGGCTGAAGCGTGAAGTAAAAACTTTAGTGAAGGCATTAAAAAGCATAAAAGACAATTGAATGGCTAAATTTAATTATGTTCTTGAGAAACATGCAATTTCCCCTATCGCCAATCTCTCTGACCACGTCCTGAACACGCGTGCTTTCCCGCTATCGCCCCATGATACTTACATAGCAGTCATAATCACAATGCTTCACTGCAGCTGGAAAAGGAAACAACTCTGTAAAAGTATACATTATGCATCTTCCATATGAATTATACTATATATGTGCAAATTGTAAAATATAAATTACATATTAATACCGTTTTGCATAAAATTTAATCTTTATTCCTAAGGCTCTAGAATTATATAAAACCTTTATACATACACAACTTAATCTAATTTTTAAAATTAAATTTGTACAATTTCTATATACGATTTAATCTATTTTATGTTTATTTTTAAGAAACAAACGGTCACTTGATTTCCATCAGTAGAAATATACAAGGATAATACAACAAGTCCTCCACTTACCGCAAAACAGACGTGAACTGAATGTGTCCGACATTTACATTTTAAGGATTAACCAGGCATTGGCCCTGGATATCAAACAGTGATCGAGAGATACCACAGCCTCCTCCTCCAAGTAATGGTGGTAACATATTCTTGTTAAAATGGCATATGAGCTGCCTGGGACCGAGGATGGCAAGTTCGGCCCTGCAGCATTTGGAGACCGCAGTACCTTGAATCGGCATGCACTGGATGGACAATAATACGGCGGTCTGATACAATAACAAGTGGAAAGGGACTCTCAGTCCTTCGGTCAGGATGCAGTACTAGCCCAGTGATCCCTGCTGTGTGGATGTCAGGTCGGGGCACATTTAGAATTGCAGTGATGCACTCCATAGTCAAACAGTATAACAGTGCTCACTGTTCAGGCTCACATGAAGAATGGGCACCTGGGTACCAGAGGGCTGCTGGCATTTATGGAGTCATATCCTGCATGACGTTAGCTCCTTGAGAGGAAGGGAGAACACATGCAGGGGAGCAGTAATGAAGACCTTTTATAAAAGTCTCAGAATAATGAATACCTGGTTTGGTCTTGGTTACAACTTAGAATTTAACTAACGTTACATGCATGAACAAATCTCAATTGGCTTATCATCCATGGTCTTATTGAATGGCGGAGCAGGCTCGAGGGGCCGTGTGGTCTACTCCTGCTCCTATTTCTTATATTGTTATGTTACCATAACCTGAACCCAAAGATACAAGTTCTAAGCCTCTTGTTGGTATTGGTAGTTATTCATAATGCTTGAATTATTGTTTTGTGGAAGGAGGAGAGAGGGAAAGGCTCAATGTCTCATTCACCAAAAACTAACCATAATAATTTAAAACAGGTGTGGACTCTTCATCAATAATGGTTCTTTAGAAAGTGAGTGCAGTTAAAGGAAAAGCTGTTTAATGTGAAAACAAGTTGAGCCAGGTGGAGATTGGGCCGCTGTTTGAGGAAGAAGCAGAGGGTCAGCAGGCTGTCCCGAGGGATGGAGGTGTAACGAGATGGTAAAAACGATGACTAGTGCCAGAGAAAATTACCACTAACTAAAAAGCAAACAACCACAAAAGGAATCAAATACCAGAAAAAAATTCTCAAAATCCTTTCAGAAACTATATTTCCTCTCGCCTAAAAGTACATCATGTCCCTCAAATATTATTTAGAAAAAAATTTAAGTCAGCAAAAAAGTCACAGAATTTACCCATAATTTCATCTTCCGACCCCTCCACAGGCCTGTCCTTCCATAAGGGGCTACAAATTTGGTACTGTTCCCTTTCACAACCTCATATTATACCACAACCCTCCCAATCTTTCTGGGTCCTCCACCATAATGTTGGGAGTGCAGCACTGCAAAGCCCAGCTTGCCACCTCTGAACACAACATCCAGCTTAATCCCAAAATGTTAATGTCAAAGCTCGGTAGGAGAAAGTGTAACACCAGTTATTACAGAAGTCCACTGTGAACCAAAGGAATGCTAATATTCCTTCATCGTCACTGGGTCAAAATCCTGGAACTCCCTTCCTAACAGCACTGTGGGAGAACCTTCACCACGAGGACTGCAGCGGTTCAAGAAGGCGGCTCACCACCACCTTCTCAAGGGCAATTAGGAATGAGCAATAAATGCCGGCCTCGCCAGCTACGCCCACATCCCATGAAATAATTTTTAAAAAATTACCAGGCCTGGACACACGCAACCAATTAGGTACATGTCAGTGGAGGAAGGTGACCATCACCTGGCCATTCAACAGCTTTAAAGACAGAGAAAGACTGAGGGAGGGAGCAGGGAAAGAGACACGATGACAATGAGAGACAAACACAGAAATACACATCCAGGAACCAATCATTGCTTAGTAAGGTCTCATAGGTAGTCACAAACCAGTGCTGCCAGATATAGGATCTCCCCCACCCAATGGTGTCAGGTCCAAGCCCTGACCCTCCCATCTGACAGGAATCCACCAGTGAGCCAAACCTCACATTCCACCCCAATGCCAAACCCTCAGTTTCACCTTCCAGTGACACCAGATCGAAGGATCATCCATGCTGCCAAACTCTAGCAGCCACACTTCAAACTCCCAGACACTTAGCCCAGTTCTGCCAAACTCCAGCAACATCCCCAATGCTACCAAAGCAGCACATATATAGTGCCTTGAACATCCTTTTGATATAATAGAATATTACTTGTACCCGAGTGTGATGGGCAGATGAAAATGTGAGCTGCCAAAAACAAGCAGACTATTATCACTTAAAAATGCTTCAACGGCTAACATTTTGATTGCTTGACTATTTCGTTGCAAATCTCTTTACATGGAATAAATTCCATGGGATAAATGCAGAATCCACTGTATGACTTAAGATTGGTATCATTGTTACTGAGTAAATTACCATTGTTGCTTTGGCGACTAACTGAAAGTTAGTGATGATGTAAGTATAGGTGTATCAGTTAGAATAGCTATACTAAACTTTTAAAATATATATCCACACATTTCTGCTCATTCTGCAATGGCTATGAGACTTTGAAATGCTCCAGAGAACTAATGAGCACTCATGTGTAGAATGTCCAAACAACCTAAGACATCAAAGGCACGCACAACAAATGGTAACAGCTAACCTCACCACTAAATGAGCTTACATGTCAACAGCACGATATATGGTACTGTAAGACATATTAATTTGTCCTACCTAATTAAAAGATACAACACACTGGAGATCCTGGGGAACTTCAACCTGGCCTTGCTGAGGCTAGCAGTGAAGACAACTTGCTTGCAACCCCCCTGAAGAGGTCCTTGATATATGAGTTATATTATAATTGGTACCTGTATCTCATATGCACTGCATGTAAAGAATTTTGTTTTAATATCTCATTGATTTGATTTAATAAAGAGTATTACCCAGACCTATCAGTGTTTCCTAGTCCTCAAACTTGTGGCAGAGGTAAAGGGTGTATGACAACATCCTAGAATACCTCCACAAAAGGGAAATAAGGATATATGATAATATCCTATAGAAACCCAACAGATGTCATCCGCAAGTTGAGCTTCATAGTCTTAGAAAACAAAACTCTTATAATCCAGGGACTCTCAGGATCAAGTTTTCTGTTCAGTGCACTTATTAATGGGAGCAGCAACATGAACTTTATAAGAAATAATCTTACCTAACTAATGAATCTTTTCCTGCATGCTCACAGAAGTCGAAGTATCTGGTCTCTTCTTCACTTGTCTCTGTCATCTTTATGTTGCTGCTTCTCTGTCTGCCTGCTCTTCTGCTTCTTCCTTTCACTGTTTCTCTGTGTTTCTTTTGATCTTTTCTGTGTCATCTGCTTCTTTTCTTTTGGTTGTGAGATGATAGTTGGCCTGACAGGGAAGGAAGCCAT
Source organism: Heptranchias perlo (assembly GCF_035084215.1). Lineage (NCBI taxonomy): Eukaryota > Metazoa > Chordata > Chondrichthyes > Hexanchiformes > Hexanchidae > Heptranchias > Heptranchias perlo. Next base: position 5,077,991 of record NC_090353.1, on the reverse strand, counting down.
TAAGGATCACTGACCACTTTTTTTTCTAATTACAGGTGTGGGCTGCTAGTCAGGCTGGGAAAGCAGCTGTGGCCGTATTTTCATATGGTGGGTATGGGGCGCTGGCCAGGAGAAGGATCCAGCTGGGCACAAGCCAGTGGGTTGCGTGTGGGGGAGGGACTCGGCCAGGGCTGAAGGCTCGCTTCATGGTAGCTGGGTGACTTTCAGGCCACAGGTGCTGAAAGCCAGTTGAGGGAAGGGTTCTGGGAAGGTTCTGCAGATTGGCTTTCAGGTTGTGGATATAGAAAGGGATCTGACTCGGGGTGCAACAGGTTCTGGGTCATGGACAGGCAAAGGTGGAACCGGAAAGCAAGATGAAGAGGGTGGAGCTCTAGCCCCCTTGTCCCAGGTCTGCTTCCACAGCCCCACATCCGTTCCCAGTGCCCCCTCTAACATATCCTTTACAAAAAATTCCCTTTGCCCCCTCACTTCCTAGTATCACCCTGTCCCCTAACATCTCCCTTACCTTCACTCCCTAATGCACCCACTTCGCCTCTAGTCAGAGTAACATGGAGCAAGTTGCATGGATAATGGACTGGGGAGTGGCCGATGCTGGTCCAGAGTGGAAAAGGCCCCAAAGTTCACTGGGCAGGAACAGTCCATGAGTGGGTGAGTGGCTGATAGGCTGATAACTGGCATGGAAAGAGCGATGTCAAAAGCCATTGAACAGCAAGGAGCAGGTTGGGAGCTGGCCAGTGGACAGCAACAGGTGATGGCAGCCAATGGGCATGGGGAGATCGACGGCCAAAGACGATGGAAGTGAACCACAATGGCAGCCTTAGCAGCGGTGGGAAGGGTGGGCAGCCAGCAACTGAAAAATAACTGGGGGAGCAAAGTTGAAATCCAAGTGGGCCCAGAAGTCTCAATTATAATGTAAAAAATTGTATTTTATTCTATTTCCAAGTTTGACTAGCTAGGACACGAGACGGAGCCATGACTGCGCCACCAGTGGTAGGAGGGTTACAACTGCACCATGACAGGTTAGGAAATGTTTACATCCTTAGACAGGGTTTCCCATTATAAATGCTTACATAGGGATTTTCAATGTTAGACAGCGACATAAAAAGTACGAATTAAAGTCGTGACACAAGTAAGGGTTTGTGGACCGGGACTGTATACCACACAAGAATTTAAATACAACATATAAAGATTTACTCTAAGCGTTTTTCTAACATGCTGTGAACTGCTGCAACAATCATAAACACTGTCAACCCAGCTTGTAGAAAATCTAAGTTTGATTTGTGCTGACCTGTAACTTGCCTATCTTTCTGTATATAAACTTATCTGTAGATAAAACCTGGACAGTTGTCCCAGCCTCTACGAGGTGATTGAGCAGCATGTTAGTTTTCAGTCTTCTGTTGTGCCGCGAGGATATGATGGGCATTCCAACTGCAAACTGGAGCTAATTTTTAGACCAGAGCTACTCTGACCCCATTCTTGGCAGAAAGTAAGAGCCAACTTTTGGTTCTACAGAGACTCCGTCTGGTTATCTAGTCTGGCCAGAAACGCGAGAAAAACGTTTGGGAAAAGCCCGAACTGAAACAGTTGTCCTCACCGTACAATTTGGAATGAGACTAGTTTTAATAAAATGACTACTTCTGGGATTATCAGCGGGATCCACTGTAGCCCCACTCTCACAGTTTACTGTCATTGGGGCCCTTTCTGCCAGTAAGCACTCATGCTGTTGCTGCTGCTCCGTTTTGTTGCACTGGCACTGCTTCCCCTTTCCTTCTCCCTGCTTTATGCCCATGTCCATGCCACAGCTCTTTTCAATCGTTACGACTTTGTTTTTTTCAATGGTTAGCATCTGCTCCAGTAATCTGGTCCTCTGTGATCTGGTCGCTGTCTCTGTTTTCTACATTCTGCCCTGGCAGCATTACATACCCCAGGGCTAACAATTACCCATTGGCAGTAATCTGCTTACTGAACTTAATGTGGTGTCTGATAACACTACCAAGTTTCCTCAGGAATAGTAGATATTACCATGCAGACCACAGCTTTACAGACCAAAGCAACCAAGAACTTTATTTGCCAATAAACAGCAATGTGAAGCACAATAATCAGAGTAACTAAAAGTACAATATATATAGATATTTATAATATGAATACACACAGAAAAAGTCTCTTATGGTCAATTATCCTTAGTAAGAATGGATTCCGATTTAGTTCAAGACTGACAACTAAAAGAAAGTTCTTGTTGAATTCAGCTTCTTGTACTCCTCCTTCTTCTCCCCCAAGTAGGGTCTATTGATGAGAACAGCTGTTCAGTTAACTGGCTTTGAAAGACTCCCTTGCTGTTTTAAAGCTCATACTTTTAGTTTCTATCATCCAAATATATCTGGTAGTTCATGGGTGCAACAACTTGCGTTTAAATAAGTTCTCTCTCTGCCCCTCCCAAAAGAAAAGCTTATACGTACTTCCCAACAAAACAGAAGGCAAATCACAAGATGTCAATTGTGAAATATTAGCCGTCTGCACGTTCCTGAGCGTTCGGGGTAGACGGTGTTATTAATTGGTTCTGGGCTTTCATAATGGAACACATCAAATCTTGTTAATAAAAAGGAACGATTGGTAATTAAAACAATGAACCAATCTGATCTTGAAAACAAGGCAACAAACTGATCTTTAGATCAAAAAAACAAGTATTTCACTGTCACAGTAGCTGCCTAGCAGTCAAGGTAAGGTTTCAACATGTTAACATGGTAAACCCGAAACTTATACTGCTAAGATGGTATATCAACCACATAATATAGTTTCCCTTGTCCACCACAATACATGGACCTTCACCGGTAGTGGCACTAGCACTCTCTGCCCTTTCTGGTATTCTTGTGTACCAGCATTGAGGTAGTACGAGTTTCTGCCTTTTTTTTGTATTACTCAGACTTTGCTGGGTGTGTTCTGCTAACGTGAGCAAATCACGCTCCACCACATTTCTTTCCTTGCCAAGGCATTTCCCTGACCCAAGTCTCTTTGATCAACAGTAACGGCCCATGTACTCAGCGCTCATATAGCTCAAAGGGCGAGTAGCCCTTTGATTTCAGTGGCACCTCCCTATATGCAAACATGACACGTGGCAACAGTTCATCCCAGTCAGTGAAGTTCTGCTCTGCGTATGCGCGTAGCATGTGTGTCAGTGTCCCATTATACCTCTCCACCCACCCATCTGTCTGAGGATGGTATGGGGTAGCACGGAGCCGTGTAACTTGGCATTGCTCCCGCAGTTATGCAACCAACTGGATCACAAAATCTGCACCCTGATCGGATGGAATTTCTTCTGGAAAACCAACCCGGGTAAACATTATTAGCAGAGCACCAGCAACAATGTTTACTTCAATTGATGGGAGTGCCACTGCATCTGGAGGCATAATCCACCATGATCAGGATGTACCTTTTCCTGGAGTTACTAACAGGTGGGGGGGGGGGGGGGGGGGGGTGTCCCACTTTATCTATGCCCACCCTTTTAAATGGTACATTAATAGTAGGTAGGGACTGTAACCGCGCTTTGGCCCGATCTCCCTGTCTGCCCACCTTTGGGCACTGGTCACAGGTCTTAAAATATTGTGCTACATCCATGAAAACAGATGGCCAGTAAAAATACTGCAGCACATGACACTTTGTATGCTCTACTCCTTGGTGTCCTGCAAATGGAATGTTGTGGGCAATTCGTAATAGTTCATTACGATATGGATGAGGGACCACTATTTGCTTGAACGTTTCAGGTTCCTTGAAAAAGGTTAGTTTTGGACTCCATTGTCAAACCAATATCCTTTCCTTGTACAGGAGCATTGCCGCTCTCTCACTGTGCAACACCCATGGCCTGACATCGCACAGCCTCTAGTGAAGGGTCAGTTTGTTGAACTTCTACCACTTCCACTTGGTCCAAACCTCCCAGACAACCCTGGGTACCTCTACCATGTGTGACTTTGTGCGAGGCTCCTTCTACTCCTCGGATTTCTTTCCAACATTCCTCTACCTATGTTGCTTTGCCAAAGATGAAGAAAAAAAATCCCTGCATCTGCTGGCCAGGGTCACTGTTCCAATCTTGGTGGTACCTGCGGAAACCAAAAGAAAATCATCCAATAAATAAAGGAGATGTTTAAACTGGAATCTCTCACAACTACAGATTGACTTTTGTTTAAAACTGGTATGCTGACGAAAGTAAGGATTCATCATTATGAGATGTCTCTAAAGTTTTTATGTAAACAGTGGTTGCTTATTAGTCCCGTTCAGCCTATTTAAGAACATTTGCTCTTTTTGCCATTGAGAATTTGGCAGGAATATCTATTGCCAAAGGGATGTGGTTTTATGGTGGTTACAATAAATTGGGGTAATTCCTTTGTGGACATCAATGTGAAGATGAATGCTAGGGAATGAAAGCATTTTTTTTTTAAACTTTGCAAAGTGTAAATATCTAGGACATCCAAGACAGATGCAGAATACCTCAGATGTTGAGAACAATTCCCTCTACTCTACCCTAATATGCCTGAATCCTGACTTCGGAAGAGCATTCTGTACTGTATCACTGCGGCGTTTCCATTTCACACAAGAGCTGTGCAACACCACACGGTACACTTAACCAGGAGGCGGTGGTGGTCACATGGTTCACCAGCAGGATTAAGCAGATAATTGTATAAAAACAAATCCCACTCACGTGAAACTTGGTGTTAAATGTATGTACATGTGGTATGAGCAAGTATCTCCAACTGAGCCGGGACTTTCCAAACTCATTCCATATAGGAATGTTAGAGCCAGCAGGACGAGACTACTTTCATACCCGGGCTGGATTTGAATCATGCTAACCCATTCCACCATGCCGATTCTTCGCCAGGATACCTCAAATTGTGCATTTAATTTTATTCACCTACCCCATCAAATGGATTGACTCCCTGCATATTCACCTGCTAGCCTTCACAGACTAAAATTTTCCACATTGTCCCAGAAGATAGCTGGACAAAAGACTATCCAATTTCTGGGTCAAACCAGTCATTTGGCCACCAGCAACATTTTTTCCAGTGTTTTTAAGACTATCACTTGAGCCAGGAAACCAAGAATACAAATCTCAGGTTTAAGGACAGTAATTGCCCCCATTAAATCAGAGAGGATCCCAGTGCCCCACTCAATAAAAATTTATTGTAGTACAATGCTACAAGAGGTGAATTAGTGTACCTCAATCCTCCATGTCACCTAGAACCATAGAAAAGATACAGCACCGAAGGGGGCCATTCAGCCCATCGTGTCCGCACCAGCTCGAAGAACAACCAGGTGCCCATTCTAATCCCACCTTCCACCAGCCGGTCCGTAGCCCTGCAGCTTACAGCACTTTAAAAAGTACCTGGACCTGCACCTAAAAAGAGCTGAGGGTCCCTGCCTCTACCACCAATTCGGGCAGCGAATTCCCTACACCCACCACCCTCTGGGTAAAAAAGTTTTTCCTCATGTCCCCTCTTATCCTTCCGCCAATCAGCTTAAATCTATGTCCTCTAGTTCTTGAACTCTCCGTTAGGGGAAACAGGTACTTCCTGTCTACTCTATCAGGGCCCCTCATAATTTTGTACACCTCAAGTCTCCCCTCAGCCTCCTCTGCTCCAAGGAAAACAATCCCAGCCTATCCAATCTCTCCAAGTAGCTGCAATTTTCACGCCCTGGCAACATTCTTGTAAATCTTCTCTGCACTCTCTCCACAGCAATTACGTCCTTCCTGTAATGTGGTGACCAAAACTGCGCACAATACTCCAGGTGTGGCCTTACCAGCGTTTTATACAGTTCCATCATTACATCCCTGCATGTGTATTCTATACCTCGGCTAATCATAGAATCATAGAAGTTACAACATGGAAACAGGCCCTTCGGCCCAACATGTCCATGTCGCCCAGTTTATACCACTAAGCTAGTCCCAACTGCCTGCACTTGGCCCATATCCCTCTATACCCATCTTACCCATGTAACTGTCCAAATGTTTTTTAAAAGACAAAATTGTACCCGCCTCTACTACTGCCTCTGGCAGCTCGTTCCAGACACTCACCACCCTTTGAGTGAAAAAATTGCCCCTCTGGACCCTTTTGTATCTCTCCCCTCTCACCTTAAATCTATGCCCCCTCGTTATAGACTCCCCTACCTTTGGGAAAAGATTTTGACTATCGACCTTATCTATGCCCCTCATTATTTTATAGACTTCTATAAGATCACCCCTTAACCTCCTACTCTCCAGGGAAAAAAGTCCCAGTCTGTCTAACCTCTCCCTGTAAGTCAAACCATCAAGTCCCGGTAGCATCCTAGTAAATCTTTTCTGCACTCTTTCTAGTTTAATAATATCCTTTCCATAATAGGGTGACCAGAACTGTACACAGTACTCCAAGTGTGGCCTCACCAATGCCCTGTACAACTTCAACAAGACATCCCAACTCCTGCATTCAATGTTCTGACCAATGAAACCATGCATGCCGAATGCCTTCTTCACCACCCTATCCACCTGTGACTCCACTTTCAAGGAGCTATGAATCTGTACTCCTAGATCTCTTTGTTCTATAACTCTCCCCAACGCCCTACCATTAACGGAGTAGGTCCTGGCCCGATTCGATCTACCAAAATGCATCACCTCACATTTATCTAAATTAAACTCCATCTGCCATTCATCGGCCCACTGGCCCAATTGATCAAGATCCCGTTGCAATCTTAGATAACCTTCTTCACTGTCCACAATGCCACCAATCTTGGTGTCATCTGCAAACTTACTAACCATGCCTCCTAAATTCTCATCCAAATCATTAATATAAATAACAAATAACAGCGGACCCAGCACCGATCCCTGAGGCACACCGCTGGACACAGGCATCCAGTTTGAAAAACAACCCTCTACAACCACCCTCTGTCTTCTGTCGTCAAGCCAATTTGTATCCAATTGGCTACCTCACCTTGGATCCCATGAGATTTAACCTTATGTAACAACCTACCATGCGGTACCTTGTCAAATGCTTTGCTGAAGTCCATGTAGACCACGTCTACTGCACAGCCCTCATCTATCTTCTTGGTTACCCCTTCAAAAAACTCAATCAAATTCGTGAGACATGATTTTCCTCTCACAAAACCATGCTGACTGTTCCTAATTAGTCCCTGCCTCTCCAAATGCCTGTAGATCCTGTCCCTCAGAATACCCTCTAACAACTTACCCACTACAGATGTCAGGCTCACTGGTCTGTAGTTCCCAGGCTTTTCCCTGCCGCCCTTCTTAAACAAAGGCACAACATTTGCTACCCTCCAATCTTCAGGCACCTCACCTGTAGCGGTGGATGATTCAAATATCTCTGCTAGGGGACCCGCAATTTCCTCCCTAACCTCCCATAACGTCCTGGGATACCTTTCATCAGGTCCCGGAGATTTATCTACCTTGATGCGCGTTAAGACTTCCAGCACCTCCCTCTCTGTAATATGTACACTCCTCAAGACATCACTATTTATTTCCCCAAGTTCCCTAACATCCATGCCTTTCTCAACCGTAAATACCGATGTGAAATATTCATTCAGGATCTCACCCATTTCTTGTGGTTCCGCACATAGATGACCTTGTTGATCCTTAAGAGGCCCTACTCTCTCCCTAGTTACCCTTTTGCCCTTTATGTATTTGTAGAAGCTCTTTGGATTCACCTTTGCCTGATCTGCCAGTGGAGAGCATTCCATATGCCTTCTTCACAACCTTATCTACCTGTACTGCCACCTTCAGGGACCTGTGCACATGCACTCCAAGGTCTCTCACTTCCTCTACCCCTCTCAATATATTCCCGTTTACTACATATTCCCTTTTACTGTTTGCCCTCCCTAAATGCATTACCTCACACTTCTCCGGGTTGAACTCCATTTGCCACTTTTCCGCCCACTCCACCAACCCATTGATATCTTCTTGGAGTCTACAGCTATCCTCTTCACTATCAACTACACGGCCAATTTTTGTGTCGTCTGCAAATTTGCCAATCATGCCCCCTACATTCAAGTCCAAATCATTAATATATAGACCACAAACAGCAAGGGACCCAACACTGAGCCCTGTGGCACACCACTGGAAACGGATTTCCATTCGCAAAGACATCCATCAACTTTTATCCTTTGTTTGCTGTTACTGAGCCAATTTTGGATCCAATTCGCCACATTTCCCTGTATTCCATGCGCTTTGGGTGATGGTCCATTTTCATAGCCTGATAGGTGTAGGATATACTCAGTGTGTGATCTTAATGTGTATAAGATGTAAACCAGCACTGGGAGATGCCTTGTGCATTCCCTCATAAAATCATTCTAACACAGAAAAATTTCCCTGATCTTGCTCTCTTGCTCAGTCCCGAGTGTATTTTTGTTTTGTAGCACGATGATCAGAATTTTGCTGACCAGTGCATAACCTTGTCCTCGACTTCTCTTCCCATCTATTCTAGTATTATTTGTTTTTTTTAATTACCCCACAACATTGAAATTGATAAATAAAGCATCACCTCCAGCTGCTTTTTGATTTATACTTAGGAGGCACATTTTTGTTTAACCAAAGTGCAATATTTCTCATTGGTGCAACATTTTTGATACACCCTTAGGTTTCAAAGCTGGGATCCTAAGCCCCTGTGATTCCTCCCTCTCTACACCGTGGCCAAATAATACAAAAGGATTTACCATCCCAAATAAAATTTGGGGGCCATTTACCATAAATTTCACAAAGCAGTGCGAATGGATCAAAGGTAGAAGTGGATATGGCACTGCCCCCAGTACTCTGTTTTATTGTACAAGACTGAATTGTTTTTTGTGATCAAGACTTGCTCTCAAAAAGTAGGAGCACATGGTCTCTCTCTCACCTGTCATGTCATCTTTGTGTTTCTGCTTCTCTCTCTTCTGCTTCTCTTCGCCTTTCTCTTCTCTCTCTTCTTTTCTATTTCTCTCTCGTTTTCTTTTTTCGTTTCGGGTGGGAGATAGTGGTGTGGTATGGCTTGGTGGAGATAGAGCTGCTGACGGCATTCCCCAGTGGCAGGAGAGGGGTACTGGTCGCGCGGAGAAGGAAGGTGCAGACGGGCGCGGGGAAGGAAGGTACAGACGGGCGCGGGGAGCCTTTCAGGTGGCGGTTTTGGGGCACCAGCGATGGTCGTATGCCAGCAGGTCACAGGCAGGAAGAGCCTGGCTAGGGCCGCCACCTTGCTTTGGGGTGGTTGGTCATGAAGTGACCTTTGGGTCAAAAGCAGCAGGAGGTGAATGTGAGGAATTGGAAGGGGAGCGATGTGACTAGGGTGCAGACTGGCTTTCAGCTCACAGCTGGTGAATTTGGCCAGGATCGCGGGGGGAGGTGAGGAAGGGAGCCATGGGTGGTGGGGGGAGGGTGGAGAGACTGGGGGTGGTGAGGAAGAAAGGAGTAGGGGTTACGAGGTAGGAGGAAGAGGGGATGGGTTCATGGGGAGTCATAGGGAGAAGAGAGGGGGTCGTGGGGGTGAAGAGCAGTGGTTGCAGGAGGAGAGGGTTAAGGTTAAGGGCAGGAGTGGGTTGATCTGATCGCTTTCTTTTTGGCGTGAGGGGCGAGAGATAAGGAGAATGTGGCTTGGGGAAGAGGGCGCCAGAATGCAATGTAAATGGGGCGGAGCTCTAACTCCGTCGCTCCACATCCTTTCCCACTATCCAGTCACTTGTCACACTCTCTCCTGGCCTCTATCAACCCCATTGCCTTCTCTACTGTTCATCTCTCCCACCATCCTATATTCTCCCTTCTCACTCACCTGTCCACTTGTTCCCCACTCCCTCTGCTTCCCTTTCGCAACACCCTCGCCTTCCCCACATTTCCATTGCCTCCCTTCCCTCACCCAGTCTCAACTCATCTCTTTCCCTCCCCAACCATCTCCTGACTCAACCGTCATCATTCTGCATCTCCTCCTGTTTCATCTCCCTCCCTCACCCCCACCTAGCTCCCTCCACCAGCATGACTAGAAAGCTGGTGTCCCATATCCGTTTGATTTTTTAAATAATTTATTACTGTGAAACCCTTTCCCCCCGTATCCCCCTCCCGTTACTATCCCACCCTTTCCCTTCCCTGCTTATACTGCTATAAATAGACTAAATACTCCTGGGAACCCCTTGAAGGGGTTGCATTGGGACGGGGAGGAGGGCACGGGGGAATGGGGTTGGGGGGGCGGGAGTTACCACGACGAGGCCCAAGGGCCAAAGATCGGGGAGTGGCCAACAAACCAGTTGAGCACCTAGTCCCGAGTCCGGAGGTGGCAGGAAGCAGGCTGGGGAGTGGCCGAGAAGGCGTGGGGAGAGGCAGATGGCGGCTGAGAAGGGGCTGTGGAATGGCAATGGTGCCCGAGAGGGAGCGGGGGGAAGCCGATGACGGCAGGAGTGGAGCGGGGTTATGCTGATGGTGGCGGGAGCGGGGCACCGCGGTGGCAGAAGCACCGGGGGAGCTGCAAAACAAAATTTAAATTTAATTACATTTTTTAATTTAAATAAATTAAGTTAAAATAAACTTACCTCAAAGGCTTGAACGGTATGCAGCAGTGTCACCTGAGCTGAAGACTGGGAGGTCACAAAGGTAAGTAGGCAATGGTGCTACCTAATTTGGAGACCAAGTAATGCAGACCTTAGAGGCAAGGGTAGGCATAAAAAAAAGTGAATTTGCAACTTTAAAATATAAATTTGTGTCATGGTGAATGTGTTCACTTTAAAAACAAACACCTAAATTATGCTATGATGTGGAGATGCCGGTGATGGACTGGGGTGCACAAATGTAAGGAGTCGCACAACACCAGATTATAGTCCAACACCTTTATTTGAAATCACAAGCTTTCGGAGCTTTGCTCCTTCGTCAGGTGAGTGAAGGGTTGCATAAAGGCACAGCATATATAGTCAAAGAACAATGCCTGTTGATTACAGATAATCTTTCTAACTGCCCTTCATCACACCTCGGCAGAGCGATAATCACAGCGTGAATGGTGTTCAGACAGGTTAGTCAAGGAAACATTGCATCCAAGAATACTGAATACACAGGGGGTCCAATCGGACGGACGGACAGCCAGCCAGCCAGCCAGAATGACCAGTTGTATTAAAAACAGATAACTTTTTTCGCTGGTGGGGTTACATGTAGCGTGACATGAACCCAAGATCCCGGTTGAGGCCGTCCTCATGGGTGCGGAACTTGGCTATCAATTTCTGCTCGATGATTTTGTGTTGTCGTGTGTCTCGAAGGCCACCTTGGAGAACGCTTACCCGAAGATCGGAGGCTGAATGTCCTTGACTGCTGAAGTGTTCCCCGACTGGGAGGGAACCCTCCTGTCTGGCGATTGTTGCGCGGTGTCCGTTCATCCGTTGTCGCAGTGTCTGCATGGTCTCGCCGATGTACTATGCTCTGGGGCATCCTTTCCTGCAACGTATGAGGTAGACAACGTTGGCCGAGTCACAGGAGTATGTACCTGGTGGGTGGTGTCCTCTCGTGTGATGGTGGTATCTATGTCGATGATCTGGCATGTCTTGCAGAGGTTGCCATGGCAGGGTTGTGTGGTGTCGTGGACGCTGTTCTCCTGAAAGCTGGGTAATTTGCTGCGAACGATGGTCTGTTTGAGGTTAGGTGGCTGTTTGAAGGTGAGTAGTGGAGGCGTGGGGATGGCCTTAGCAAGGTGCTCGTCGTCATTGATGACATGTTGAAGGCTGCGAAGAACATGGCGTAGTTTCTCCGCTCCGGGGAAGTACTGGACGACGAAGGGTACTCTGTTGGTTGTGTCCCGCAAGCCCACGGACTTGGTTGTCTACCGCAAGCCCACAGACAACCTCACGATGCTCCACTTCTCCAACTTCCACCCTAACCACGTCAAAGATGCCATCCCCTATGGACAGGCCCTGCGAATACACAGGATCTGCTCAGACGAGGAGGAACGCGATGGACACCTACAGACGCTGAAAGACGTCCTCGTAAGAACGGGATATTACGCTCGACTCGTCGATCGACAGTTCCAATGGGCCACAGCGAAAAATCGCATAGACCTCCTCAGAAGACAAACACGGGACGCAACCAACAGAGTATGGTACATCGGCAGTCAAGGACATTCAGCCTCCGATCGGGTAAGCGTTCTCCAAGGCGGCCTTCGAGACACACGACAACGCAAAATCGTTGAGCAGAAATTGATAGCCAAGTTCCGCACCCATAAGGACGGCCTCAACCGGGATCTTGGGTTCATGTCACGCTACATGTAACCCCACCAGCGAAAAAAAGTTATGTGTTTTTAATACAACTGGTCATTCTCTCTCTCTCTGTCTTTGTGATTTGACCCCTTGTGCATTCAGTATTCTTGGATGTAATGTTTCCCTGACTAACCTGTCTGAACATCATTCACTCCTTTGATTGCTGTGATTATCTCTCTACCGAGGTGTGATAAAGGGCAGTTAGAAAGATTATCTGTAATCACCAGGCATTGTTCTTTGACTATATATGCTGTGCCTTTATGCAACCCTTCACTCACCTGACGAAGGAGCAAAGCTCCGAAAGCTTGTGATTTCAAATAAAGGTGTTGTGCGACTCCCTAAATTATGCTGCCAGAGGTTGGCTGCCTGTGTTCTTTCTGATTAGCTAAAGTCCGTGTCAATCAGGGCAAGGCCCTCCCTCAGCACAGGCATATATAGTTAGATTTCTTTCCTTTTACATTCCCCCATCATTTCCGACTGCGTATAGTGACGCCACTATTCCCGGCCAGAATGGAGATATTTGGGTAATTCCCCAGTCAATCACGCCTGGAGACCGCACTGCTGTAAATGACTGGGATTGATTTTGCTAACATCATTTGTATGTAACTATCCTCCACTCATTGCATTTTGCCGGAGAAAACACCGCTTTTATCGGGAGAAGTTGCTGCAGTTTCGGTCATGAGTTCTATTTGCTGCAGACTCTTTTTAAATAGACTCTGCAAATAGACTTTGTTTGCTGTAAGTCCTGCCCCGCCTCCAACTCATAGGCTGATATTGTGGTGTCAATAGACACTCCGACCATTTCCAGTCTCTCCAAGTTCAACCAGGGATGCATTCCTCATGTGACGCCACCAAATCCCTCCCACTTCTCATGCTTTAGTGGCCGTGTTCATACTTGCTCCTACTCTACACCCCTTCAGCAGTCTGCTCTCACTGGCTTTCTGCGGCAGCCCTACACTGCCATTCCTCTGATTAATGATCCTGTTGGGTTTCTGACTTGCTTCAGCTGCCTGCTTTACTCCTACCACAGTTTCCATGCAGAATGGAGAGAGAGAGAGAGAGAGAGAGAGAGAGAAAAGAGATGGGGAGGGGGGGGGGAGAGAGGGGCAGAAGGGGAGGAGGAAAGAGATAGAGGGGGAAAGAGAGTGGGGGAGAGAGGAGGAAGAGAGAGGCAGCAGAGGAGGGAGAGAGGAGGATGAGAGGCAGAAATGAGGAGGAAGAGAGAAAGTGGGGGGGGGGGGGAAGAGAAGAGAGAGAGGAAGCAGAGGAAACAGATGAGATGGAAAAGTGACAAAAAAAGAGGAATATATCGATTGCATTGAGGACCTGCTTTGCGTGGCTCAGTGCATGATGCATTTACCCACTGCTGAGCTGCACAATTATAATTCTGATTATTTATAACACCTATTAGACATTTGTGCATAACTCTGAATGCAAAGCAAAAACAATTTTTCTTTACCCAGCATCAGGGGGTCCTTTCTGAGATTGTTCATAGTGCACGTCACGGAATAGCCCTTACCTCTCTCGGTACATCCGCTCCGGCTCTCTTCTTGCCTCCTGTGTGGAAAGAATACAACAGAATAAACAAACTTATCCCGGGGGCCCTGCCGCAGCCTAAACATGACAGGTGATCCCCATTCCTAGAAAATGTCATCAACTTTGCTTCCAATTTCCATCCCTCCCCCGTCTTCACATGGTCCACCTCTTCCCTTCCCTTCTTCGACTTCTCTATCTCCATTGCTAGGTATAGGCTGTCAACCAATATCTATTATAAGCCCACCGACTCCCACAGCTACCTTGATTACCCTTCCTCCCACCCCAGTTCCTGTAAGGGCTCTATTCCATACTCCCAGTTTCTCCGTCTCATCTGTTCTGAAGATGCCACCTTCCACACCAGTGTCTTCCTATTTCCTCAACCGAGGATTCCCCTCCACTGTGGTTGACAGGGCCCTCGACCGTGTCTGTCCTATTTCCCGCACTTCTGCCTTCACCCTTTCCCCTCCCTCCCAGAAACACAATAGGGTCCCCCCTTGTCCTCACCTTTCGCCCCACTAGTCTCCACATCCAACAGATCATCCTCCGCCATCTCCAGTGCGATGAGCCACCAAACACATCATCCCTTCATCTTTCAGCATTCCGAAGGGGCTGTTCCCTCCATGACACCCAAGTCCACTTTTCCATCACCCCCAACACCCGCTCCCCATCCCCCCGGCACCTTCCCATGCAAGCCTAGGAGATGCAACACCTGCCCTTTCACCTCCTCCCTTCCTACCATCTAGGGTTCCCAAACACTCCTTCCAGATGAAAAAGTGATTTACTTGTACTTCTTTCAACTCAGTATACTGTATTGGCTGCTCACAATGCGGCCTCCTCTACATTGGGGAAACCAAACGCAGATTGGGTGATTGCTTTGCTGAACATTTCCATTTAGTCCGCAAGCGTGACCGAGCTTCCAGTCGCTTGTCACTTTAATTGTCCATCCCACTCTGACCTCTCTGTCCTCAGCCTCCTACACTGTTCCAATGAAGCCCAACACAAACTCGAGGAATAGCACCTCATCTTTCAATTGGACACTTTACAGCCTTCCGGAGCTCAACAACTTCAGATCATAACTTCTCGGTCAGCAGGTGCTGGTAATGGTTCTGCTATTGTCATTTACACCTCCTGTAGACCCATTTTTTGTTTCTTTACTTGTCCCATTACCACCCTCCTTGCCTTGCACAATCATCCCTTTAATCATTCCTGCCCTCCACCTTATCACAGACCTTCCCTTTTGTTCTTTCCTCCCACCCCCCCTCCACTTTCTCCTGGCTCTGTACTTGCTTATAAACTGTTGAATCTGTAACTTCTTCCAGTTCTGATGAAAGGTCATCGACCTGAAACGTTAATTGTTTCTTTCTCCACAGATGCTGCCTGAGTGTTTCCAGCATTTTCTGTTTTTATTTCAGAGTTCCGCACTGCTGGAATAAGTTTACTGAATCACTGCCATGTTGCTGACATGAGTAAAAATGTTACACACCTTACTGATACTGAATCACAGGCCACAGGGATACATTTGTAATACCGTTTTCCTATAATTTTAACAAACTTCCTTAAGATACCAACAACTTTTTTCTTTCCTGCCCAAGACCTATTTTCTTATTTACACAGAATTTTTATTTTTCTGCGCTTTCTAGTTAATTTGCAAGTATCGATTTTATTAGAAGACAGATAAGTCAATTAAACTAGAAACTAGTTCTCACATTCAGCTGGAACATATAGTGACAGCCGCACTGCTGCAGCAATAATGTACGTGACTCATCCTAGGATCTGAACTTTTCTGACAGTTCCAGATTCAACACACACTATATACGAAAAAGTGTTTCCATTCTTTAATTTTTCATCAAGTCTGTCCTATGTTCAGAACAAAAAAAACTACAAATGAATTAAGATGGTTTCAGACCACCATACACACAGATAAGGTGACATTTATAGATACATATTTCTGCAGACATGGCAGCATTTCGAAGAGAAATGAAAAGTCAGGCCAAGAACACTGCAATGGCCGGCAAGCTGGGTACATCATCATAAGCCAGCAGAGCTGCTAGTTCTGTGGCCTGATAACCTGCGCTACAGTTTTTAACAATTGCAACTGATTTTTCAGATGATGATGATGATTGTATAAAGTCAATAATGAACAAAGTGAAACAGGATTGAACTACAAATTCCTTTCTACCTCCACTCTCAGCCAGTTATTGTGATACAAAAGCAATCTGAACAGATATTCTAGGATCAGTACCATAATGTAAAAGACAGCTGCATCTTTCAAGGAGCTGGCACAGGCGTGATGGCCTCCTTCTATGAGTCACTGTAAAACACCCTGTTCCACATATGATGCTTACATATACACTTACTCAGTATGTCATGGTCATATGATAAATACCTCCATAACTGAGGCTAATCCGATAAACAACAAAAGGCAAAGTTAGGAGTAGATTGTCAGCCTTCAAAGTGGAAATACTTATGTCATTACATGGCTGAACGAGATATTTTCCATTTATAAAAGCTTACAGTAAAGTTTCAGCCAAACCAAGACTAAGACAGCCTAAAGATGGAGATTGCTCAACACAAAAAGCAAAGTTGCAAATATGTCTCGGGGCGTAAATGTTTTATTCCGATCTACTCTGCAGTTCCCTCTCCTTACCCCTCCGCCGAGTAATCTTTTCCTGTCCAGTGCATCTCGTTCCAGCCTCTCTTTCTCGAGGTGCATCCTCTCGAGCTGCAGTCGCTCCAGCTCCTTTTCCAACATTTCTCTAGCTTCCCGCTCCTGTCGGATTTCTCGCTCATATGCCTCACGATGCCTGTTTTACATCAGGGCATAATCACTCAGAACAGTTCTGCAGACAGTCCCAATCATTCCTTTCTGATTACATCACAATTAGCAAAAGGTTCAGGTTAACCCTAAAATGAGCAGATTTAAATTAAAACCTTGTCACAATCTTTTCATACTTAGGGGAGGAAGGAGCTTCCACTTTAAAGATTTCCCCCCACATAAGCTCCCCTGATGGCTCGACAAATTCATCCAGTGAGTGGTTGAACCATACAGGCCTAGGCGGCCCCAAGTTTGATCCTCAGTCTATGCTGAGTTTCTGATCTCAGCTGGTGCAGCAGTAGGGAAGAGCAATTAGTCCTCAGTATCTGTGGATTAGGCACAGGAAAACCAGCCAGGGTTCCCACTGCTGATTGCTGTGAGAAGCAAGTGTGGATATCAGGCTTAGCTGTGACACTGTTGAAAAGCCTACCAACAGTCAGCATCAAGGCTCACAGATGAATCACGGACATTAAGTAAGGCTCCAGAAGACGCTTGTTGCCTCTGGAGGAGAAAATAGGCAAGAAAAAAAGTCTCTTCCCACACTCCCCTTCCCCCTCACCCTTGGAAGTGGTTAACAAAATTATTTCTACCTCCATCTCCAAGAGAATGATTCTCCTTTAACAAATTATATTTTTCTCATTGGTCCTTAAGATAACTTTTGGCCCACAGTGAAAGGAAAGTCTTGTATGTACCTGCCCTCTGGTCTTATACTTTCTTTACCGTAGGCACAGTATTCTCCTTTTTTAGCTCAGTGTGCGAGATTCCTATGATCCAGATTAAGCTCCAAAAATTAATTTGTTCCTGGTTCAATACCACAACAAATGATGCAGTTATCTGTGGGGCTATTTCAGAAACTGCATGATTTTTATTCTTATCAGTATAATTATAATTTCACATTTATTAGATGTTTCCCCAAGATTTAGAAAGTAGGGTGAAAACAATTTTCTCTTTACCCAAGATCAGTTAAGGGTCTTGTTGCATCTTTATCATGCATCTTATGGAGTAGTTCCTGTTCTCGCCTTGTCTCCTGTGTAGAAAGGACACAGAATGCGAAAAGCTGTTGTAAACATTTATGAAAATATACCCTCAAATTAAGGATGATTATATTCCACTCTTATTAAAATCACTACTGGCTCTCAATAATTTTGTATTGGCCTGAAACAATATATTTGGAGCCCTGTAGCAGCATTCGCAGAAGAGCAGGAAATAGATGATCTTTTCGTCTCAATTCTTACCCTACTAACAGCTGCGTAGAATTCAGTATCTTTGGGGTTTTCTCCTTTTCCTTCCCCATTTTTCCGGAAGGTGCCAACTCATCCTGGGGTATGGTTCCAGTCACTAGCCACCTTCTGCTAGTTGCTTACATGGCTGCTATTCATGTGTAAGCCAAAGATACTTCCCAGCAAAGGTCATAGCACTGCCACCTGGAGTGGGCTGGTTTATCTCCCCTACTGCAGGGAGTTTAGGCCAATTATATGGCTCTTACTGCTACTCCAGCTGAGATGAGTCAACTCAGCAGAGACCAGGGAATCGAACACTCCTCTGCAGCATCAAGGTACAACATAACCTGGCTCCATTCGAGGACCTCAATTTTTCAGACTGACCCTGAATCAGCATGTACTATATATTTAAAAAATTGTTTCCATCGTGGTTAATTTTGCATCAGACCTGTTCAGAAAGGATACCAATACTGGACGCAAATGCAGAAGATACTTCAATCCACAACAATAAAAATTTGTAGTTAGATAGATGTCTTTAACGTAGAAAAACGTCCTATGGTGCTTCACATCAGACATCGTTCCATACAAATGTCACCATGAAAATAACATTGAACCACACACACAAACTCCAAATAACACGCTCAAGCCCAGTAGAAACCCTTTAAATTTTCTAGTACAATTGCTGCATCTATTGCTGATAAGTTTAGCTGCTGACTAGAGTAGAATTAAGATTCCTCATCTTTACCCATTTTTGGTCATGCTATTTTTAAGTTTTTAAGCACTATGCGCTTCCTTTTGTCAAAAAAAGGTTTAAATGAGAGGGAAACCAGCCAAAACAAATGTGCTTCCAGAGCGCTGGTGCATTTGCTCTAGACTGACGCCTCAATGCGCTGCTTAGCTTCACACAGGGATTTTCAAATTGCAGCCCACAGTTGGCCCAAGACCCAGCTATCAGGGCCCTGACATCCCGGTGGGCTCCTTGGTGTCTCACTATCCCGTAGTCCCAATGTCCGCTCCATTTCTGTGTTGTTTGAATTTGGTGGGACTGGTAGTTTGGAATGATCTATTCCTAGCACAGCTTCATCATTGGTAGATAAATCCTAAATCCACTAATGAGTAGTAATGAGAATCGCCCATTCCAAGACCTGTAGAGATCTCGTCAGTGGATATCTGAAATTAGCTAAAAACAGATGGTCTCAGATGCATGCAAACAGCATGGCAACTACAGACATAACTTCTGCACACATTGCACCAGCTCAAAGACAAAACAAAAGTCACCCTTTTCAGGCTGCAAACATGGCAGCAGCTGGCAAATGGAGCACATGCTTCCAAGTATGGAGGCAACTAACCCCTGAAAGAGCAGAGAAGCTATTCAGTAGTACTGTTCCATCAATCGTATCAAGCATCTGCACTGCCTCTTAAACACTCCTGCTCACAATCAATATTTAAAGATCACATACACAGAAAAGACCGTGTCTTGGTCAATCACATTATATGATAAATAACTGCACTAATTGGATAAATGACTTGCCAAAGTTACAAGTGGGTTATAGTCATTCTCAAAAGTGAATAACAGTTATCACATCAGCTGGGGCAAGATATTGGTCCAGAATTTGTTGGCAAAATAACGGCAAGTTAAATGCGCACGCTGTTATTAGTGTGTAAATCATCCAGCAATTTGTGGCGAGGACGAGAAACCCCATGAGTTGTGATTCGCCTCAAATTGCTGGATGATTTTCACCGCTCCACCATTAGCTTCACGAAAACAGCAGCTCGCCCTCAAACTCCCAGAGTATCAAGAAATTGCTGCATTTGCACATTAGTTACCAATTAAACTCGTCACAGAAAGTTAGGGCTGGTACTTAACAGCGTAAGGACCCTTTTAATAAGGAGATTTATGACCTTGCAATGCCACTCAACCTCTCTGGTCCAGAAAGGGAACAACTGAAACTGTGGAGTCTCATTCCTGCAGGTAGTAAATTGTTCTCAGAAATGTTAGCTTTTAAAAATGTTTTCTTACTTGTCCTTTGTCTCTTTTTTTCCTCTCTCAATCCAATCTTTCTTTCCCCCTCTATTTCTTTTTCTGTACCTAATTTGACTCTAATTTACCCTATTTCCTTCTCCATCATTCCTGTTTCTTTCTCTATCCTTAAATCTCATTGGTTAAGTGACAGATTGTTGGCCCCGATTATCAAGGTCCCAGATGTCCCGTTGCCCTCACTGTGCCATTATCAGCTCACACTTACAGCAATTTGCAGCGCAAAATTCATTTCGAGCTGAAGGTTGAGGGAAAATGTCTAACGGGGCACGTTGCGCTGCTCCAGCAAATTCTGGGCCATCGTGTGGACATACAGAACAAAATAAAATGCCAGCCAAGGGAAAGGAAACATAAATGTGGGCAGTTTTGCCTATCACAAAAGGGTAAAGTTATAAATTTGTCTCAGTCTACAAGAGCTTTAATTCAATCTGTTATATATTTTCCTCTCCTTACTCCTTCCACTAGAAATTTCTGCCTCTCCAGTGCCTCTCGTTCCAACCTCTCTTTCTCGAGGCGCAGCCTCTCGAGCTGTAGTCGCTCCAGCTCCCTCTCCAGCATTTTCCTAGCTTCTCGCTCCTGTCGGGTTTCTCGCTCCCACGCCTCACGTTCTCTGGTGGAAAAAGAAAGCAAACTCTTCAGGTTTCACATCAGGGTCGGACCTAAGCCAAAAATCACCAAGCAACACAGGAAAATTCAGCCCTTTCTGTTTACATCAGGATGAAAGGAGGCTTCAGCTTAACCCTAAAAATAATGAACTTAAGATAAACTTGATCACAATACTTTCAAAATAACTGGGCAATGTTATTTAGTGGGAGAGAATGCAAAACGACTAACTTTAAGGAACTTCCCTTACCAGATACCCAATGCTAGCTCATCCAATGAACTCAGCCATACAAACTAGGAAGGGCTTAGATTGGATTCTTGTTCTGTGATAATTTACTTGATCTCAGCCAGGATATTGCAATTAGCCTCGATATCCCTGGGGGAGGGAGGATAATTGACCAGGGTTGCTACTCCTGATTTTCCTTTTCAAAAAAAAAACTCAGTTGTTTCAAAGAGTTCTTTACAGCATATTAGTGAGAAATGAAACATTAAACAATGACAAATTTCAAAGTGGAATCTTTTTATTCTTTTATACATCTATATATATTGCCCTTGAAATCTGTTCCTATAAACAGATTTGTTCATATAACTTTGGTATTTCTAATATACCTACCATTAAACAACACTTAACCACAACAGTTTTTCCCAAATTCTTTTTCACTGGAGTGGTGCTACCTCTCATCCACTTCTACACTCCAGTCCTAGCAAGCAAGAGAGAGCGAGAGCGAGAGAGAGGTACAATAATGGCAGAGAGGGCAGTGGAAGAAGGGCAAACAACACGGCTATGGGAACCAACAGACAGTAAGCATTATAGGGAAAGATTATGCACCAGCAGAGATGGGGAGCATGTCAGCAGAACTCATTATGGTAGAGAAAGAGGCAAAAATAGGCATGCTCAGTTGGACATCGAAGCAGAACAGGAGTAGAAAAACAGATGCAGAATCATAAGAGGAGAAAGAGATAGAGAAAAACCAGCACAAAAGATAAATAAGAGAAACAACCCTCTGATTCACCCAGGAAATAAATTAGTAATATACTTTTGAGGCACTAAGTCACACTTCAGGCATTACACATGCAAATTCCTGTGCCATAATTGGGGAAAAATGTACAAAAAAAGGCCAATCATTTTCTGACCTAGAGCTGGGAATTTACAGGCGGGTGCCACTCTACAAACTTCCCTCACCAGAAGCAATTAGTCCCAGAATGTGCCCATTTACAGCAATTAGACTTTGTGGCCTTAAAAGGGAAAGACCAGTTAATCACAGCTCAGCATAACACATCATGATGCACGTGGCAAAATCCTCCTTTGACTTTAAAACAATCTAATTCATTACAATGCCACAGGAGATCAGTTAGAATAAAATACATTTATCATACAAATTTACAATTAAGAAATGCACTGAACAATTATCTGTTGAAACTTAATAAAAGGGAACAGTTAATTACAATAAGATATTCGCTGTTTTCCTTTAATAACTGCTTATCTCCCAGGTGGAAGATGATTGTTTGAGTTACATATCTATAGGGTAAGGCTCGGCTGGTAACCAAACTTGAAAGTTGCACCGGGGCACCGTGATTAAATTCCAGGATCAGAAAGATGCCGATTCCTTTTAATATTTTAGCTAGCTGAAGTCACATCAGCCAACCACCTCACCGAAGCTAATCGCATCTAATGATGTCTCTCCCTCAGTCAAACTTAAAATGCTTGCACCGCTCGCAGTGATTAACATGTTGCAAAGAAGCAGTGGAGAGCAAGAAATTTTGTGAGACAACTGAAGAGTGAACTTATCGTCTTCAGCTAAAGCTGCAACATCATATTACTACAGTCCAGGGTGTTATGGCAAACCTTGACGTTGTAAAAGTTTAGCGATTGGCAAGTACTCACAACAGCAGTGTTCAGTGAATGACCCCTGGACAATTTTGCCCATGTAGAGAGCTGAGAAGT
The DNA here is from genome assembly GCF_035084215.1 of Heptranchias perlo. NCBI lineage: Eukaryota > Metazoa > Chordata > Chondrichthyes > Hexanchiformes > Hexanchidae > Heptranchias > Heptranchias perlo. Next base: position 5,055,609 of record NC_090353.1, on the reverse strand, counting down.
CTTAACACATTGTTGTTTCCTTTGTGTTAACATTGATGAGTGTTCCTGGTAGAACAAATTATTTTAATGAACTTTCAATCTTTTACACGTTCAGCAAAACCTACTTACTAGAGGACCAGCAACTCCCTTCTGTAGATTCTCTCCTCGTCCCCTCCCCAAGCTCATTTTGTCCATGAGACTCAACCCTTGCTCTCTATTCCCACTAAACTGCTGACCACCAACTTCTCTTCCTGACCCCCATGCTAGCTGACATTGTAAATGGTTCTCTCTTCTCAGGTACTGTTCCCCTCCTTTTCAAAACCATCACCCTCTCCACAAAAAATCGACGCACGACCAGTCTGTCCTTGCAAATGACCACCTAGTCTCCAACCTCCCTTTCCTCTCCAAAGTCCTTGAACATGTTGTCGCCTCCTAAATCTATGGCCATCTTTCCTGCAACTTAATGTGTGAATCTCTCCAATTAAATTTCCACCCCTGCCACAGCAATGCAACAAATGACATCCTGTGTGACTGTGACCATGGTGCACAGTCCATCCTCAACAGCTCTGCAGCCTTTGACATGGCCGACCACACCATCCTCCTCCAACACCTCTCCTCAACTGTCCAGCTCAGTGGGCCCTGTCTTGCTTGGTTCTAACTCTTCCCTATCCAATTGTAGCCACAGCTACTGCATCAATGACATCTTTCCCTGCCCCTGCACTGTTACTTCTGGAGTCCTCCAAGGATCTATCCTTGGCCCCTTTCTCTTACTCATTTACATGCTGCCCCTTAGTGACATCATCTAAAGACATGGGGTCAGGTTCCACATGTAAGTTGACGACACCCAACTCTACCTCTCCACCACCTCTCTCAACCCCTCCGTTGCCTCTGTGCTGTCATCTGGATGAGCAGCAATTTCCACCAGTTAAATATGGGAAGACTGAAGCCATCGTCTTTGGCCCCCGCCACTCAGTACCCTCACCACTGATTCCATCCTCCCCAGCCTATGTCTCAGCCTGAGCCAGACTGTTCGCAACATCAGTTTCCTATTTGATCCTGAGGTGAGTTTCCAACCTCATATCCTCTCCATCACAAACATTGCCCACTTCCACATTTGGAATAACACCTCTGCACGCCCCTGCCTCAGCCCACCAGCTGTCGAAACCCTCAGCCATGCCTTTGTTACCATCAGATTTGACTATTCCAATGCTTTCCTGGCTGGCCTCCTATACTCCATGCTCTATAAACTTCAGCTAATCCAAAACTCTGCTGCCCATATCCTATCGTGCGTCAAGTCCCACTTAACGATACCACTGTGCTCGCTGACCTACATGGCCTTCCAGATTCCCAGCGCCTCAAATTCACAATTCACATCCTTGCGCTTAAATGCCCCTCCCTAGCTCTATAACCTTCTCCAGCCCAACAACCTTCTGAGAACTCTACGCTCCTCCAACTCTGGCCTCTTGTTCATCCTATGTTCCATTCACCCCTTTATTGGTGGCCTGCCGTCAGCTCTGGAATTCCTTCCCTAAACCTCTCTGCTTCCCTCTCTACCTTTAAGACCCTCCTTAAAGCCCACCTCTTTGACCAAGCATTTAGTCACATCTCCTAATATCTCCTTCTCTGTCTTGGCGTCCATTTTTGTCTGATTATGCTTCTGTGAAATGCCTTGGGACGTTTTCTACATTAAAGGCGCTATATAAATGCAAGTTGTTGGATGTGTCACCACGGCACACATCTCATAGTTTCTCTACGGTTGGTGCAATATTGTCCCTTTCCCACCCTGTATCAAGGTTTAATTGAGGTTGAAAGAATCTGGCACACTGGAATTGCTCAACTCTCAACAGTAGATATTACTGGACAAAACAACCTCCGCACACTGCCGTACGGAAATTTTTGCTTCTGACTTCCCCTTCCTCAAAACCAAAGTTAAACTAGTAAATGGAGGACTGAAGTAAGTGATTAACCTTCATCCCAAGTCAACAAACCTAATGCACTTGTAATTCACAGTGCAAATCTACACTTTTCTATTAAGTTCCAAACTCACATTCAACAAGAGGCAGGTTAGACTTTCAATGAAATGCAAGATGCACTGACCTGCGCCTTTCCATTTCCCACATCTCCTTCTTCCTGTCCCAATGTCGCTCTCGCTCTCTCAGTTCTATGAGCTTCTCAATGGATCTCTCTCTTCTGTGCCGACTGCTAGACCTTCTATAGCGACTGCTGGACCGTCTGCGGCGGCTTTTGGACCGTCTGTAGTGACTGCTGGACCTTCTATGTCGGCTCCTAGATCTCCTGTGCCGGCTCCTGGATCTTCTATGTCGGCTCCTGGATCTTCTATGTCGGCTTCTAGACCTTGAAGTCTATTTTCAACAAAAAAAAACGTTAATATTGTCATTACATCTCTACGGACTCAACACAGCAGCCCCAATTATACTAGGCATTTTGAGTTGTTGCAACAAGAACTTTAGCACTGCAGCGATTCAAAATGTTCAATATAATTGTGCCAAACTGCTACCTTTGTATAACCTGGCATTGATTGGCACATCACTTAGATAAGGTAGTTCTGTATAGTTAGTGATCAGTTGGAACGCACACACACCAGCTCTCTACTCAAACACCTAGTTCTAATAAGAAAGAATCCACTGAATATACTGTTAGCTACTTGCCATTAAAAATTTTCACAACTTGTCAGGGTGGGATTCAGACTCTCAACCTGAGTTGCCTGTCCAGTACAATAATCACTATACTACATTTCTAAGTTTCACAGCTACTCCCTCTCCAATATTATTTGGTTCAGACAATACATAAATAAGTTATGCCTATGGAAATGAGACACCCTCAGACTAGCCTGACTTGAGCCTATCCTGTTCTTCAGACCACAGGAATGCTAAACACAGGTCAATATAATGTAGATCTTTGCCCCTCTCCTCTTTCAGCATGGGGTCAGAATTCCAATAGTGACCCCATTGGAACAGGCAAGCATCACCCACATCCTGTTAAATTCTGCTGCAATAATGGTAAGGCCAAGATGCCTTCAAACTTAACCTACCCTCTTCCTTTCTCTACTTCTCCTCCTCTCTGAACTTCGACTTCCTGGAAGAATACAGAAAAGAAAGCATCCATTAAACACTTAACCACTTCTGTGCTTTTTATTCTACACAAAAGACAGTGTAAGAGACTCTTTAAATGTTTGTTGTGCAATCTGTAAGAAGCTCTTCTTTCTTTCAACAATGCAAGGTTAAAAGTAACATCAGCAATAAAGAAGCTTTTGTCACTGGTGCTAAACTATGCATATAGGATAAATCACAGGTCGCAGTTTATTACGTAGTGTAGGCTCACGTTATTAGCAACGTACATATCAGGATAAGCTCACATGGTTTCTCAGCATTATCTGAATCGCAAAATATGTGGTATCCCTGAAACACAGTCCAGTCCATGTTATAATATGCAGTAGTGTATATAGAAGTTGATGTTATATAGAAGAGGGAATGTAATAATCCAGTCAACTGTACACCCCCTTCTCATACACACTTTTCTTACTTGAACGAGATGGTCTGTGTCTGTGGTCATCCTTTCCTCTCCTTTTACTTCTATCGTGGTCCTGTTTCTTGGAGTCTTCTTGACTTTTCCCATTGGAAGATGACCTGAAGTAGAGTTAAAATAAGTTCAATTAAGATACAGCAGCTGTGGTTTTATGGATACACTGCTGCAGACTTAATGTAGTATGTGAAAATAGAATATGGAAAATTATTTTGCATGAAACACTGAGCTGATTGATATCAATTTATTTTGTTGATGCTCAGTGGTACAGTGCTGATGGGCCAATGTGCTACACACATTTTAAATTGCTCATCTCCTTCATTCTGTTAGGGATAAGTGCAGAAAGGCAGCAACCTTCTCTCCCAAAGTAAGGATGATTTTTTTTAAGATAGACGGAGTATTAAAACATTGAAGTGTGCTGTGGGTGTTTATGGTGCTCCAGTGAATTTCCCAATCCTGTGTACCTATAGATCCAGCACGGAGGGGGCCTGCTCACCCAACAACCTGGACTCACTCCTGTGCAGAATGCATTGCTCAGAATCCTACCACTGCACCTAAGATCACCCTTGCAATGAAGCACAGACAACTTTGGCAGGTCTTTGTCATGTTTGTATCACCAGGCACTGACTGACCCACCACTGATGACAACATTCTTAGAGCATAAAAACCTGGATTATGGAATAAGACCTACAGGGTATTCTTCATCTCCAAAAGAAATTCAATTGGTAAGAGAAGTTTCCGTAGATAGTTCACATTTTGAAAACAAATGGCTTATTGTTGCACAACAACTTTCCAATGGAACAGCAGAAGTAACAAAATATGTTTTGCTAAATATAAAATCCATGCCAACTCTTCCTAAGTGCCTTTATTTATCCTTCCCATTCCAGATAGCATTTAAAATGAAAGATTAGACTGAGTAGTGTATCAGGTCACTTGAAATTTTTGAGGAGCATTTCATTTTCACAGGCAGTAATTTTAACATAGAGCCCCTGCACCAAATTCAGCTAAGGAGAAAAAAGTGAATCATTTCAGGTTTCCAGAATCAGCAGGGAGAAATTCAGCTCATGACCGTTCCTGCTCTGTCAGCTCCATGGATGCAATATAGATCAGCATCCTTTCTAGTCCTGTATACGAGTCTGTAGGTATCACAGCAAAAAAACCTCAATACTGGTCAGGTTCAGCTTTCTGCCCAAGTGTGAGAATCCCTATGTGGTCAGTTTTCGGTAAAATATTAAGATGCCTACGTGGCAAAGAAGCAGAATGCAAAATGGTTAGAAAGGGTTAATTAGTTAGTAACTGAGATTGGTACAGGTGGCCTGGCCTCCTGCTGGGCCATATGTTTGCGTAGTCAGCAGGTTTGCATGGTCTTAGCAATGTAGAGTCTTTGATGTGATTCAAGGACTGGTCTGAATGTCTCCATGTTTATGGCAGATCAATATAGGTAACGAACTTAGCCAAAGTTGAAAGACATTCCAGGTTGGGAGATAAGGAACAGAAGGGACAGGGAAGAACATTCCAAGTTGGAAGGTGAGGAAGTATCCCCTTTGATGTCTAACAGCAACATGATCAGCACATGGACGATTTATGATTGGCCGGAAATAATGTAACCTCGCATGGCAACCTGTGCCCGGCTTATGATTGGTGTTGACCCTCGTTAAGTATGTTCCAACCCTATTCATCTGTATAAAAACGTGTGGATTTCTGTATGTTTTTGTTCTTGCTCTGCCAGCATAGAGGGACTCTATCAGGAGTCCAAATCAATGCTGCAGACTAAGAACCCTGCTATTAAAGGTGTGCTGAACTTTAAAATGTATTCGACTTCAGTTTTTACTGAACCAGACTGAGGGGAAAGAATCCGGATCGTCAAGTGCACAGCAGTGTGTTGCTGACTGTTGTCCACTGGGAACTGCACCAAAGCCTCTTACTTGCAAATTTGCAACATCGTCCACCTCCGCCCCTGTCAAAACTCATCGAAGTCTTTCTCAGTCTTCAAAGCTGTAAGTGGAAAGAAGGCAAAGACACTGTTGGTCAATGCCAGTTGCTGGATAAGCCTGGGATGTATAGAACTTGAAACTTAGTGTGGATAAATACTGCAGGATCTTTTGCTTGGAACACTTTTTTGGACCGCAAAATCAATAGTAATTTCAATGTTGAGATCTGTCGTCATTATCTTTCTGTGGCTAAGTCAAGCAGGCAACTAATAAAATATGAATACAACATGAATCGGCAACAGATCACAATGCAGGGATATTGAAGAAAACTTTCAAGTTAGAGAGCAACAGCTCAACATTGCTCCAGGGAGAGAAAGTGTCACAGAAATCAGGATTATGCTGAATTTATGCAGCATGGGTCTGAAAAACAATCACATCATCCGTGCACTGCTATATCAAGCAAATATCTTGTTCACATGTTGAACAATGGGACTATCCTAATGTGCTTGGAGGATGAAAAGAGTGAGAGATAATTAGTGATTTATTATAACACTCAGCTTTGCCACTTACTTGTCTCTAGAACTCCAGCTGTCATTCCCAGTTTTTCGGCTGGAATGTGATGTGGAGTCCTTTGCACTTCCTCCCTTCTCCTCTGTACGCTTTTTAATAGTACCTTTCGCCTTAAGACACAAACGTATACTTGTCCAACCATGCACATTTCCAGTTATGTCCATTATCACGAGAAATTAACAATCTAGTTGAAACACACCAACTCATTTTTTTCCCTTTTATGAACATCAAACCAGCTGAGATGGTAGATGGGGAACCTGCTCCAAGGCTTCTGTCAATGCCGCTCAGCACCTGTCTGCTCATGGAGGTGCCTTAAACCCCCAAGTGACGCGCTCACTCAGTCTCTGTGGGTAGCACCTAAACTGATGTGTATTTTCTCACGTGACCACAACCAGTAAAACACCTTGTTGAGAATTGTTGGCCTAAACCCAAACATATTTTCAAGTTCACAAATGGTGCCAAGTAGCCACATTTGGGGAGGAAATGGCAAAAACACTAGTGTAGAAGAGGCTGGAAAAGGATGGTGAACAGATGCCCATATTTGGAAGAATTCAATCTTTTGTGACACTCAGTCAAAATAAAAATGCTGTCTTTCTTCCTCTAACTGCCTTCCTCACTTCCCACTCTCCAATTCTCTTCATCCCCTCTCTGATTTTGTTTTCCACTCTTTCTCTCATCTTTGTACAAATCTCTTTCCCTTTGCCTCCCACCATCTCTCAACACCTCTCATGCATACTTTTCCTTTTTGTATGCCTCTCTTTCCTCTTGTATTCCTGCTATTCTAGGTCTCTCCCTTTGTATGACTGTTGCACGCCCCCCCCCCCCCGCCCCAGTGTGTCTATCACTGTCTATTATTCCTCTCTTCTGCCAGAGACTTTGAGGCGCACAAAGGGACTCCAACCCTCTGATAGCTATAGAGGGGATCTCGTCTTTCTCTAGGATTTGGGAAAGTGGGGGGGTTGGAGAAAGAGAGGTGAGGGTACAAGGTCATCTTGTTGTATTTGTGCAAGATGCCTGGGTGGTCTTTGAGTTTAAGCATTTTTGAGTTCAGGCAAAAAAAAATTGAACACTGATGGATCAGTAAACTGACTAATGGGCAATGTAAACAAATCCTTTATTTCTCCAAACCATTAATAGTTCATTCAATCGCATTATGTTCTATGCATAAAACGCAAACACATTTAGCCATTTTAAAACCTGGAGACTTCCAAAATGGGCATGTAACATTCCTGATTGTGAAGTTGATTTAGAAAAATATAACGCACAACTAAAGTTTTTCTGAAGTTATATTAATAGTCTACTCCTGATAACTCAAAGTTGCCTTGTTCCCAAACATTTTAATTATCCAGAAATTTGATTTAAGCAATTGTAAATTAACAGGATTAAACTCCATAAATAACAACTTCAGTAAAAAGAAAAAATAATCTTGCTCCGTTTTAAAGCTGAAATATTCATTCTAACGTCAAATGACAGTGCTACAGCAACCTTTTCAGGAATCAGATAGATAAACAAGAGTCAATTCCTTTGGGGATATGTACATTATTACAATTTTAAAAAAACACTATTTTTCCAGAGAATAGCAGACCTGCCGGCTCATGCGGTGGACGCTGATTCACCGAATTCCTTCAAGCGAGAGCTGGGCCTGTTTCTGGCTGTGGCAGAGATCGCCTCTTACAAAAGGTAGGTACTGCAAGGAATTATCAGCGCCACACTGATCTCCTAGACTAGTTTCGATCGCCTAGCTGGGGGGTCGGAGAGGAATTTCCCAGATTTCTTCCCCCACCCCCCACCCCAAATTAGCTTGGGTTTTTATCTGGTTTTTCGGCCCTCCCAGGAGATCACATGGGTGGGATGGAGACTGTATATATTGTGATACACAAGATATCATTAGTGTGTGGGACAGGCTGGATGGACCATAAGGTTTTTTGTCCGCCATTGTTTGCATGTTTCATGCAATTGTACTCATCACACTTAATTGAATTTAGCAATAAATTCTGTTGCTCATGTTATACATTCAACACGTCAATAACGTTGGTACATTGGAGAAAAGTACACCTAAGTACAGTTAATTAAACTTAACACCAACTTGCAACAGCTATAATGCACACAGGCCCCCATCTTTGGTTTCCAAGACGATCACTCCACAATCTTGTAATCGGGGATTCTTCTCACGTTTAATTAAAAATGGTTTGACAGCTTGGGGCATTGTTCATAGACAATTATTTTAAAAATAACTTTTATTGTAATTGAACATGCCTCAGCAATTGACACCAGCAACTCTCGGCTAGTCCCATTAATGAGAACAATTATATGGGCTTGCCTATAAATCTAGTCTTGTACTTCTTCAGCCCAAAGGTTCTCAGACTACTCTATGATCGTTGGAAATTGAAATTTTATGTTTACTGTTAAAACTTTGTTCCAGCTTTCAAACTACTCGGATCTCTAGCTGTTAATTCAGCTGTGGAGTCGTAAAGGCTGCCTTTTGTGTTTTATCCAGATCCTGATGTGGTTGGCCCTTGCTAACTACATGACAATATCACATGCTTCGCATGGACCAATCAGAAAGCCAGAAGGAGCACTGAATTCTTAAAGTCTTCTGGAAAAACAAAATTATATATAGGTACCATCTTGCTTAGCCATACCCACTGATATTTTCTTTGTACTCACCAGTTCGACAGTGATGGTTTGTCCACTTAGTTCCGTTTGATTCAGAGTACTGATGCATTCTGTTGCCTCCTTGACTGTCGACATTGTTATAAATCCATAGTAATGTTCACCAGGATTGCGAGCGTCAGTTACCACTTTTGCACAAATCACCTAAAGAGAAAGGATCAATTAATAGTGCAATGATGATGGTATTGGACTAGCAACCCAGAGGTTGAGCGTTGAACTCCCGCCATGGCGTGTTATGAAAATGAATTCAATAAATCGGTTCATTTGTGGGCTGTAACCAGGAAAGCTGCTGGTTTGCCATAAAACCAAACTGGTCCATCGCTGTCCTTCAGGGAAGGGAACTTTTCTTCCCTACCCGATCTGACCTACACGTGACCAAATGCCCTTTAAAGTGGACACTCTACAAAACTAATCACCATCAAGAGGACCCACCACCTCCTCAGGGATGGACAATAACTGTTCCCTTGCCAGCATTGCCCAGTCAGAGAATAAAAAGTCCATGACAAAGCCTCCTGTGTATTTGCACAGAAATTGTCAGAGTTTCTCCTGTTAAATTATTCAAACACTAGTTTTGGGTCTAACTGTAAACAGGTACCATTTCCCACTCACCTCATATAATAGTCAATAACTTGGCATAACTATAGCTACTGCAGTGCCAGTGCTCTGAGATCACATTTTCTCCCCCAAAACTGTCTTTTTCCAGAGTTTTTTTTGTTGTCCAAAACCTATCCAGAAACCAGAGACACACGTGCATGTTTTGCTCTCAAGATGAAGCAGTTCAGTGTCGAGAGATGGAACATTTATCCACTTTTTCCATCCAGTGCTACATTTCTCTTTTTTAAAAAAAAACAAGCAGATAAAAGAAATACACCTGTCAAGTTTACTGAATGCCTGATATGGCTTTCAAAGTTACCAAGAAACTCAAGTCACTTCTCCTGCATCCAGTTCAGGGCTAGGCATCGCTACATGACAAGCAGCTCATTCTACTGTCAGTACATGTTTTGAAACCTAAAAAATGTCTTCCTCACCTTATATACCCCAATATTCTCAGCTATGTACATTCTATTGCACTGTCAGGTCCCGCCAATCCCTTGTACAACAAAAGGAAGGGAACATCTGGGTCACAGCAGAACCTTTCTAAATACAACAGCTTATTCTCAGAACATCAAGGATTAACTCAGTAAGTGTAAGGATGCAACCACAGCCTAATAACTCCAATTAATTGAATTATGCTAATTTCAAGTAGGTAAGATAACGACAACTGAAGCCATCAGCGATATTATACAGGCAATGGACAAAACTCAAGTATGTAGCAACAAAATATAATTAAGTACATTTTGAGCAGGTTTTAAATGAAGTGATACCAATTGGATTAGTGAATTTTCTCTGTTGAAAGTGCAACCCAACACGCTTCAGACAGCATGCAATAAATCCAAAGAACCACAACTACAATATAATATTAACGCAGTCGCCATCTTCAACGCTTAAGAGTTGGGCACCATACACTTTTAAACAAGTTACCACTGTAGGTCTTCCATCAAAACTATATTCATTGCTGTTTACCTTCATTTCAAATTCATCAGTTCTATTGATAATGGTTGTGTCATCCACTGTGTACTCTGTTCTCTTGAAATTTGCTCCTCTTGCACACCAATAACCTCCTCCACTCATCATACAACCCAATCCACTCTTTTGCTGACAATTCCCCACATAATCTTCATTCCTCTTGAAACAATGATTAAGCTTGATCTCTTCCATATCCTTTGATGGAGTAACAAAATCCTTGTTTCTTTCTTCACTGTCAATTTCTTCCAAGCGCCTTGGCAAGTTACCACCTCCTCCTACTATTGACGTTCTTCGACTCACCATCGTCTCCGCTTCCAAATGGAACTCCCATTCCTCCTTCATTGATAAATTTGCCTCAAAGAAGCATGGTTTCTTCTCTCATGTCAAACACTTATCTTTTTCCCTGAATTCTCAAAAGCCAAGTCTGGTCCAAAACTTGGATATTGTTCCCATATGCAGTAGCATCTTCCGGCACCTTTCTCACACTCTGGACAGAAGATAAAGAAAATGTTCATCTAATATGAGGATGCTTCTCTCACCTCTAGTCTCTAAGCTCTCTCTTGCAATCTTATGTACTTATCAATACTCCTTTGATTATTGCTCCTCTGAACTTTCCTTTCTTGTCCATCCTAAGCTCCAAATACGCCATCTTAACATTATTGCTCCTCTCTGCATCCTCATTTTATTGAAATTAAGACTCACTGCATCATCTCTTACTCTAACTCATTCTTTTCCAGGACCTGAGAACAAAGGAACTTCATACTTTGCTGCTTCTTTCCCCTCTGCTATAATCTACAGTCCTTTAAACCCAAGCTTGGTGAAACCTAACTACTTCTCCTTGATTTACATCCAGTCTCTGATTCTTTTCAACCTGCCATGGTTCTTCCTATTCTTTTCAGTGATGCCCTGCATAAAAAGCATTCACTTAGAGTTCTGAATAAATTTTCTTTTTAAAGAAAGGTACAATTGCATATTCCACCTCGAGAGGATAGAGCAAACATGATTTACATAAAAGACGATATAAAAATCCCAAATAGTACAAAAAGTAAATGTTTTTTGATAAAGTTCTGGACACCATAATTAAGTCATTAAAACTTTTAATAATTTAATGTCCCAACTTGGTCTGAACAATTTGTACACTGGTATTAACTGTGTTCCAGTACATAAAGCAGCATTGCCGTATACTGCATAGGGCAAGACAGTTAATGTATTCCCGTAAATACAGAAGTGCTGCTTTATATTGAGTGAAGTAACACAACACACAAGGTAATGTAGCATAATACACTTACTGTGTTCCTGTGGATATAAATTTCACATCATGCTGTTACAGCATACTGATGAATGTAGAGTTCTGCTTTGAAAATGAACACATTGACTTCTACTGAATATTGAAATCTGTTCAGTCAGGGCAGGTGTTCAGATAGGCAGCATCCACTGCATCATCTACCCTCCTGAATGCAAAGTGTCACCAGTGAAGAAGGTCCACAAAGAATTTCGGTCTGACAGTGATGCAGAGCAGTAATTTGGTTTTTAGCATACAGCACGTAATGGGAGGACCATGGGATATATCCAACCAAAACTCTACAGCAATGCAGATGTAATTCCATCATATTAAGATTTAAAATGCAAACTATTTCTGCATGCACTTTGACACACATTATACATCATTCCGTTGCTTACCCTCGGGTATATCATCGACAGTAACAACTAGGAAATTTCCGGACGTTCTCACAATTCTCACCTTGCCATATTTACGGAAGAGGTTCTTCAAATCATTAGCTCTGGTATCAGCAGACAGGCCGTGCACCAGAAGGTTCTTGCCTGTGTTAATGTTTCCAGATCGCCCTATATCACAGGGTATTCTCATTAATAAGCAGCATGAAAACATTGTGTATTTGGCTCACATCAACCCTGAAAAGCTGCAAATAAAGCACTGTGGACCTTGAATTGAAGTGAACTACACTTCAGTGGTAAAGTCATTAATTTGTATACTATCTCTTACATTTTATTGGAACTGACCTGGGCTGTTCAAAGGAATTTTAAATATAACGTAGTCAAAATATCTGGAGTAGTTTTTGTAAGAAAATTGCAGTATTTGCTCTTAATAGAGACACTTTAGGTCACCACCTAGCAGACTGGTCAACATGGTCAGTACGGCAAGAACCAGCGCCACTACCAATTTCAGCCATCTATGCACCACACACAATTAAATACCAACAGGGCAGAAAACCTGCTTTCAGATCTCCACCAATGCTGCCATTTCCATGCCATAAATTACTCCAGACCGATATTGCGGGCATGAAATCTACTCCTAGAGGTATATCAATACAACTCTCAGCGGCCACTTAGGTGTATGCTAGAACAGTACAAGAATTATATCTAGCAGTACATATGAATTATGGAAGTCAGTAGCATTATTTGCATATAACTAAGTTCATACACGTTTAGATCTAAGAAATATGCCTGATGATCTTAAGAGTTAAAATCTAACTCAAGTACCTTGTTAATTATGACAACATACCAGTCTCTAGCAGGACTAACAACCTTGGCAAATTCAAAATCAGCCAATACGGTGTTCCAAAAATTACTCCAGTTCCACAATGGGGTCGCCTGGTACAGCACAGGAGGTCGTCATTTGGCCCATTGTGCCTATGTCGCCTCTTTGAAAGAGGGATCCAATTAGTCTCATTCCCCTGGTCTTTCCCCATAGCCTTGTAAATTGTTTTCCTTCAAATATTTATCCAATTCCCTTTTGAAAGTTACTATTGAATTTGCTTCCACCATTCCAGATAATAACAACTTGCTTTTGTATTCTATGCCTCTATTAATAAAGCCCAGGATCATATGATTTTTTTTTAAAAATAGCTTTCTCAACTAGTTCTGCCATCTTCAAAGATTTATGTACATACGGGTCTCCCTGTTCCTGCATTCCCTTTAAAATTGCACCATTTAGTTTATATTGCCTCTCCTCATTCTTCCTACCAAAATGTATCACTTCACACTTCTCTGCGTTAAATTTCATCTGCCATGTGTCTGCCCATTTCACCAGTCTGTATGTCCTCCTGAAGTCTGTTACTATTCTCCACATTGTTTACTACAATTCTGAGTTTCGTGTCATCTGCAAACTTTGAAATTATACCCTGTATACCCAAATCCAGGTCATTAATATCAAAAAGAGCAGTGGTCCTAATACCGACTCCTGGGGAACACCACTGAATACTTCCCTCCAATCTGAAAAACAATCATTCACCACTACCCTCTGCTTTCTGTCCCTTAGCCAATTTTGTATCCACACTGCCACTGTCCCTTTAATCCCATGGGCTTTAATTTTGCTAAGTCCATTATGTGGCACTTTATCAAGTGCCTTTTGAAAGTTCATATACACAACATCAACAACACTACCCTCATCAACCCTCTCCGTTAATCAAGTTAGTCAAACACTATTTTCCTTTAATAAATCTGTGCTGACTTTCATTTATTAGCCCATACTTTTCCAAGTGCCAATTAATTTTGTCCCAGATTATTGTCTCTAAAGGTTTCTCCACCACTGTTAGGCTGATTGGCCTGTAATTGCTGAGTTTGTTCCATTCCCCTTTTTTGAACAGGGGTGTAACAGCTGCAATCCTCCAGTCCTCTAGCGCTGCCTCCATATCTAAGGAGGATTAGAAGATTGTGGCCAGAGCCGCTGCAATTTCCATCTTTACTTCCCTCAGTAACCTAGGACACATCCCATCTGGACCAGGTGACTTTTCTACTTTGAGCACTGCCAATCTATTAAGTGCCTCCTCTTTGTCTATTTTTATCCTATCCAATATTGCTACTATCTCCTCCTCCTTTACTGCTACATTGGCAGCATCCTCTTCTCTAGTGAAGGCCGATGCGAAGTATTCATTCACTACCTCTGCCATGCTCTCTGCCTCCACTAGAGGATCTCCTTTTTTGTTCCTAATCGGTCCCACCCTTTCTTTGACTACCCGTTTACCATTTATATGTTTATAAAAAACTTTTGGGTTCCCTTTTATTTTAACCACTAATCTAATCTCATACTCTCTCTTTGCCCCTCCTTAGTCCCTTATTCAGATTTCCTCTGTACTTTCTGTATTCAGCTTGGTTCCCTACTGTATAATGAACTTTACATTTGTCATAAGCCTCCTTTTTCTGTTTCATTTTAATCTCTTTCTTTAGTCACTAGGGAGCTCTAACTTTGGATGGACTTCCTTTCCCCCTTGTAGGAACGTGTCTACTCTGTAGACAAACCATTGCCCCCTTGAAGGCCTCCCATTGTTCAATTACTGTTTTGCCTATCAATTTTTAATTTCAATCCACCTGGGCAAGATCCCCTTTTAACTATTAGCCCTCCGCCAATTAAGTATTTTTACGCTCGATTGTTCCTTGTCCTTTTCCATAACTATTCTAATCCTGATGATTATGATCGCTGTTCCTCAAATGCTCCCCCACTGAAGCATGCTCCACTTCATTCCCCAGAACTAAATCCAGCACTGCTTCCTTCCTCATTGGGCTGGAAACATACTGATCAAGAAAGTTCTCTTGTACACATTTCAGGAATTCCTCCCCCTCTTTGCCCTTTACACTGTTACTGTCCCAGTCTATATTGGGATAGTTGAAGTATCCCCATTATCACTACTCTATAATTCTTGCATCTTTCTGTAATTTGCATGCAAATTGCTCCTCTATCTCCTTTCCACTATTTGATGGCCGATAATATACACCCAGTAGCATAATAACTCCTCTGTTGTTGCTTAGTTCTAACCAAATAGATTCTGTCTTTGACACTCAACTCCTCTCCCTCTTCCCCACCACCCCCTCAAAACAAAAACACTAGGGGGTGTCAAATTGCTATGAGCCAACGAACTTAGAGAATCTAAGATAAACTCATCAGTCTTACCCTAGATAATAGCAATTCCATGCAGACAGTCAATAAAAAGGCATTCCAAAAATTGGAGAATACAAGGGGGAAAAATATTTTAAAATCATTCCCTTTACCCATCCACTCACTACTGCCGTACCAACACGTATCGCCTTTCTCAACCATCACCAGTAGTTGAGATGCAGAATATGTCACTGCATATGTCAATGTCAATCCATGTGAGCTAACGGTAAGCATACTTCAATGCAGGATACCTGCCTTCCCAACTTTTTTTCTACTTGAAACAACACCAACCATAAAAGAGAAACTCCTGCATTTAAGTCTGAAGAATCGAAGGACCACCGTCATTGACATCTGATCCTCTTGCCAGGTTTCAAGACCAATACCAAGGATCAAAAGAGCCTACAGGTTACAATTCTGATGTACACATCTCTTCCAAACATACCAGCTCCTCTTTTGAAAAAGATGAACACTTAAAATAATGAACTGTTATACACATCCACAAATACCAATAAACTCCAAGGCACAATTTAAAAATCCTATTTTCTCCTATAGGCAGGTGCTAGTAATACTCTTAGGAAAGCTTGCTGAATTGGAGTAGTTAATAAAGTTGGTACAGTCAGAAGAGTATTAGATCTGATTTTGGTATTTTGAATTTCTTTTATATACACACCCAACACACATTCTACAAATGCTTTTTTAAGCAATTGGTACAACAAGGCTCTTATTATCTTTTTACTGTGATTTCTATGACCTACCTTTCTCCGGATTTGCTTCATTATTAGTATCTTTTTCATCCTCAACAGAGCTGAAGATACAAAATTGGATTGAAGCTATTAGAAACTCACATAAATGTCAACACTTCCATCCAGTCTTTAGAGCAAATTCTCCAATATCCAGCAAAGTATACAGCTCCTCAGTTATACATCAGTGTGAATGAAATACTTAAATATTTTGAATGACATTTCATATCCCAGCTACGAACGGAACTGTACAAAAATCACCTCAATTTGTTTTGATACCATCAGTAAAGAGTGCACACAGAAGCAAAATATTTCACTTTGTGAACTACTTGTGCTGGTTGCAGGCGAGCAGGAAGTGTAAAAGGAAGCTGCCTTTGGCAGTATGGGGAAAGCTACGAGTTTTTAAACATTTACAGAAAAGGTCAAAAATTACAGGCATTATGCAGGCCAATTCAGGGGACAAGTTTATTGGAGTCATCTTAGTATGAATTGAATTCTGGTCTAGAACTGAGAAACAACAAACCTCTTATTCTGATCACTGCCCTCTACAATCAAGGGATCTTTCTTAGTTGCTTCGTCAGAATCTTCATCTTCTGTTTTCATGATTTCATCTTTGCTTTCCACAGTTCTCAGCTGCAGTTCTTGCTCTACATTTTCAATGCTTGCCTCTTCCACTTCATGCCCTTGCTGGCTACTTCCCATCTTGCTAGCATTTTCTGTCACAAGTGTTTTGGTATCTATCTTCTTGGCGCCCACCTTTTCCTCGACAGGTTTCTTACAGTCTATTTCCATCTTGGTTGTAGCCCAATGTATGTCATTGTCCACGCCCAACGCAAGGACGCCCTCCACTTGCACACTGACTGAGGTGTTACCTTCCACTTCTTTTTGGTAGATATCTGTACCGACCATATATTGTGTTAATAGCAATAGCTGTGTGTAGGAACAGAACAATAAGCTTTCCCCAAACTCTCAGCCACATTCTCCTTTTCTATGAGATTAATGGAATAGAATAGTACAAAGTTTAATTACAACAGATATAGCAAGTATACATGTGGAGCTAGTATTTCTCTGTCCTCTTAAATCCAGAGAGACTGGAAAACTGAGGGAGTTTAAAAGGTTATCGGGGGGAAAAAAAACTGCTTTTCATTTCTTTGCTAGTTTAGCCACTCAGCTACAGAATAATGGCTCCTGATGTCAACAGCAGCATTTCAACTGATGAGACCAGAAAGGTTCATCCAATTCCTATAGGTTCAAACAGAGTGCATGAACTGAGGTTCAACATTACTATTTGGTACACTTTTAAACTGCAACTGTAAATGTTCACAAATAATTACTATAAAATCCAGATTATATATCACATCTAAGTATATGCTACACCTCTACGTTGTGGCTGATATTTTGGACTATGAAACACTACAAGTCTTTACTATAGAGGATGCTGAGGTGCTACTTGTATACCATGATAACTTGCCAGTCCGAAGTCTTCAGATTCTCGTCATTTCTTCAATGTGAAGGTTGTGTTAACATGCACATCAATTGCGTAGGTTCAATAGTCTGCCCTAAGCCTCTCACAAAGCACTGTTTCATAGGTTTTCAACCTATTTTATTTGCTAATTCTCTGATTTGTACAAAACATCACCACGACTCCACTCACAAAAGTCAAAAGCTCATTTACATTTTGCAACTTTGCCGAAGAAACCATTTCATTGCTGATTTCAGGTTTCTGTAGTTCCACGCAGTGTACTTGTTTCAAACTCAGATTTGGTGATGTGTACAACAAAAGCAACAACTTGCTTTTGTATAGCACTGCTAATGTCGAAAACGTCCCAATGTGATTTACAGAGGCACTGGGAAAAACGGTCACCAAGCCAGAGAGAAATTTAGAAGAGATGCTTGGCCAAATATGTGGTCTTTAAAGAGGGTCATAAAGGAATGGAAGTAAACATAGAGGGGTAAGTGTTTGGGGAGGAAATTCCAGAGAGTGGAACATAGGCAGCAGAAAGTG
This sequence comes from Heptranchias perlo, assembly GCF_035084215.1. Classification (NCBI taxonomy): domain Eukaryota; kingdom Metazoa; phylum Chordata; class Chondrichthyes; order Hexanchiformes; family Hexanchidae; genus Heptranchias; species Heptranchias perlo. The sequence continues at coordinate 5,037,711 of NC_090353.1, read as the reverse complement.
TGGTTGCCATTAATGGGGCTCAAGGGGGAAGGTGCAAAAAAAGGCTGGGGTAAGAGGACTGGAGACTTTGGGCAGGGAGGGGCGGTTATGAAAGTAGGGAGGGGCAAGGACATGAAGGGATTTAATGACAAAAATTTTTAAATCTGAGACACTGTTTGACCGGGAGGCAAGGCAATTCAACGAGGACACTTAAATGGGTGAACAGGACTTGGTGCAGGATAGAATACGGGCTATTTTATGATAGAGAAAATATGGGTCTGGAAATTCAGCTTGGGAGTCAAACAGGACTTCAAGGTGGTGAACAGTCTTATTAAGCCTGAGGCAGTGGCTGAGGAGGTCAAGAACATAAGAAATAGGAGCAGGAGTAGGCCATACGGCGCCTCAAGTCTGCTCTCTACCTCAATTCCACTTTCCCGCTCTATCCCCATATCCCTTGATTCCCTTAATGTCCAAAAATCTAGTGATCTCAGTCTTGGATATACTCAATAACAGAGCATTCACAGCCCTCTGGGTAATGAATTCGAAAGATTCACAACTGAGTGAAGAAATTTCTCATCTCGGTCCTAAATGGCCGACTCCTTATCGAGACTATGCCCCAAGTTCTACATTCTCCAGCCAGAGGAAACAGCCTCTCAGCATCTATCCTGTCAAGCCCCTCTAAGAATTTTATATGTTTCAATGAGATCACCTCTCATTCTTCTAAACTCCAGAGAATATACGCCCATATTACTCAATCTCTCCTTATAGGACAACCCTCTCATCCCAGGAATCAATCTAGTGAACCTTCGTTGCACTGCCTCTAAGGCAAGTATATCCTTAGGTAAGGAGACCAAAACTGTACACAGTACTCCAGGTATAGTCTCACCAGAGCCCTATATAATTGCAGCAAGACCTCCTTACTCTTATACTCCAACCCCCTTGCAATAAAGGCTAACACACCATTTGCCTTCCTAATTGCTTGCTGTATGTTAACTTTCTGTGATTCATGTACAAGAATACCCAAATCCCTCTGTTTACCAGCCTTTCTTAGTCTCCCACCTATTAAAAAAATATTCTGCTTTTCTATACTTCCTACCAAAGTGGATAATTTCACAGTTCCTCATGTTGCACTCCATCCGTCACCTTCTTGCCCACTCACTTAATCTATCCATATCCCTTTGCAGGCTCTGTGTCCTCCTCACAGCTTATATATATATGATTTTGCGGCATCCCACTAGTTACAACCTGCCAACCCAAAAATGACCCGTTTATTCCTACTTGCTGTTTTCTGTCCATTAACCAATCCTCAATTAATGCTAATATACTACCCCCAATCCCATGAGCCCTTAGCTTGTGTAACAACCTCTTGTGTGGCACCTTATCGAATACCTTCTGAAAATCCAAATATACTACATCCGCTGTTCCCCCTTATCTACGCTGCTAGTTACAGCCGCAAAAAACTAAGATTTGTCAAACACAATTTCCCTTTCATAAAACCGTGTTGACTCTGCCTAATCATATGATGATTTTCTAAGTGCGTTGTTACTATGTCCTTAATAATAGAATCTAACATTTTCCCGACTACTGATGTCAGGCTAACCGGCCTGTAGTTGCCTGTTTTCTCTCTCCCTCCTTTCTTGAATAGCGGGGTTACATTTGCTATCTTCCAGGTTGATGAAGTCAGTGGCAACAGAGCAGAGACTGTGGTGAGGGCTAAAGATGGCGAATTTAGTCTCCCCACTGTTTAATTGATGGATGTTAAGGCTCATCTAAGATGATGTCAGAAAAGCAGTCTGACAGCACAGAAGCAATGGAGGAGTTGAGAGATGGTTTAGAACTTGGTGCCATCGGTGTACATGTAGATGCTGACCCACCGCCTTTGGACATTAGGTTCTTTGAGGGGGGGGGGTCTCCAAATGGTGACAGTACAAATGGGAAGACAAGCCATTGCTAGAAATGCTCTGGCTACGACTGGATAGTTAAGAGTGGAACCAAGCTAGGGCAGTTCCACCAAGATGCAGAACGGGGGAAAGGTGGGTCCAACCAGGTGAAAGACTGTAGAAAGATAAAGGAAGATGAGAGGGAATAACACCATGGTCAATGTCACAGAGAATGTCATTCATGACTTTGGTAAGAGCCATTCCTTTGCTATGGGAGGCATATAACCAAATTACAAGCATTCAATGGATTTGTGGAAGAGATGGGCACAAAGTTGGGAGGCGATAAGTTCAAGGACTTTGGATAGGAAAGGAAGGTTGGAGATGGGGTGGCAGTTATCAAAGACAAAGGAGTCGGGGATGGGTTTTTGGAGAAGAGACATGGCCACCTCAGATTTAAAGGGGTTTGGGACAGCACCAAGGGGAGAGGGCACCATTTACAACGATAGCTAGTTAGACTATAAAATAGCTCTACATCTTTGTAACATCTATCAATTTGATATTCACAAAGATCATAAACAAATGAGGAAGACTATTTAGCTCATTCTGCTCAGTTTTTCAAACAAATGTACAATGTCCTTATCACAGCATCCATTTCTCTTGAATGTCTCAAGTTTTTTGCCCCCCCTCCCCAATTTATCCAGAAGATGAGATATCAATTTCTTTTATGGAAAGAACTTGCTTTTTACTAGTTTGTACCTATGTTCCTGTCCTGTAGTCGTGGTTTAACTTAAAAGTGCTCAGAATTGGACATGGCGAGTCCATCAAGCTCAGGCCTCTTTTAGCCTTTCCCCTAGCTACTTCAAGACCATTAATTATGTTCCCTGTTTTTTCTTCCCATCTGTAAATACTTGCACTGATCTGTACTGAACAGCATCAGCCATAGCTCTGCCCACTTGCAAATATTGCATAAATTCTTCTGCAATTTCTAACTATTTCATTACATTCCATGCCCTCCGTCCTCCCATTTAGATTATCTGTGATTTGACAAACAGTGAGTTTCTGAATCCAGGTCATTTATGTAGATTGGATACAGTCAAAGGCCCCAGCACCAATCACTGGGGCAATCCACTCAGTAGATCTTCCCAACCTGACAATTTCCCTAATTAACATGCAGTTCTTCCCCTTTTGTAGCCGATTTCTTATCATCAAATTTGAAGTTTTAAGACCTCCCAAGTTATCTCACACCTTCCTCTTCCCAAATGGCAAACTCCACTGTCCGATTTTCCAGCTCCCTTTACTCCACATCACACTCTTCAAGGAACCAACTTGGTTCCAATGGCCCCAATTGTGGTCTCTCCAGATATTACTTTAGTACAGATCTTCAACTGTTCGCTCACTGCTTACCTGAGGTGAAAGTCCTGGTGTTGGAAATAGACAATCCTTCAGTCCTGCAATTAACTCGCACTTATACCCTGACAGGATTATCTCTGTTGATTTTCTATCAAACATATATTCATATAGCACCATCAAAAGTTCAAGTTTGTCCAGAGCAACAAAAAGTGTCACATAGTAATTAAAATAACAACTGAAGATGGGAAATATTAGGAACACAACACATCAGGGCTGCATGACTGCTCTGTCACCACAAAAAATGCAGATTCCTCCTCCCTCTCCCCCGTCTGGCATTTTCGCAAAAAATACAGTGCCATATGTTTAGTATTAAAATGCCTAAAGCACAAGTAGGGATAACATATGTTAATAGCTTTAAAGCAGATTTACACATTTCAGCAGTGCCTCAGTTTTCCATTCTTCTTCTGGCTGTGCTATTCTCCAAATGACCATTGCTATGAAACAGAATCAACACTTGCAAACATGTTTGATTAGGGAAAGAAGCTTTTAAGACAGAACAAAAGTACCTTCAACGACACCTGCTTCTTCTGATGTCACTTTAGTTTCCTAAAGGGAGCAGAAATACAAATGCATTAGAAATGTATTTATGTACAGTATATATCATTTCTATCTATTGTGAAACTCTGACAAAGTACCTGTACTAGTGTTATCACAAGGCTTTCAATTAAGGTTGGTGTGTCAAATTACTGTTTATGGACCTGATGTGGAGATGCCGGTGATGGACTGGGGTTGACAATTGTAAACAATTTTACAACACCAAGTTATAGTCCAGCAATTTTATTTTAAATTCACAAGCTTTCGGAGGCTACCTCCTTCCTCAGGTGAACGATTTTTTTTTTTCCAAATCGTTCACCTGAGGAAGGAGGTAGCCTCCGAAAGCTTGTGAATTTAAAATAAAATTGCTGGACTATAACTTGGTGTTGTAAAATTGTTTATGGACCTGTCAGTGGTGCTGAGTTTGGTAAGAGTCATTTGAGTTAATTATAGTTCTCACAAACATGTATTCCAAAACATTCAAGTGTATCAGTTTAACCGATTTTTTTCCTACAACATATTCTTACCAATATGCAAAATAAGTCACCATAGAAAAGGCTACTTTTAAAGCAGTCAGAAACACAGGTTTTGTTATTCAGGCAACTATATTGCTCATCCAAATTATGAAGCTTTGTCAGTATTGTGGAATTGTGATGCAAAACAAAGGTGGTAAAGCACAAATTCAAGGGATAATAGGCAGACCATTTCAGTGCATTGATTAACAGGTTTGATGAAAATGAACCAAAAGGATGCCCACCCCCACTTAAAGCCAGACCAAGAACAGAACATATAAACGCTATATACACGGTTCATCGTTTAAGAAATGATAAACAATGTTATGTGGCACATTTCTGATCTTTTAAAAAAAGCAGCAGACTTACAGATGTATTAACAATGGACAAAGTAGGATCAGAAAAATAGCTGACAAATAATCACAAATGAACAATCAACTGCATTTAGAACAATGAAAGCCTCAAAGGATGGCACAAGGATAAGGGCCAACAATGGCTTAAGACTTGTTTCACCTGCATTCATTTATTTTCTTAAAAAGACATGTGTATGTATATATACCATTGGGTACGGTAGCATAGTGGCTATGTTACTGGACTAGTAATCCAGAGGCCTGAACTAATAATCCAGAGTCATGAGTTCAAATCCCGCCATGGCAGCTGGGGAATTTAAATTCAATTAATTAAATAAACTAGTATCCGGAATGGTGGCCACGAAACTACCGGATTGTCGTAAAAACCCATCTGGTTCACTAATGTCCTTAAGGGAAGGAAACTTGCCGTCTTTACCCGGTCTGGCCTATATGTGACTCCAGACCAAAAGCAATGTGGTTGATTCTTAATCGCCCTCTGAAATGGCCTAGCAAGCCACTCAGTTGTACAATCTCATTACAGAAAGTCACATTAAGAATAAAACCAGTCGGGCCACCCGTCACCGGACACGACAAAGGCAAACCAAGCCCAGTCAACCCTGCAAAGTCCTCCTCACTAACATCTGGGGACTTGTGCCAAAATTGGGAGAGCTGTCCCACAGACTAGTCAAGCAACAGCCTGACATAGCCATACTCTCAGAATCAGACCTTTCAGCCAACGTCCCAGACTCTTCCATCACCATGTCTGGGTATGTCCTGTCCCACCGGCAGGACAGACCCACCAGAGGTGGCGGTACAGTGGTATGCAGGCAGGAAGGAGTGGCCCTGGGAGTCCTCAACTTTGACTCCGGACCCCATGAAATCTCATGGCATCAGGTCAAACATGGGCAAGGAAACCTCCTGCTGATTACCACCTACCACCCTCCCTCAGCTGGTGAATCAGTCCTCCTCCATGTTGAGCACCATTTGGAGGAAGCACTGAGGGTAACAAGGGCACAGAATGTACTCTGGGTGGGGGACTTCAATGTCCATCACCAAGAGTGACTTGGTAGCACCACTACTGACTGAGCTGGCCGAATCCTGAAGGACACAGCTGCCAGACTGGGCCTGCGGCTGGTGGTGAGCGAACCAACATGAGGGAAAAACCTACTTGACCTCGTCCTAACCAATCTACCTGTCGTAGATGCACCTGTCCATGACAGTATTGGTAGGAGCGACCACCGCACTGTCCTTGTGGAGACGACTCCTGTCTTCACACTGAGGACACCATCCAACGTGTTGTGTGGCACTACCACCGTGCTAAATGGGATAGATTCAGAACATTTCTAGCAGCTCAAAACTGGGCATCCATGAGGCACTGTGGGCCACCAGCAGCAGCAGAATTATATTCCAGCACAATCTGTAACCCTATGACCCGGCATATTCCTCACTACCATTACCAACAAGCCAGGGGATCCTCAGGGAGTGTCCCAAGTCTAACCATCTTCAGCTGCTTCATCAATGACCTTCCCAGGAAGAGCATGCCAGGCGTAGAACCAGGCGTACCTAAAAATGAGGTGCCAACCTGGTGCAGCTACAATACAGGACTACATGCATGCTAAGCAGTGGGAGCAACATGCTATAGACAGAGCTAAACGATTCCACAACCAACGGATCAAATCAAAGCTCCACAGTCCTGCCACATCCAGTTGTGAATGGTGGTGGACAATTAAACATCTAACGGGAGGAGGAGGCTCCGTGAACATTCCCATCCTCAAAGATGGCAGAGTCCAGCACGAGTGCAAAAGACAAGGTTGAAGAGTTTGCAACCATCATCAGCCAGAAGTGCCGAGTGGATGATCCATCTCGGCCTCCTCCCGAGATCCCCACCATCACAGAAGCCAGTCTTCAGCCAATTCGCTTCACTCCACGTGATATCAAGAAATAGCTGAGTGCACTGGATACAGCAAAGGCTATGGGCCCCAACAACATCCCAGCTGTAGTGCTGAAGACTTGTGCTCCAGAACTAGCCAGGCCTATAGCCAAGCTGTTCCAGTACAGCTACAACACTGGCATTTACCTGACAAAGTGGAAAATTGCCCAGGTATGTCCTGTCCACAAAAAGCAGGACAAATCCAATCTGGCCAATTACCGCCCCATTGGTCTACTCTCAATCATCAGCAAACTGATGGAAAGTGTCATCGACAGTGCTATCAAGCAGCACTTACTCACCAACAACCTGCTCACCGATGCTCAGTTTGGGTTCAGCCAGGACCACTCGGCTCCAGACCTCATTACAGCCTTGGTCCAAACATGGACAAAAGAGCTGAATTCCAGAGGCGAGGTGAGAGTGACTGCCCTTGGCATCAAGGCAGCATTTGACCGAGTATGGCACCAAGGAGCCCTAGTAAAATTGAAGTCAGGGGGAAAACTCTCCAGTGGCTGGAGTCATACCTAGCTCAAAGGAAGATGGTAGTGGTTGTTGGAGGCCAATCATCTCAGCCCCAGGATATTGCTGCAGGAGTTCCTCAGGGCAGTGTCCTAAGCCCAACCATCTGCAGCTGCTTCATCAATGATCTTCCTTCCATCAGAAGGTCAGAAATGGGGATGTTCGCTGATTGTGTTCAGTTCCATTCGCAACTCCTCAGATAATGAAGCAGTCCGTACCCGCATGCAGCAAGACCTGGACAACATCCAGGCTTGGGCTGATAAGTGGCAAGTTACATTCGCGCCAGGCAATGACCATCTCCAACAAGAGAGAGTCTAACCACCTCCCCTTGACATTCAACAGCATTACCATCGCTGAATCCCCCACCATTAACATTCTGGAGGTCATCACTGACTAGAAACTTAACTGGACAAGCCACATAAATACAGTGGCTACAAGAGGTTAGAAGGGCTACTGAAGAGTGCATGTGGAGGCAAGAGAAATAGGGAGGCAGACTCTCAGGGCTTTACATGAGGAGACCCAATGGTAGTAATCCATGTAGAAGAATGAGAAATTAAAAGGACCTCAAGAGTCACATGTGCAAAGACCACCCCAAAACTCAGACACGGGATGCAATGCAACATTCTCTGGTATTGGGTAAAGGAAGGTAGTTCACCAGAAAAATTGAGGATGTAAGTGGCTAACAATATGGCGGGAAAATTATGCCACTTTCATAAATTACTGGGAACATTTTCAGGACAAAAGGCACTGCTACAGCTTTTTTTAAACCAAGCAGTAACAATGAAACTAATGAGGAACATGAGACTATTGAGAATCATTCAAACTCGATAGATGGGGGAGGGAAGGAGGAAATTGGATCTAATACAAGACTCAGAGTGGAAGGTGGTGAACAGCCAGGTATGGACACAGACACTCAGACTTGAAGGAACAAGATACCAGAGTCAGGCAAACATTGGGGTTAACTAACGAGTCAAATCTATGAGCATTAGTACTAAGATGCCAGAATTGGGGGCTGTAGTGCCACTAAGAAACTACAATGTAGTAAGACTATCTGAAACATGGCTGATGCCAAAGAATAGCAGTAAATACAATATACAGGGGTACAGAACGTTCAAAAGAGATAGAGGGAACAGAAGAGGAGGTATTGTAGCCCTATATATCAGGTACATCTGGGAGGTTAAAGAGGTCAATCCTGTGGGAGGTACAAAGTTACATGTTGACCAACTTAGATGCAGAAACTCAATGTATATTTGTTAACTTTGCAGATATACCAAATTAAGAGGGGCAATTCAGGAAATACAAAATAATTTGGACAAGATATATAGGTTAGTAGAACAGAGGCAAATAACATTTAATACAGACAAGCGCAAAGTACTGTACCATAGGAAGAAAAAATAGGCAACCCAAGTACTTTACGAATGCTGTGAAAATAGCTAAGGGTGAAGATGAAAAAGATCAACAGGTCATAACAGACTGTATGCTCAAAGTATTCAAACAATGTAGCGTAGCTATCAACAAAACTAATACAATGCTGAACGATACAGCCAAAACATTGGAGAACAAGTCGTATAATGCTCCGATTAGACCACACCTTGATTGAAGTGTCCAGTCTCGGTCAACTAGAAAGAAGAACATAAGAAATAGGAGCAGGAGTAGGCCATTCCGCCCCTTGAGCCTGCTCCGCCATTCAATACCATGGCTGATCTTCACCTTTCCCGCCCTATCCCCATATCCCTTGATTCCCTTAGAGTCCAAAAATCTATCGATCTCAATCTTGAATACACTCAACGACTCAGCATCCACAGCCCTCTGGGATAGAGAATTCCAAACATTCACAACCCTGAGTGAAGAAATTTCTCATCTCAGTCCTAAATGGCTGACCCCTTATCCTAAGACTATGCCCCTAGTTCTAGACACTCCAGCCAGGGGAAAGTCTCTCAGCATTTACCCTATCAAGCCCCCTCAGAATCTTGTGTGTGTCAATGAAATCACCACTCGTTCTTCTAAACTCGAGAGTTTTAGGCCCATTCTACTCAATCTCTCCTCATAGGACAACCCTCTCATCCTAGGAATCAATCTAATGAACCTTTGTTGCACCGTCTCCAAGGCAAGTATATTCTTCCTTAGGTAAGGAGATCAAAACTGTACGAAGTACACCAGGTGTGGTCTCACCAAAGCCCTGTACAATTGCAACAAGACTTCCTTACTCTTGTACGCCAACACCCTTGCAATAAAGGCCAACATATCATTTGCCTTCCTAACTGCTTGCTGTACCTGCACGTTAACTTTCTGTGTTTCGTGTACAAGCACACCCAATTCCCTCTGAACACCAACATTTAACAGTTTCTCACCATTTAAAAAATAATCTATTTTTCTATTCTTCCTACCAAAGTGAATAACCTCACATTGCCCCACGTTATACTCCATCTGCCACCTTATTGCCCACTCACAACCTATCTATATCCCTTTGCTGACTCTGTCCTCCTTACAGCTTACTTTTCCACCTAGCTTTGTATCGTCAGCAAACTTGGATACATTACACTCAGTCCCTTCATCTAAGTCATTAATATAGAATGCAAATAGCTGAGGCCCAAGCACTGATCCTTGCAGCAGCCCACTAGTTACAGCCTGCTAACCTGAACATGACTAGTTTATTCTTACCCTGTTTTCTGTCCGTTAACCAATCCTCTATCCACGCTAATATATTACCCCCAATCCCACGAGCCCTTATCTTGTTTAAGGACCTTTTGTGTGGCACCTTATCCAATGCCTTCAGAAAATCCACATATACTACATCCACTGGTTCCCCTTTATCTACCCTGCTAGTTACATCCTCAGAAAACTCTAATAAATTTGTCAAACACGATTTGCCTTTCATAAAACCATACTGACTCTGCCTAATCATATGATTTTTTTTAAGTGCCCCGTTACCATGTCCTTAATAATAGATTCCAGCATTTTCCCATCTACTGATGTCAGGCTAACTGATCTCTAGTTCCCTGTTTTCTCTCTCCCTCCTTTCTTGAATAGCAGTGTTACATTTGCTACCTTCCAATCCACTGGGACCACTCTAGAATCTAGGAAGATCACAACCAATGCATCAACTATCTCTGCAGCCGCCTCTTTTAGAACCCTAGGACGTTGGCCATCAGTCCAGGGGATTTGTCGGCTCTTAGTCCCATTAATTTCTCCAGTACTTTTTCTTTACTAATATTAATTACTTTAAGTTCCTCACACTCATTATACCCTCGGTTCCCCACTATTTGTGGTATTTCTACTGTGAAGAAAGATACAAAATATTTGTTTAACATCTCTGCCATTTCCTTAGTCCCCATTATAATTTCTCCTGTCTCAGCCTCTAAACGACCCACGTTCATGTTTGCTACTCTCTTCCTTTTTACATACTTGTAGAAGCTCTTACAACCTGTTTTTATATTTCTTGCTCGTTTACTCTCATATTCTATTTTCTCCCTCTATCAATTTTTTGGTCATCCTTTGCTAGTTTCTAAAACTCTCCCAATCCTCAGGCTTACTATTCTTTTTGGAAACCTTATAAGCCTTTTTTTAAAATCTAATACTATCCGTAACTTCTTTAGTTAGACACGGATGGATCACTTTTTCCCTGGAGTTTTTATTCCTTGATGGAATGTATGTTCATTGAGAATTATGAATTATTTCTTTAAATGTTCGTCATTGCTTATCTACCATCATATCCGATCCTTTAATTTAATTCCCCAATCAACCTTAGCAAACTTGCCCCTCATAACTATGTAATTGGCTTTAAGTTTAAGACTCTAGTTTCAGACTTAAGTACGTCACTCTCGAACTCAATGTGAAATTCTATCATATTGTGATCACTCTTCCCCAGAGGATCCTTTACTATGAGATTACTAATTAACCCTGTCTCATTACACAAGACAAGATCTAAAATAGCCTGTTCCCTGGTTGGTTCCACAACGTATTGTTCTAGGAAATGGTCTTGAATGCATTCTATAAACTTGTTTTCCAAACTACTTTGCAATTTAATTTGCCCAATCTATATGAAGATTAAAGTCCCCCACGATTATTGCAATAAGGGAGTAATTTGAGCCCTGAATTCAGATCAGAGAAGAGCTATAAGGCCGATCCCTCACCTTAGAGGAATGAGCCACGGGGAAAAGACCGGAATAACCTGGGCTTTTCAGCCTTGAAAGGTGGTGACCGTATAGAGGTATGCAAGATAGTAAGTGGTAGATCTGAAAAATCACTTCAAACTAAATAGTAAGAGTAGGACAAAGGTTCAAATTGGTTAGCAGCAAATTTAGGACTGATGTCAGGAAGTTCTTGTTTACACAAAGAATGATCAATACATGGAATGGACCTCCAGGCAGAGTAGGTGAAACGCTGGAATTATTTAAGAGTTGGATGCTGCAGAGGGGAGTCTGTAGGGTCTTTATGGGTGAATTAAAATGGGTCAAATGGCCTTCCTCATCTGTAGTTATTTTGCGAGTCAAAACGATGCCAAAGACATTTATGTCTGACACAAATCCAATAATAAACATCTATAAACAAAGCTGGAGATGCACTAAATTGTTAGCTGTGACAGGATACAAAATATCACAATGCTGAGGACAAATGATTACCAATGAGTTAACTAATTATTGCTAATTTAGGATGGGGCAGTCGAAGTCAGTTTGAAATATAGACTGAAAACCTAGAACGCTAAATCAGATCAACCCTCGAGTGGCCGCACCTGGTAATTCTCTTCAAAATTAAACCAGCACAAATTTCACAACTTGGAACACCCTGATTATATGCTGATGTTAATCCATCAAAAACCTCTGATGGCATCACAAACAATTGGTGGGGGTGGGGGTGTGGGTGGGAGTAGACATGCATTTGCACAGTTAATCTAAAATTTCTTACGTTCCAGTTTGAATCTTCCAACACTTCTTCAATAATGGGTCTAGTTTTTGTTGCCTCTCTTGTAAAAAAAATATTTAATGAAGTTTCATCTTACTTCAATAACATCAGAGGCTTGCATGGGTTCCAACTCTGCAGCACAAAGCATCTCTGCATCTTCTGTGGTCCCTTCTAGCTCCTGAAACAAAAAAACATTCAGAACATTAGCCTAAACATCAGCGACTGCGAGATCAAAGAGGAGACATTTCTTACTATTGAAGATAATTCCACAAGGTTCTGCAAATATAATCTAGGCTGCAATATATTTAAAAAATCAATTCCTTGCTTACCTTTGCCCCCCCTCCTTTTCCCAATCCAAGGCCCTAAAACAAAGTTCAGAGAGAGAAACGGCCATTCCACCCATCCAGAGCCCTTGTATGATTATTCCATCATGGACTTCCCCTCTTTCCCACCACTATCTGTTGTTTCCTTACTTTAAAAGGAACACAAAACACATTCATTCCCTTAAGCACCAAAAAATTAATAATCTTCAACTCCTGCTTCTCAAAGGCCATCGATCCAGCACTTTTAAAAAGAGTGTCAACTGACCCGGAATCAACTACCTGATATGGGAATTCCCATGTCCCTGAATCGATAAAAAAGTATGTTCTAATCTCTAGCCTTGCTTGCAGTTTGAGAATCTTCGGCCCAATTCTCATTGTTCAGATTAAAAAGCTTGCTCACTTCAACCGTTGCTTATTTTGAAGACCTATATCATGCTTCCAGTCAGCCTTTTCTCTAGTGAAAATAATAATGTAGTCTCATAACGACTGAAATCATTCTTTGAACCCTTTCTGAATTATCCATGTCCTTTTTACAATAGGGTGACCAAAAGTGCATGCCATACTCCAGAACTGGCCTTATCACTACATTATCAGTATAAGACAGAACCAGATTTAAATTTGTTGCCATGCACTAAAAATGCATCCACTGTACAGGAGTAGAGGAATCTAAGTCCAACCACGTATACACGATAATGTTTAATCAAGTGCATTACATCTAACACAATAAATTTTTCCACCCAGTAGCTCCACTACCAATTGTCTCAAGCTACACACAGTATAGTTGTCTAAAGCCTTTATATTTTATCAGCTGAAGTTGAGTCTCGAAGCAACAAAATGAGCTCGATGCCATTTTCCTCTTCATATTCTGCGACTGTACTCTCTGCATGTCCCTCATCTGAAATTTTCGTCACTTTAATATCCTGTATGTGGTCAACAAAAACTTCAATATCCTCCTGTGAAGAAAAAAAAAATCAAGCCAAGAATCCTAAGGCATTGTTAAACTACACTTATTATAAAATGGCACAGCTTCCAAAGCCCTGTACCACACACAAGACCGTGCAAAATTCCCTCCCACCACCAAATTCTCAATTTCAGCCACAAAGCCATGTAGATACACCAAGCAGTGGCCAATATTTCCTCACAGGAAGTGGGGGAGTAAACTAAAACAAAGGAAAAACTACCTCCAGGGCTGCTCCCATACACCTCCAGGTCAATGCACAAGTCATTAATCGGAGCAGTTCACTCAATGCTCCCTCAGTCAGCAAATCAGATGTAGTCCTCCACTAAAATACACCTCCTAAATTAGTGTAACTGGGCCCTCATTACAACAGTCCTGTGAAACATACAAGTTGGGAAGACGATTGTCTATAGAAATCCTAACAACAACAACTCACATCTATATAGTGCCTTTAGTACCAAGATGCTTCACAGGAGTGCAACCAGACAAAAACTGACACCAGCCGAGGGACATATTAGGACAGGTGACTAAAAACTTGGCAAGAGATAGAATTTAAGAGAGGAGGAGGGAGGTAATTCCAGAGCTCACGGCTTAGGTGGTGGACAGCGAGCCAATGTAAGTCAGTGAACACAGGGGTGATGCGTGAGTGGAACTTGGTGCTGGTCAGGATATGGGCAGAGTTTTGGATGACTTAACATTCCGGAGTTGACTAACAAGCCCAGTATCTACTTACACAATAGCACAATCCGGGGGATGCCAACAACGCCGCCGCCCCCCGCCCGACGTACGACTGGATAGCATTTCTTTTCACACCTGCCTTCATGTGTTTCTTCAATCTTTCAGCAGATGGACTGTTTGCACTTAGTGAGGAGAGGCCTAAATGGCTCGCTTAGTTCAATCAGGACAACTTGTCTCCAATAATGAACACGTCATGCTTCGTCACACAAGTCTTGCTTGACTGAAACAAGATAACTCCTAACTCCCCTCCCAAGTCTGGGTGAAAGCCTGGCCAAGCAGTTTTCTGTTTAAAAACCTGACCACGATTGAGTGTTTCTGACCCTACTTTATCCCCTTTTACTCACAGTCAGAGTGGAGGGCCTATGCCAGACAACTTCTGCCAAGCCATGGACCTCCCAACACATCAGGTGTGCAATGTTTACGGAGTATCAAAACAGGTTAATAAATTGGTTGTTTACAGCCTTTGGGGAAACACCGCCTAGCTCATTAACATTTTATCACTTTCATCGCTAAGTTTTTGGGGGAAAAACTTTGCTTTAAAAATCTAACATTTAAATGTAACTTTTTTCCCCAATACTTAACTGTGAAAAAATGGTCAAAAAATTCCAATCTCAGATTCCAAAACCCACTCTCCCCAATCCTCCCAGGCCCTTGAATCCTCCTCCTCATAATCCCACACCCTAGGACCTCCTAACCACCACACCCCAAAGTTCCTGGCAGCCCCCAAAGTGCCCAGAAACCCCTCCCAGTATTCCCACACCCATCAATCTCCTTTCCCGAATACTCCCAGACCTGTCAACTGCTTTGAAACCCCAAAATCCCCCTCATATTGCTTCCAGAAACCATTCTCAATGCTTTCAGATCCTGACACTCCTTTCTCATTACTACGATATGCCAGCAACCCTAAACTATTGCTTAGATAGCCCAATGTGCCCCGTCCAGGACCAGTGTTTTCAAGTCCCTTAACCCTCGGGAACATTCTCTCAGTGATGCCACATCCCAAGGCCCCTCCCCCAATACTACCATATCCACTCCTAAATTCCAGTACTCTTATACTTAAGACCACCGCCCACCATTCCCAGATCTCAGAATCCTCACCCTACTAGTCCAGATCCAAGGATCCTTCTCCAGATTCCAACAACTCTCTGCTTTTCCCTTCCAGACATCAGGACCATCCTCCCAAAATTACCAAACAAATACCCCACAGTACTATTACATGCCTCCTACCTACTCCTGAGCTGTACATATCCCCTACTACTTTCCTATGTATCCAGGGTTTTTAAAAAACAGTTGAGATATAAAGGAATAAATAGCCAAACATACAATAATAATCAAGATCATAGTTTACTATTTCCATGAAACATGAATGTCATTATGCTACAATTCAGGTCTACCATAGATACCATCTCAGGTTCAGTGGCGTAAGTCATTCCCTTAAGTGGTCAAAGCGTCTTAGTTTTATGGGAATTGGCTCACATTGCCCTATATCTACTTGTACGGTACTGGGACTTGGGGATATAGCAGTCGTACCCCTTTGTAACTTGTACACTATCCATGCCGTTCGCACTTATATGTCTTCAATTTCTTTGAAGATGGTCCGAATTAGCACTAGTTGAGATGAGAATTGAATCGTTAAGCTGCTTTGTTCCACAGTAATGCGAACATACAGAGTAGTTATGATCAGATTAACTTAGTTTAATCGGTAAAACTTACCTTTGCATAATTATATAAAAAATAATGAACCTGCTAGGATACTATACTTTAGTGGGTCGTCTTTCTTCATTTAAAACAGTTCTACAGTCCAGGGCAGATAGACACCTGCCAGCCCTACTGTGCTTTGAATTTAACCCCTCGAGAGTTAAGTTTAGTCCAATACTAGCTTTTTTAACGTACACCAAGGCCCCCCTATGGCAGCATAGTTTTTTTTTTCGTTCATGGGATGTGGGCATCGCTGGCAAGGCCAGCATTTATTGCCCATCCCTAATTGCCCTTGAGAAGGTGGTGGTGAGCTGCCTTCTTGAACTGCTGCAGTCCGTGTGGTGAAGGTTCTTTAAGTTCTCAAAACATGATAACTATGTAATTTAAACCCGAAAATAATGCCAACACTTCCATAAGGCAGAAGGATTTATTCAGCCACTGTAAATCAGTGGCCCTGATAATAGCATAATGCAATGTAACTTGTCCCAATCAGAAGGTTGTGGGTTCAAGCCCCCCTCCAGAGTCTTGAGCACATAAGCTAAGCTGACACTTCAATGCAGCACTGAGGGAGTGCTGCACTGTCAGAGGTTCTGTCTTTCGGATGAGATGTTAAACCGAGGCCCCGTCGACCCGCTCACAAAAGATACTATGGCACTATTCAAAGAGCAGGGGAGTTCTCCCGGTATCCTAGCCAATATTTATCCCTCAACCATTATTATCAAAAAAAATTCTTTATTTATTTATCAGACATTTGTTTGGGGGACCTTGCTGCATGCAAATTGGCTGCCACATTTGCCTACATTACAACGACTACATTTCAAAAGTACTTAATTGGTTATAAAGCGCTTTGAGACAACTCGAGGACATGAAAGGTGCTATATCAATGCAAATTCTTCCTTATTCGCCAATCTACCAAAATAACTTGACAGGAGATCTGCTTATATAAGCATCATGGGACTTAAGTTACCAGGCCCAAAACGCCCAGCCAGAATACTGCGGGAGGTTATTAACGAAATAGTAGAGGAACGAACTATAACTTCCAAAAGTATAAAAACAGAATTGTACAAAAGGACTGGAAGATGATGAATGTTGTACCCCTGTTCAAAAAAAGGAAAGGGATAAGCCAGATAACTATAGATGAGTTAGTCTCAAAGAAGAGGTTGGAAAATTGCTAGAGATCTCTGAAAAGGATAACACAAGCAAAGTTTAGAGAATATCAATGCATAATTAAAACTTTCACAAACTCTCTTATCTTTTCTACATGGACGATATTCCTATTTTGGTTTCCTTTAGCACTTGTCCCCTTCTCATGGCCATCCTGTACCTGGTTTTACCGGCCTCCACCTCACTCCCCAGTAACTCTCTCAAGCTCCACTACTAGCTGGCCCACTTCACTGACCTGTATTGACTCATTTTACAAGTTCTGTACTATCCACCTCACCCTCAATAATTCCCTCACAGTTATCTGTTCCTGCAAGTTCCCACACCCTCCTCACATAGGCCATATCACTTTCCTTCAAATTTTTGGTCAATTATTCCATCTTTTCCCATGTCCTCTCGTACATGAACAGCCCACATCAAACAAGCCACCATCTTATCTACAGACCATGTCCTACAGGTGCAACTTAAAAAGTTTAGAAAGTTCTCCATAATTGTGATCAGAAAATAAGCTCCCCCTTTCAGCTGTAAGAGTGTACATTAAAAAAATTAACTCCACTCAGCAGTTCCCAACACCAGAAGACCAAGATCAGGAACTCAGACAAATCTGAGCAATACTGTAAGAACTGGTAAACGGGCATGCAAAAAAATTGTTTTACCAACACTTTCTGCACTTTTCCTAGCTAAAGGGTCTCCACTTTAAGGCCCTCTGCATATCAAAATTATACGGTGGGGGTATCTGCTTCTTTTGAACTAGTTTTACAATTATATACGGTGGTTCTTCCTTTCTCTCCCATGTTCCATTGTAACAACGATTTCAGGGACATAATTTACTATCATTTTTTTTAAAAGGGACATGTATTTCATTGATTTTCTTAAGCTAATTTAAGGGTTAAGTCATGGCAGGAGATCCCAGCGCCGTGTCATGTTCCTCTTGTGGGATGTGGGAATTCAGGGCTCCTTCCTGTATCCCTGATTCCTTCACCTGCGGGAAGTGTGTCCAGCTGCAGCTATTGTTTGACCGCTTGACGGCTCTGGAGCTGCGGATGGACTCACTTTGGAGCATCCGCGATGCTGAGAAAGTCGTGGATAGCACGTTCAGTGAGTTGGTCACACCGCAGATAAAAATTACTGAGGGAGATAGTGAATGGGTGACCAACAGACAGAGGAAGAGTAGGAAGGCAGTGCAGGGGTCCCCTGCGGTCATCTCCCTCCAAAACAGGTATACCGTTTTGGATACTGTTGGCGGAGATAGCTCACCAGGGGAAGGTGGCAGTGGCCAGGTTCATGGCACCGTGGCTGGCTCTGCTGCACAGGAGGGCAGGAAAAAGAGTGGCAGAGCTATAGTGATAGGGGACTCGATTCTAAGGGGAATAGACAGGCGTTTCTGCGGACGCAACCGAGACTCCAGGATGGTATGTTGCCTCCCTGGTGCAAGGGTCAAGGATGTCTCGGAGCGGCTGCAGGACATTCTGGAGGGGGAGGGTGAACAGCCAGTTGTCGTGGTGCATATAGGCACCAACGATATAGGTAAAAAACAGGATGAGGTCCTACAAGCTGAATTTAGGGAGTTAGGAGTTAAACTAAAGAGTAGGACCTCAAAGGTAGTAATCTCAGGATTGCTACCAGTGCCACGGGCAAGTCAGAGTAGGAATGACAGGATAGCTAAGATGAATACGTGGCTTGAGAGATGGTGCAAGCTGGAGGGATTCAAATTCCTGGGCCATTGGAACCGGTTCTGGGGGAGGTGGGACCAGTACAAATTGGACGGTCTGCATCTGGGCAGGACTGGAACCAATGTCCTAGGGGGAGTGTTTGCCAGTGCTGTTGGGGAGGGTTTAAACTAATGTGGCAGGGGGATGGGAACCGATGCAGGAAGTCAGTGGGAAATAAAGTGGTGACAGAAACAAAAGGCAGTAAGGGAGAGTGTACAGAACATGACCGGACAGATGGTCTGAGAAAGCAGGGCAAAGACCAAGGGAAGTCTAGATTAAACTGCATTTATTTCAATGCAAGAAGTCTGATGGGCAAGGCAGATGAACTCAGGGCATGGATGGGTACATGGGACTGGGATGTTATAGCTATTACTGAAACATGGCTAAGGGAGGGGCAGGACTGGCAGCTCAATGTTCCAGGGTACAGATGCTATAGGAAAGATAGAGCAGGAGGTAAGAGAGGAGGGGGAGTTGCGTTCTTGATTAGGGAGAACATCACGGCAGTCGTGAGAGGGGATATATCCGAGGGTTCGCCCACTGAGTCCATATGGGTAGAACTGAAAAATAAGAAGGGAGAGATCACTTTGATAGGATTGTACTACAGACCCCCAAATAGTCAACGGGAAATTGAGGAGCAAATATGTAAGGAGATTACAGACAGCTGCAAGAAAAATAGGGTGGTAATAGTAGGGGACTTTAACTTTCCCAACATTGACTGGGACAGCCATAGCATTAGGGGCTTGGATGGAGAGAAATTTGTTGAGTGTATTCAGGAGGAATTTCTCATTCAGTATGTGGATGGCCCGACTAGAGAGGGGGCAAAACTTGACCTCCTCTTGGGAAATAAGGAAGGGCAGGTGACAGAAGTGTTAGTGAGGGATCACTTTGGGACCAGTGATCATAATTCCATTAGTTTTAAGATAGCTATGGAGAAGGATAGGTCTGGCCCAAAAGTTAAAATTCTAAATTGGGGAAAGGCCAATTTTGATGGTATTAGACAGGAACTTTCAGAAGTTGATTGGGAGAGTCTGTTGGCAGGCAAAGGGACGTCTGGTAAGTGGGAGGCTTTCAAAAGTGTGTTAACCAGGGTTCAGGGTAAGCACATTCCTTATAAAGTGAAGGGCAAGGCTGGTAGAAGTAGGGAACCTTGGATGACTCGGGAGATTGAGGCACTAGTCAAAAATAAGAAGGAGGCATATGACATGCATAGGCAGCTGGGATCAAGTGGATCCCTTGAAGAGTATAGAGATTGCCGGAGTAGAGTTAAGAGAGAAATCAGGAGGGCAAAAAGGGGATATGAGATTGCTTTGGCAGATCAGGCAAAGGTGAATCCAAAGAGCTTCTACAAATACATAAAGGGCAAAAGGGTAACTAGGGAGAGAGTAGGGCCTCTTAAGGATCAACAAGGTCATCTATGTGCGGAACCACAAGAGATGGGTGAGATCCTGAATGAATATTTCACATCGGTATTTACGGTTGAGAAAGGCATGGATGTTAGGGAACTTGGGGAAATAAATAGTGATGTCTTGAGGAGTGTACATATTACAGAGAGGGAGGTGCTGGAAGTCTTAACGCGCATCAAGGTAGATAAATCTCCGGGACCTGATGAAATGTATCCCAGGACGTTATGGGAGGTTAGGGAGGAAATTGCGGGTCCCCTAGCAGAGATATTTGAATCATCCACCGCTACAGGTGAGGTGCCTGAAGATTGGAGGGTAGCAAATGTTGTGCCTTTGTTTAAGAAGGGCGGCAGGGAAAAGCCTGGGAACTACAGACCAGTGAGCCTGACATCTGTAGTGGGTAAGTTGTTAGAGGGTATTCTGAGGGACAGGATCTACAGGCATTTGGAGAGGCAGGGACTAATTAGGAACAGTCAGCATGGTTTTGTGAGAGGAAAATCATGTCTCACGAATTTGATTGAGTTTTTTGAAGGGGTAACCAAGAAGATAGATGAGGGCTGTGCAGTAGACGTGGTCTACATGGACTTCAGCAAAGCATTTGACAAGGTACCGCATGGTAGGTTGTTACATAAGGTTAAATCTCATGGGATCCAAGGTGAGGTAGCCAATTGGATACAAAATTGGCTTGACGACAGAAGACAGAGGGTGGTTGTCGAGGGTTGTTTTTCAAACTGGATGCCTGTGTCCAGCGGTGTGCCTCAGGGATCGGTGCTGGGTCCGCTGTTATTTGTTATTTATATTAATGATTTGGATGAGAATTTAGGAGGCATGGTTAGTAAGTTTGCAGATGACACCAAGATTGGTGGCATTGTGGACAGTGAAGAAGGTTATCTAGGATTGCAACGGGATCTTGATAAATTGGGCCAGTGGGCCGATGAATGGCAGATGGAGTTTAATTTAGATAAATGTGAGGTGATGCATTTTGGTAGATCGAATCGGGCCAGGACCTACTCCGTTAATGGTAGGGCGTTGGGGAGAGTTATCGAACAAAGAGATCTAGGAGTACAGATTCACAGCTCCTTGAAAGTGGAGTCACAGGTGGATAGGGTGGTGAAGAAGGCATTCAGCATGCTTGGTTTCATTGGTCAGAACATTGAATGCAGGAGTTGGGATGTCTTGTTGAAGTTGTACAGGGCATTGGTGAGGCCACACTTGGAGTACTGTGTACAGTTCTGGTCACCCTATTATAGAAAGGATATTATTAAACTAGAAAGAGTGCAGAAAAGATTTACTAGGATGCTACCGGGACTTGATGGTTTGACTTACAGGGAGAGGTTAGACAGACTGGGACTTTATTCCCTGGAGAGTAGGAGGTTAAGGGGTGATCTTATAGAAGTCTATAAAATAATGAGGGGCATAGATAAGGTCGATAGTCAAAATCTTTTCCCAAAGGTAGGGGAGTCTATAACGAGGGGGCACAGATTTAAGGTGAGAGGGGAGAGATACAAAAGGATCCAGAGGGGCAATTTTTTCACTCAAAGGGTGGTGAGTGTCTGGAACGAGCTGCCAGAGGCAGAGGCGGGTACAATTTTGTCTTTTAAAAAGCATTTGGACAGTTACATGGGGAAGATGGGTATCGAGGGATATGGGCCAAGTGCAGGCAATTGGGACTAGCTTAGTGGTATAAACTGGGCGACATGGACATGTTGGGCCGAAGGGCCTGTTTCCATGTTGTAACTTCTATGATTCTATAGAAGAGAAATAACTGGACCCTTACTTTCTTCTCCCACCTTTTGTTACTGTGTTTTCAGATTAAGTTAGCAGGTTAAGGACTGACGGTATATCAGGAAATTTACCGAGACTATTATGAATGGGAATGATAAATTGCGAGTCAGAAACTGGTGTACCTTAGCGGGCTAACTTGCTGCATTCCACCCTAATTTTGGAAGAGCAATGTGAAAACACGTATCATCAAGTTTGTTGTAATGCAAAAGCCTTAACACATTTCACACCCACAGATTTCCACTGATGCTACCCAAGGTAATGAAGGGACCTATTCATTAAACACTCAGTAGGAAAAAAGTAAACACAGAGAAGGAAGCCCAAAGGCTAAATGAGTCTTGCATAACACTGCACAGATTTCAAAGATGTCACACCATGGCTATTGCTGCTCTTTAGTTTTGAAGTAATGCTTGGCTCCAGTGAGTCTGAGAGCTGCCTGCTTTTTTTAAAAAAAGAAGATAGTAATCACTATGGGCGGCAGAAGAACTTAATTTTAAGCCATTATATACTATATATTACTATTGTCCATCTCACTTTGTGACCAGCTGTCAATTATTAGTTATTTTACTCAAGTGGGACATATTGTAAGCAAGAGCCAATAGTAACTAAACTGATCATTTGAAGTAGCATTATATAAAAAGATGTGTCTGTCAGAATCAAATAATGGTTGAACAAAGCTTATTTGCCTAAACGTTGATATGAAACGATTATGCTGGGTATGAATCCTGTGAAAGCACTCACCTGCCTATTAAGAAAATCTCCTTCTCTATAGTCTTCTACTTCACTGTCGTCAACTACGTCCCCTAAAGAACAAAATAAACATATAAACCACATGCCAGCCAATTGTTGAGATACATTAAAAACTACTGCTGCTCAAGGAATCAGTGGTACAATGGGTTAGACCGATCTCCTTATAATTCTGCCCTTGGTGATCTGATGACAGTTAACTGTTCTGAGCTTCAGGGATTCCATCTCTACCTAGTTACTTGTGGATAAATCTACAGCACAAAACTGTCCACCAAGTCGCAACTACACTTGAGAAGTCACAAGTGCTTGACTCAAGTCGGCAAAACTTCACCTGTGTCAGACGGATTCAGGGCACAGTCCAGGACTTAAGTACATAACCTAGGTTGATATTTCAGTTATATCGAGAGTGTGCTGTATTACGGGACGTGCCGTTGTTTGGATAAGGTGTTAAACCGAAGCCCAATCTGTCTGTTCCAGAAGCTCAGGTGAACATTAATGATCCCTTGGCATCGTTCAAATAGCAGGGAGTTCTCCTGATGTTCAGACCAACATTACTCCTAAATCTACCACTACCAAAAAAAGATTAATTGGTCATTCATCTTGATGCTGTTCTGTGCATCCCACTTCCTCTCGTTCCACCACTGGCAGTAAAAGGTAGCATATAAATGCCAGTCTTACTGTCATGGGAAATGGAAATATATTCACCAGTACATTGCTCTGAGATTAGGCAGTGTAAAGAGTGCTTTAACCTACATGTAACCCACATTACACCAGAACAATGTTGCATTTTTCAGCAATTATCTTCTGTACTTCAGCAAGCACACAGAAAAATAAATATCTGCATCTTGAAAACGTATATATTTCTCTACCTTTCCCCACTCTCTTTGACGTTCTATTGTTTGGGGTCTCTGGGTTGAATGAAATTTCATCAGGGTTTCCTCCTTCCTCTTGTATTATCTGAAGCCAGGAATTCAGTCATTAGCAGGGGATAAAGTCAGAATTGTTATACAGTAGAAATATCTGGAAACTTTGAGGTAAGCTAGTGGCTCCTTTTGATTAACTGCTCAGATTTCAATAATGACAAACTGGTGGAAAAACTGTTACAACATTGGCAAGTGTACAAGACAGTATTACAAACCTACTGCGCGACCCCTGCAATCAGCCCAAGAATCTTGAACTCCTAAAATGATTTAACTTAATCCATCACTCTAAGGCACTGTGACATGCAAGAGATGTTCACTTTAGTCCAGCTCTGAACATTTGGATCAGGTACGAACACTACTTGCAGCAACAAGTAGAACGTTTAAGCACAGACTAAAGACAAATATTCCAACATAACTTTCTCAGTTGGTATACCACGGGTTCAAAAACACTACTATTAACTGTATTGTTCCACAACAACTTGCATTTATAATCGCACCATTAACACTGAAAATGTTCCAAGGTGTAGGGGAAGAAAAAAGGTACACATCAAACGAATGAAGAAGTGGACAAGTCATGAAGTGAGAGTTCGAAGAGGTGACCAAAAGCTGGGATTTAAAAGATTTTTTTTTAAAAAGGTGAAGAGAGAAGTGGAGAGATACAGACAAGGAGTTCCAGAGAGTAGGTCCACGGCAGCTGAAGGCTCTGCCACCATTGGTGGGACGAAAAGAGGGCAGGATGCAGAGTTGGAGGACCAAATTATGCACGGCTGGAGGAAATTGCAGCGATGGGGTGGGAGGGCGATATGAATTTTTTTAAAATAAGGACTTTAAATTTAATGCGTTTGGAACAGGAAACAAGTGTAGGTCAGCAAGGACTGGAATGATGGGCAAGTGGAACCTATATATGGGCAGCTGAGTTTTGAACAAGTTGAGTTTTTTTAAAAAGGTGAGAATGGGAGGCCAGCAAGAACAACATTGGAAAAATCTAGTCTACAGCTGACAAAGGTGTGGATAAGGCTTTCGGCGGCAGTGGTGAGATAAGAATAGAGGCTGCAATATCGCGAAGGTGCAAGCAAACAATTTGAAACTCAGCTCTAGGTTGAACAGGACTCTCTGGTTCCACCTGAACGAGTGGCTGGAATCAGTAGCATGGGAGTGGAGTTTATGGTGAGGGCCAAAAATGAAGGTTCCAGTCCTCTCAATGTCCAGTTGGTAGAACATAGGAAGATAGGAACAGGAGTGTGCTATTTAGCCCCTCGAACCTGTTCCCCCATTCAATGAGACCTGTGACCGAACTCCATATACCCACCTTGGTTCCATATCCCTTAATACTTTTGGTTAACAAAAATCTATCAATCTCAGATTTAAAATTAACAACTGAGCTAGCATCAACTGCCGTTTGCAGAAGACAGTTCCAAACGTCTACCACCTTTTGCGTGTAGAAGTGTTTCCTAACTTCACTCCTGAATGTCCTGGCTTTAATCTTTAGGCTATGTCCCCTAGTCCTAGACTCCCAACCAGCAGAAATAGTTTCTATCTAGCCTATCAGTTCCCCTTAATATCTTGAAAACTTCGATCAAATCAACCCTTAACCTTCTAAATTTTAGGGAATACATCCCTAGTTTGTGTAATCTCTCCTCATAATTTAACCCTTGGAGTCCAGGTATCATTCTAGTAAATCTACGCTGCACTCCCACTAAGGCCCATATGTCCTTCCTAAAGTGCGGTGCCTAGAACCGAACACAGTACCCCAGGTGTGGTCTAACCAGGGCTTTGCATAGCTGTAGCATAACTTCTACCCCCTTGTATTCTAGTCCTCCAGATATAAAGGCCAGCATTCCATTCGCCTTTTTGATTATTTTCTGTACCTGTCCATGACATTTTAATGATCCATGTATATGGAGCCCTAAGTCTCTTGGACCTCCACTGTTTCGAGCTATTCAGCATTTAGAAAGTACTCTGATCTGTCCTTTTTAGGTCCAAAGTGGATGACCTCACACTTGCCTACATTGAAATCCATTTGCCCATTCACTTAATCTATTAATATCTCTGTAATTTTATGCTTCCATCTACACTGCTTACAATTCTGCCTATCTTTGTGCCATCGGCAAACTTGGATATGTGGCTCGCTATCCCGTCATTTAAATTGTTAATAAACACAGTGAATAGTTTAGGCCCCAACACAGATCTCTGTGGGATCCTGCCAATTCTCCATACTCTTTATCTCTTGCCGCTCAGCCATTTTCCTAACCAGGTCAATAATGTGCCGTCAATTTCATGAGCTTCAACTTTAACTAACAGCCTCTTATGAAGGACTTTATCGAATGCCTTCTGGAAGTCCATATAAACAACATCCAAACATTCCCCTGTCCACTACTTTATTCAGCTCTTCAAAAAATTCAATCAGGTTTGTCAGGCAATGACCTACCCTTTACAAATCTCTCTGATCAGCTGAAAATTTTCAAGGTGCTCGGTCACTCTATCCCTAATTATAGACTTAATTATAGAACATTTTTACTTATTCACAACTTGATAGAGATATGCAGCCTGACATTAAAGAGGGGTTGTGGAGTTGAGGGAAGGAGTGAGATTAGAAAACATTTCTACACACAAAGAGTTGTAGAAGTTTGGAACTCTCTTCCGCAAACGGCAATTGATACTAGCTCAATTGCTAAATTTAAATCTGAGATAGATAGCTTTTTGGCAACCAAAGGTATTAAGGGATATGGGCCAAAGGCAGGTATATGGAGTTAGATCACAGATCAGCCATGATCTTATCAAATGGCGGAGCAGGCACGAGGGGCTGAATGGCCTACTTCTGTTCCTATGTTCCTAGAGCTTAGTGCCAAGAGCATGCATATGAAACAGACAAGTGTATTCACACAAGCTCAGTCTCATAGAGCTAGATGATAGAGAATGGCATGGTCAACTATATTGAACACCGTAGAGAGGCTGAGGTGGACCAGGGGGATGCAGTGACAGAGAATAGCATTCATGACTTTGGCTAGGATGGTCTCAATGCCACAGCAAGGCAGAAGCCACACTGAAGGCATTCAAACAGGGAGCATTGGGAGAAGTGTTTATGGAACTAGGAGGCGACGACGTATTAACCGACTAAGGAAAAAAATGGAGATTAGAGATGGAACTGTAGTTGGGGAGGATGGATGAGCTACGGGTAAGCTTTCTGAGGAGGTTTTGAAAGGGAAAGGCATGTGCCTGAGCAGCAAGCCATTTACAATGCCAACAAACATGGCGGCCAGGATAGATAATTGAGTGGCCAGAATTGAGGGGGGGGGGGTGAAAAGAGAGTAGAAATAAGGGAGCAGGAGGCGAGTCTCATGGAAGAGATGGGTTTGGTGAGGGCAGGGAGAGATGAGAGAGAAACTGTAGCGTGACTAGATTGAGATGGAGGAGAGGTCAGGAGCAGCAATGGAGATGGAGGTAGCGGCAGAGGCTCTTGCACAGATAATCTCAATCGTAAGAGATGAAGAAATTCACAAGCTCTTTGCACTTGCTGTCAGAAATGGAGCTATGGGCTGCCCATGTCCTCAATGAAGCACATTTCTAAGAAAATGGCAGACGAAGATTATCAGAAGCAGAGGAAGAGACTAGGCCAGTGCGGTAATAATAAGCAGGGGGAAAAAAAATAAAAAAAACACAGATGCTGAAAATGCTGGAAACACTCAGCAGGCCAGGCAGCAAGTGTGCTGAGAATTTAACATTTCAGGTGCAGACACTTTGTCAAAAGTGTTTTGAAGAATGGTTTGCACCCAAAGCATTAAAAGTTGTCTATTCTCTCCACAGATGCTGCCTGACGAGCATTTTCTGTTTGTTTCAGTAATGAAATTGCTGTATTGTTGGCATTGCTGTCAGTCATAAAAATCTCTTTCAGGTGGATGTAAAATATCCCATGACATGATCCTTCTTGGAGTAATCAAGCAAGGCCACATGAGTTGAACTAAAGAACAAAAAAGGGGCAGTCACACTTCTGGGAGTGTAGTATAGACCCCCAAACAGTCAGAGGGAGATAGAAGAGCTTATATGTAGGCTGAGAAGTGTAAAAACAATAGGGCAGTAATAGGGGATTTCAACTACCCTAATATTAACTGGGATACAATCAGTGAAAAAGATATAGAGGGTGCAGAATTCTTAAAACTGCATTCAGGGGAACTTTTTTTTAGCCAGTTCATAGCAAGCCCAACAAGAGGAGGGGGCAGTTCTGGATTTAGCTTTACGGAATGAAGCCGAGCAGGTGGAAGGAGTATCAGTGGGAGAGCACTTTGGTGGTAGTGATCCTAATTCAGTTAGATTTAGCATAGTCATGGAAAAGGACAAAGATAGAACAGGTGTAAAAGTTCTAAATTGGGGAAAAGGCCAATTTTACTAAACTGAGAAGTGATTTAGCAAAAGTGGACTGGAAACAACTACTTGAAGGTAAATCAGTGTCAGAGCAGTGGGAGGCATTCAAGGGGGAGAGTAAAGGGGTTCAGGGTAAACATGTTCCCACAAAGAAAAAGGGTGGGACTGCCAAATCTAGAGCCCCCTGAATGATAAGGAGCATACAGGGTAAGATAAGGCAAAAAAGGAATGCTTGTCAGACAGAGCTCAAAACTGCAGAAAGTCTAGAGGAATATAGAAGGTGCAGGGGTGAAATTAAAAAGGAAATAAGGAAAGCAAAGAAAGGGCATGAAAAAATACTGACAAGTAAAATTAAGGAAAACCCAAAAACGTTTTATAAATACATTAAAAGCAAGGATAACTAAGGAAAGAGTAGGGCCTATTAGAGACCAAAATGCTAACCTATGTATGGAGGCGGAAGATGTGGGTATGGTTCTTAATGAATGCTTTGCGTCTGTCTTCACAAAAGAGGGGGACGAAGCAGAGATTGTAGTTAAGGAGGAGGAATGTGAAATATTGGATGGGATAAACACAGAGAGGAAGTATTAAGGGGTTTAGCAACTTTGAAAGTAGATAAATCGCCAGGCCCAGAAGAAATGTATTCCAGACTGTTAAGAGAAGCAAGAGAGGAAATAGCAGCGGCTCTGACCATTATTTTCCGATCCTCCCTGGCTACAAGCATGGTGCCGGAGGACTGGAGGACTGCTAACGTTGTACAGTGTTTAAAAAGGGAGAAAAGGATAGACCTAGTAATTACACGTCAGTCAGTCTAACCTCGGTGGTGGGCAAATTATTGGAATCAATTCTGAGAGACAGTATAAACTGTAATTTAGAAAGGCACAAATGAATCAAGGACAGTCATCACGGATTTGTTAAGGGAAGGTCGTGTCTGACTAAATTGATTTAACTTTTTGAGGAGGTAACAAGGAGGGTCGATGAGGGTAACGCGTTTGATGTAATGTACATGGATTTTAGCAAGGCTTTTAACAAGGTCCCACATGGTAGACAGGTCAAAAAAGTAAAAGCTCATGGGATCCAAAATTGGCTCAAAGGCAGGAAGCAAAGGGCAACGGTTGACGGGTGTTTTTGCGACTGGAAGGCTGTTTCCAGTGGGGTTTCGCAAGGCTCAGTACTAGGTCCCTTGCTTTTTGTGGTATATTTTAATGATTTGGACTTGAATGTGGGGGGCTTGATGAAGAAGTTTGCAGATGATACAAAAATTGGCCGTGTGGTTGATAGTGAGGAAGAAAGCTGTAGACTGCAGGAAGATATCAATCTACTGATCAGGTGGGCAGAAAAGTGGCAAATGGAATTCAATCCAGACAAATGTGAGGTAATGTATTTGGGGAGGGCAAACAAGGCAATGGAGTACACAATAATTGGGTGGATACTGAGAGGTGTAGAGGAACAAAGGGACCTTGGAGTGCATGTCCACAGATCCCTGAAGGTAGCAGGACAGGTGGTTAAAAAGGCATACGGATACTTTCCTTTATTGCAAAGGCATAGAATATAAGAGCAGGGAGGTTATGTTAGAACTGTATAAAACATTGGTTAGGCCACAGCTTGAGTACTGTGTACAGTTCTGGTCACCACATTACAGGAAAGATGTGATTGCACTAGAGAGGGGACAGAGGAGATTTACAAGGATGTTGCCAGGGCTGGAGAATTTTAGCTATGAGAAAAGATTGGATAGGCTGGGGTTGTTTCCTTTGGAACAAAGGAGGCTGAGGGGAGATTTAATTGAGGTATACAAAATTATGATGGGACTAGATAGAGTGGATAGGGAGGACCTATTTCCCTTAGCAGAGGGGTCAGTGACCAGGGAGGCATAGATTCAGTGTATTTGGTCAAAGGATTAGAAGGGGGCTGAGGAAATTTTTTTCACCTAGAGGCTGGTGGGGGTCTGGAACTCACTGTCAGAAAGGGTGGTAGTGTCAGAAACCATCATCACATTTAAAAAGTACTTGGATGTGAACTTAAATGCCACAATCTACAGGGCTACTGACTAAGTGCTAGAAAGTGGGATTAAACTGGTTAGCTCTTTTTCAGCCAGCACATACACGATGGGCCGAATGGCCTCCTTCTGTGCCGCAACTTTCTTTAAAAAAAAGCACTGGAGTTCTCCTGGTGTCTTGGCCAATACTCTCCCCATAACCAATACTAAAACTGATTATCTGGTTATTTATCTCATTGCTATTTGTGGGCTCTTGCTGTCCACAAATTGACTGCCGCGTTTCCCTACGTTATAACAAGGACAATAACATTTCAGAATTATTTCATTGGCTGAGTTGCGCTGATGGGGCGCAATATAAATACAAGCCCTTCCTTTCCGTGCAGCTTTCTATAGCTACTTTCCCACTTGGTGAGCTTCCACCTTCGGGCCCCATTCCTTTGCAGACACAGGCTCCACATGGAGTGACTGACAGCTGCCCGAACTCTCCGCCGGGAGATAACGCCTGGCGGTTACCTGCGCAACCACCCCCCTCACCCTCACCTGGCGCAGCCGCTCCATCAGGGCGCTTTTGTTGCCGTTGATGTCGAGGTTTCTCTTTTTCAGTTCCGCTTTCAAATCCACCACCCTGAGCTCGGTGATCCTGCGCACGCCGCCTTCTCCAGCAGGGACCGCGACCCCGTTCTCCTCCGCCATTGCAGCCCCTCACTCTCACAAAACACCGGGATCAAACAGTCAACAAAATGGCCGTCTCCCTCAGCTGACATCGCGCATGCGTAGGCCCGGACCAAATCATTGCCACGCATGCGTGGGGCCGGCGCCTAGAATCGCGCATGCGTCCCTGGAACCGGCGGCGGCGGGCGGTGGCGGCAATTGCCGTGGTTGGACGTGTGGCGTGGAAGGAAGGGCCTCGGTGCTCGACCCAGGCGTTGCCCTGGCCGGGAGTGTCAGGCAAGAGCTCCTCAATCATTAGCGTTTAATAGCAGAAGCTCTAGATCCTTAAAATAACAGATTCTTAAAATAAACACAGTCGGAACATGAACGTAAAACAAGTTAGATCTGGTAAGAAAAATGGAAAGTTCTGGAAGCCCTCAATCAGCGGATTTGCGTTGTGATGACAGAACCTTGCAGCACAGAAAGAGGCCATTCGGCCCATCGTGCCTGTGCTGGCTCTTTGAAAGAGCTATCCAATTTATCCCATTTCCCTGCTCTTTCCCCATAGCCCTGCAAATCTTTCCCCTTCAAATATTTATCCAATTCCCTTTTGAGAGTTATTATTGAATCTGCTTCCATCGCCTTTTCAGGCAGTGAATTCCAGATTACTACAACTGGCTGCATAGAACAAATTCTCTGCATCTCCCCCTCTGGTTCTTATGCCAATTATCTTAAATCTGTGTCTTCTGGTTACTGACCCCCCCCCCCTCCCCCAGCCAGTGGAAACAGCACTAAAACCCTCTAAGGTTTGTTTGGGACTTAGAATCACCCCCTCACACAGCTAAGTGGTCTTGTGGATGTATAGGCGCAGGCAATATGCTCACCCCAATTGCCCATTGTCTTGCTTGCAACTTCTTCCTGCACGTCTCGCTCTGGTTCTATACCACCAACGCAGTATCCAAGTTCCAGTTTGAGTTGAGGTCCATTGCTGAGGGATAAAGAGCAGCGCTCAGCTTCTAGCGGTGTTCTGTTGAATCGAGCTGAGCCCCACTCGGGAGACTTGCTGTAGATTGACACTGTGGAGAAGGGAGAAGAGAGAAGAGAGCAGAGCCGAGCCGAGCCGATACTGATCGATGTACTGACTCGGGTGAATTGTCTGGACCCACCCCCCTCCGTGGCCTAGAGTGACTCTGATGTGGAGATGCCGGTGATGGACTGGGGTTGACAAATGTAAGGAATCTTAGAACACCAGGTTATAGCCCAATAGTTTTATTTGAAAATCACAAGCTTTCGGAGGCTTTCTCCTTCGTCAGGTGAAGTGTGGGATTCCTTGAAGGTTACTGCATTTATAATCAGAGAACAATGCCTGGTGATTACAGATAATCTTTCCAACTGCCCGTTGTCAAGGCAATCAAAGTGTTCAGACAGAGAGACATTACATACAGGACCACCGAATATACAAACGGCCAGAACAAAAGATAGACAGACAGACAGAGAGAGAGAGAGAAACATCTGAAAGGAAGAGAAAGAGAGAGAATGACCCGTTGTATTAAAAACAGCTAACTTTTTTTTTTGCTGGTGGGGTTACGTGTAGCGTGACATGAACCCAAGATCCCGGTTGAGGCCGTCCTCATGGGTGCGGAACTTGGCTATCAATTTCTGCTCGACGATTTTGCGTTGTGTGTCTCGAAGGCCGCCTTGGAGAACGCTTACCCGAAGATCGGTGGCTGAATGTCCTTGACTGCTGAAGTGTTCCCCGACTGGGAGGGAACCCTCCTGTCTGGCGATTGTTGCGCGGTGTCCGTTCATCCGTTGTCGCAGTGTCTGCATGGTCTCGCCAATGTACCATGCTCTGGGGCATCCTTTCCTGCAACGTATGAGGTAGACAATGTTGGCCGAGTCACAGGAGTAGGAACCATGTACCTGGTGGGTGGTGTCCTCTCGTGTGATGGTGGTATCTGTGTCGATGATCTGGCATGTCTTGCAGAGGTTGACGTGGCAGGGTTGTGTGGTGTCGTGGACGCTGTTCTCCTGAAAGCTGGGTAACTTGCTGCGAACGATGGTCTGTTTGAGGTTGGGTGGCTGTTTGAAGGCGAGTAGTGGAGGTGTGGGGATGGCCTCAGCGAGGTGTTCGTCGTCATCGATGACATGTTGAAGGCTGCGAAGAACATGGCGTAGTTTCTCCGCTCCGGGGAAGTACTGGACGACGAAGGGTACTCTGTTGGTTGCGTCCCGTGTTTGTCTTCTGAGGAGGTCTATGCGATTTTTCGCTGTGACCTGTCGGAACTGTCAATCGACGAGTCGAGCGTCATATCACGTTCTTACGAGGGCGTCTTTCAGCGTCTGTAGGTGTCTATCGCGTTTCTCCTCGTTTGAGCAGATCCTGTGTATTCGCAGGGTCTGACCAGAGGGGATGGCCTCTTTGACGTGGTTAGGGTGGAAGCTGGAAAAGTGGAGCTTTGTGAGGTTGTCCGTGGGCTTGCGGTAGAGTGAGGTGCTGAGGTGCCCGTCTTTGATCGAGATTCGTGTGTCCAAGAAAGAAACCGATTCTGAGGAGTAGTCCATGGTGAGTTTGATGGTGGGATGGAACTTGTTGATGTTATCGTGTAGTCTCTTCAGTGATTCTTCGCCGTGGGTCCATAGGAAGAAAATGTCGTTGCTGTATCTGGTGTATAGCGTTGGTTGGAGGTCCTGTGCAGTGAAGAAGTCGTGCTCGAACTTGTGCATGAAAATGTTGGCGTATTGGGGTGTGAATTTGGTCCCCATGGCTGTTCCGTGTGTTTGGGTAAAGAACTGGTTATCGAAGGTGAAGACATTGTGATCCAGGATGAAGCGGATGAGTTGTAGGATGGCGTCTGGAGATTGGCTGTTGTTGGTGTTGAGTATTGGTGCAGCGATGCCGTCATCGTGGGGGATACTGGTGTCGAGTGCCGAGACGTCCATCGTGGTGACTCATAACCTTTGAAATCTTTGTGAAAAATGCTATTTCGTTATCCCGCTCCCAGGCCTGGGAGCGGGATAACGAAATAGCATTTTTCACAAAGATTTCTGGGTGTCCGTTGTTTCCTGAGTTGACAGCCCCCATTAGCAGGTAATGGGTTTCGATCTCAAACCGATCTTGCTTAACTGGCTTTTCTCCTGGAAGACAATGGCCCGGGCATCTCTTGCCTTCCACCAGTTTCATTTGGGACTGAGTGTCTCTGAGTTACCTCTCGGGGTATTGTTCCCAGTAATTATGTTAAATGGTGATAACATCAATCGGCTTGGGTTCTCTTCCACCCAGCTGTCAGTGTGAAATGTCCGTTTGCATATGAATGCACCTTAGTCAGGTTAGCCTGGCTCGAAACTCCTGCCAGTCAATCCTATTCCTAAGCCACTCCCACAAGCTTGCCAAACAATACAGTTCTTTCTTGGGGGTATTGGATTTAAAATATGATTCATAAAAATGGCCAGAACGCTGGTGCAACATTGATAAACCATGTCAACAACAACTTGCATTTATATAACTTGCTGCTGCAAAGAGTTTGTGTTTTTAAGTACAGTTCTGCTTTTAATTTCTCTCCCACTCTTTGTACTTTTCAATGCCATGCCTAATGTTCCTATTTTTTAGCATTGAGAATCACGATGAATACTTCATCTTATATTAATTGACAAAGTCTAGATCATCATGGGTACAGCTGTAACTCAAGTGTATCACAGCATCTTCTTCCTTGGTAAAGACGGATGCAAAGTATTCATTTAGTACCTTGGCCATGCCCTCTGCCTCCATGAGTAGATCTCCTTTATGGTCCCTAATTGGCCCCACCCCTCCTCTTACTGCCTGTTTACTGTATACATGCCTGTAGAAGACTTTTGGATTCCCTTTTATGTTGGCTGCCAGTCTATTCTCATACTTTCTCTTTGCCCCTCTTATTTCCTTTATCACTTGCCCTCTGAACTTTCTATATTCTGCCTGTGTTGTGTTATCAACCTGACAAGAGTCATACGCCCCTTTTTTCCGTTTCATCTTACTCCCTATCTCTTTTGTCATCCAGGGAACTCTGGCTTTGGTTGCCCTACTTTTCTGCCTCGTGGGAATGATTCTAGACTGTGCCCGAACCATCTTCTCTTTAAAGGCCACCCACTGTTCAATTACAGTTTTGCCTTCCAATCTTTGATTCCAATTTATCCTGGCCATATCTGTTCTCATCCCATTGAAATTGGCCCTCATCCAATTGAGTATTTTTACTTTAGAGTGGTCCGTGTCCTTTTCCATAGCTATTCTAGGTTTTTTGATACTATGATCGCTGCTCCCTAAATGCTCCCCCACTGAAATTTGCTCCACTTGGCCCACCTCATTCCCTAGAACCAAGTCATGCAATACCTCCTTCCTCGTTGAGCCGGAAACGTATTGGTTGAGAAAGTTATCCTGAACACATTTCAAAAATTCCTCCCCCTCTTATTGTTATCCCAGTCTATATTAGGAAAGTTGAAGTTCCCAGTTAACACTACTCTGTGGCTTTTGCACCTCTCTGTAATTTCCCTGCAAATTTGCTCCTCTATATCCTTCCCACTAGTTGGTCCCTATAGAATACACCCAGTAGTGTAATGGCACCTCTTTTATTTCTTAACTTCTTTAGTTAGCCACGGATGGATCATTTTTCCCCTGGAGTTTTTATTTCTCAATAGAATATATATTCATTGACAATTATGAAATATTTCTTTAAATGTTTGCCATTGCTTATCTACTGTCATACCTTTTAATCTAATTTCCCAATCTACCGTAGCCAACTCGCACCTCATACCTATGTAATTGGCTTTATTTAAGTTTAAGACTCTAGTTTCCCCAGAGGATCCCTCACTATGAGATTACTAATTAACCGTTTCATTACACATGACAAGATCTAAAATAGCCTGGTCCCTGGTTGGTTCCACGATGTATTGTTCTAAGAAACTATCTCGAATGCATTCCATTAACTCGTCCTCCAAACTTCCATTGCCAATTTGATTTGTCCAGTCTCTATGAAGGTTAAAGTCTCCCATGGTCATTGCATTACCACTGTTACAAGCTCCTGTTATTTCTTGATTAATACTCTGTCCAACTGTATAGCTACTGTTCGGGGGCCTATAAACTACTTCCACCAGTGTTTTCTGCCTCTTGTTATTTCTCATCTCCACCCATACTGATTCTACTTCCTGATCTTCCGAGCCAAGATCCTTTCTCACTTTTGTCCTTTATATCGTTCTTTATTATCAGAGCAACGCCCCCTCCTTTTCAATTTTGTCTATCTTTTCGAAATGTCAAGTACCCTGGGATATTTAGTTCCCAACCTTGGTTACCTTGCTACCACATATCTGTAATGGCTATTAGATCAAACCCATTTATCTCTATTTGTGCCATTAATTCGTCTAGTTACGAATGCATCGTGCTTTCAGATAAAGCGCCTTTAATTATAACTTTTTACCATTTTTCCCTAATTTGACCTTATTCTCTGATGCATTATTACCGTTACACTCTCTGGCCCTTCCTGTCACGCACCACTTATCTTTACTCAGATCGCTACACTACTCTATTGCCTTGACTTTTCTGTTTAGATTTCTAAATTTCCCCTCGTCTGAACCCTCCCCCCCTGCCTTTTTAGCTTGAAGTCCTGTCCACAGCTCTAGTTAGTCGATTCGCCAGGACACTGGTCCCAGCCTGGTTCAAGTGGAGCCCGTCTCTTCGGAACAGCTCCCTCTTTCTCCAGTACTGGTGCCAGTGCTCCATGAATTGAACCCCCTGTCTCCCACACCATTCTTTGCGCCACGCATTTAACTCTGATCTGTTTGACCCTGTGCCAATTTGTGCACGGCTCAGGCAATAATCCAGAGATTATTACCTTTGAGGTTCTGCTTATTAATTTAGACCCTAGCTCCTCAAACTCTCTCTGCAGAACTTCATACCAAATTCTGCCTATGTGGTTGGTTCCTAGGTGGACCATGACAACTGGATCCTCCCCCTCATGCTCCAGGTTCTTTTCCAGCCATGAGGAGATATCCTTAACCCTGGCACTGGGCAGGTAACACAGCCTTCGGGACTCCCGGCTGCAGAGAACAGTGTCTATCCCCCTGACTAAACTATCCCTCACCACTACCGCATTCCTTTTTACTCCCCCCACTTGAATGGACTGCTGTACCACGGTGCTGTGGTCAGTTTGCCCATCCTCCCTGTTCTCATCCACACAGGTAGCAAGTATCTCGTATCTGTTGGACAAGTTCAAAGGCTGAGGCTCCTCCATCACTGCATCCTGGATCCTCAAACCTGCCTGACTTGCAGCCACATTCTCCTGTCCCTGACCACTGAATGAATCTAAACTACTACCGAACCTAAGGGGTGTGACTGCCTCCTGGATCAAAGTGTCCAGCTAACTCCTCCCCCCCCCCCCCCCCCCCCGACGCATCACAATGTCTGCAGCTCGGACTCCAGCTCAACCATTCTGAGCCGAAGTTCCTTGAGTTGCAGACACTTGCTGCAGATGTGGTTGCCTGGGATCATGCTGCTCTCCACTAATTCCCACATACTGCAGTTACGGCACCACCTGCCGTGCCATCCTAATCTAACCTTGTTTTATTTATTCAATTAGTTAAAGTTTTTATTCACTCAATTATTTTTAGTTTTATTAACTAATTAGTTTATCTAGTTTAAGTTGTTAATTTAATAAAGTAACAGCAAGTTAAAGTTTCGCAGCTCTTAGTTTAAACCCTGCCCTAACTTAGAGAGCAAAAATAACAGTAATACTCACTAACCAATCACCCACCTGTTGTCTGGTAACGTCACTCCTTGATTATTTTTTGTTTTTGATTTACCCGCTCCTCCTCGAGCCTCTGCTCCTCCTCGAGCCTCTGCTCCTCCTCGAGCCTCTGCTCCTCCTCGGGCCTCTGCTCCTCCTCGGGCCTCTGCTCCTCCTCGGGCCTCTGCTCCTCCTCGAGCCTCTGCTCCTTTTACCCTCTCCTCCTCGAGCCTCTGCTCCTTTTACCCGCTCCTCCTCGAGCCTCTGCTCCTTTTACCTGCTCCTCCTCGAGCCTCTGCTCCTTTTTCCCGCTCCTCCTCGAGCCTCTGCTCCTTTTTCCCGCTCCTCCTCGAGCCTCTGCTCCTTTTACCCTCTCCTCCTCGAGCCTCTGCTCCTTTTTCCCGCTCCTCCTCGAGCCTCTGCTCCTTTTACCCGCTCCTCCTCGAGCCTCTGCTCCTTTTTCCCGCTCCTCCTCGAGCCTCTGCTCCTTTTACCCGCTCCTCCTCGAGCCTCTGCTCCTTTTACCCTCTCCTCCTCGAGCCTCTGCTCCTTTTTCCCGCTCCTCCTCGAGCCTCTGCTCCTTTTACCCGCTCCTCCTCGAGCCTCTGCTCCTTTTACCTGCACCTTCTTGGGTCTCCTCCTTGAGCCTCCGCTCCTTTTTCCCGCTCCTCCTCAAGCCTCTGCTCCTTTTACCTGCTCCTCCTCGAGCCTCTGCTCCTTTTACCTGCTCCTCCTCGAGCCTCTGCTCCTTTTACCTGCTCCTCCTCGAGCCTCTGCTCCTTTTTCCCGCTCCTTCTCAAGTACCTGCTCCTCCTCGAGCCTCTGCTCCTTTTACCCGCTCCTCTTCGAGCCTCTGCTCCTTTTACCCGCTCCTCCTCGAGCCTCTGCTCCTTTTACCCTCTCCTCCTCGAGCCTCTGCTCCTTTTACCCGCTCCTCCTCGAGCCTCTGCTCCTTTTACCCGCTCCTCCTCGAGCCTCTGCTCCTTTTACCCGCTCCTCCTCGAGCCTCTGCTCCTTTTACCCGCTCCTCCTCGAGCCTCTGCTCCTTTTACCCGCTCCTCCTCGAGCCTCTGCTCCTTTTACCCTCTCCTCCTCGAGCCTCTGCTCCTTTTACCCGCTCCTCCTCGAGCCTCTGCTCCTTTTTCCCGCTCCTCCTCGAGCCTCTGCTCCTTTTACCCGCTCCTCCTCGAGCCTCTGCTCCTTTTTCCCGCTCCTCCTCGAGCCTCTGCTCCTTTTACCCGCACCTCCTCGAGCCTCTGCTCCTTTTTCCCGCTCCTCCTCGAGCCTCTGCTCCTTTTTCCCGCTCCTCCTCGAGCCTCTGCTCCTTTTACCCGCTCCTCCTCGAGCCTCTGCTCCTTTTTCCCGCTCCTCCTCGAGCCTCTGCTCCTTTTACCCGCTCCTCCTCGAGCCTCTGCTCCTTTTACCCTCTCCTCCTCGAGCCTCTGCTCCTTTTACCCGCTCCTCTTCGAGCCTCTGCTCCTTTTACCTGCTCCTCCTCGAGCCTCTGCTCCTTTTACCTGCTCCTCCTCGAGCCTCTGCTCCTTTTACCCGCACCTCCTCGAGCCTCTGCTCCTTTTTCCCGCTCCTCCTCGGGCCTCTGCTCCTTTTACCCGCTCCTCCTCGAGCCTCTGCTCCTTTTACCTGCTCCTCCTCGAGCCTCTGCTCCTTTTACCCTCTCCTCCTCGAGCCTCTGCTCCTTTTACCCGCTTCTCCTCGGGCCTCTGCTCCTTTTACCCGCTCCTCCTCGAGCCTCTGCTCCTTTTACCCGCTTCTCCTCGGGCCTCTGCTCCTTTTACCCGCTCCTCCTCGAGCCCCTGCTCCTTTTACCCGCTCCTCCTCGAGCCCCTGCTCCTTTTACCCTCTCCTCCTCGGGCCTCTGCTCCTTTTACCCGCTCCTCCTCGAGCCTCTGCTCCTTTTACCCGCTCCTCCTCGAGCCCCTGCTCCTTTTACCCGCTCCTCCTCGAGCCCCTGCTCCTTTTACCCGCTCCTCCTCGAGCCCCTGCTCCTTTTACCCGCTCCTCCTCGGGCCTCTGCTCCTTTTATCTGCTCCTCCTCGGTTCTCCACCTCCGGTCACTGCTCCTTTTACCTGCACCTTCTTGGGTCTCCTCCTTGGGCCTCTGCTCCTTTTACCTGCTCCTTCTCGGGCCTCCGACTACTCCTTTTACCCGCTCCTCCTCGGGCCTCCTCCTCGAGCCTCTGCTCCTTTTACCTGCTCCTCCTCGGGCCTCCTGCTTGGGCCTCTGCTCCTTTTACCCGCTCCTCCTCGGACCTCCGACTGCTCCTTTTACCCGCTTCTCCTCAAGCCTCCGACTGCTCCTTTTACCTGCTCCTCCTCGGGCCTCCGACTGTTCCTTTTACCTGCTCCTCCTCGGGCCTCCGACTGTTCCTTTTACCTGCTTCTCCTCGGGCCTCCGACTGCTCCTTTTACCCACTCCTCCTCGGGCCTCCGACTGCTCCTTTTACCCACTCCTCGGGCCTCTGCTCCTTTTACCTGCTCCTCCTCGGGCCTCTGCTCCTTTTACCTGCTCCTCCTCGGGCCTCTGCTCCTTTTACCTGCTCCTCCTCGGGCCTCCGACTGTTCCTTTTACCCGCTCCTCCTCCTTGAGTGCAGAAGAGATTTACTAGGGATGAGGGACTTCAGTTATGTGGAGAGACTGGAGAAACTGGGGTTGTTCTTCTTAGAACAGAGAAAGTTAAGGGGAGATTTGATAGAGGTGTTCAAAATCGTGAATGGTTTTGATAGAGCAAATAAGGAGAAATTTTTCCAGTGGCAGAAGGATCGGTAACCAGAGGGCACAGATTTAAGGTGATCGGCAAAACAGCCAGAGGCGACATGAGGAAACATTTTTTTATGCAGCGAGTTGTTATGATCTGGAATGCACTGCCTGAAAGGGTGTTGGAATTTTTCAGTAGTAACTTTCAAAAGGGAATTGGATAAATACTTGAAGGGAAAAAATTTACAGGGGAAAGAGCAGGGGAATGCAACTAATTGGATAGCTCTTTCAAAGAGCCGGCACAGGCACGGTGGGCCAAATGGCCTCCTCCTGTGCTGTACCTACTATGATACCTTCACTCACCTATAACCTATTCTTACATGATGACATGGAGCTCGATTTTCGAATCCAAGTGCGGGTGTGTCGAGGGCGGAGGGCTCCGATATCGGGGAAGTCCCGAGCGGGTTCGGAACCCGGCTCCAACCCACAGAATTCCGGGTTCCCCACTGACGCGTCTGGGTGCACGCGCACCTCCCGAATGTGGAAGTCCCACCAGCAATTAAAGCCGCTGGGATGATGGTTAAGAGACTTAGTTAGACACTTGAAGTACTTAATTTTGTGCACATTGAGCCAAGGGTCTGATTTTTAAGCATCTTCAACTTGTTACCCGTGCTGTGGGAAACACTCCATGTTCTACCAGTCGTGTTTCAGCCAGCAGCCAGTTGGACATTCAAATGCATGTTTGACAGATGGAGATAAAAGGTGAGTTATTGCAACAGGGCACTCTGTTCTTTCACACAAACTTTTGGCTGCAAAATTTGTGTTTACACTGAAAATTCTTACTTTCTGCTCACAATTCTTCTGTTCGCACATACGTAACAACATTGCGGACCCCTCAATCTCACACCGTCAGGATGGCGGGGGGGGGGCATGGGGGGCGCCATGGCTGCATTAACCACTACATCCAAGGACGAGCAACATCACCAGCCTTGCCAGGCACGGCGTCCACCTCCGCCACTTGCACCCCCACAACACAGCGCTGCGCGACAGGCACCTGCACAGAGGGCAACAACAGAGAGAGCGACGTCACAGGAAGCACCATCCTCGCCACAGGGTCTACAG
The DNA here is from genome assembly GCF_035084215.1 of Heptranchias perlo. Classification (NCBI taxonomy): domain Eukaryota; kingdom Metazoa; phylum Chordata; class Chondrichthyes; order Hexanchiformes; family Hexanchidae; genus Heptranchias; species Heptranchias perlo. The sequence continues at coordinate 4,996,666 of NC_090353.1, read as the reverse complement.
ACCAAGGCTCAGATTCCTGGACTTCTCTGAGGAGCAGTGCATACAGATGCTCAGAGTGAGTCGCCAGGTGGTCGCAGACCTCTGCAGTTTCCTTCATGCCGAGCTGCTCCCAGCTGGGCTGAGCGGCATCTCATTACCTGTCGCTGTCAAAGTCACCATTGCCCTCAACTTCTTCACCTCCGGATCATTCCAGGTGCATAAGGCAGGTCACCGACGGCTTTTTTCACAGATCCTTGCAGTACGTCAACTTCCCATGGACGACCTTAGCCAGAAAGAGAGGGCAGTGGGATTCCACTCTGTGGCTGACTTCCCATGGGTTCAGGGTGTAATCGATTGCACCCATATAGCAATACAAGCACCTCTACACAAGCCAGGACTGTTCATCAACAGAAAGGGGTATCACTGCATCAACGCTCAGCTCGTTTGCGACCACCGCAAAAGATTCCTTCATGTATGCATCAGATTCTCTGGTAGCTGCCATGATTCCTTCATTCTGAGGGAATCCAACATCCCGCCCCTCTTCCACGCACCGAACGCCCTTAAGGGCTGGCTCCTCGGGGACAAGGGATACCCCCTGCGCAAGTGGCTCTGACACCTCTGAGGAACCCCATCACCGAACAACAGCGTCGATATAACGACAGCCACATCGCCACCAGGTCTACAATTGAGCATGCTATAGGGCTGCTCAAGATGCGATTTAGGTGCCTTGATCGTTCTGATATGCATCAGACAGTGTGGGATGCATTATAGTAATATGTTGTGCCCTGTACAACATGGCACAACAGAGAGGGGTGCCGCTTGAGAAGGCCCCATCCACATTGAGGAGGAGGCGGAGGAGGAGGAACCCATGGGCAGAGCAGCGGCTCACCTGGCTGCTTGTGAGGCCGTGGAGTCACTGATATGTGAACGGTTCTCCTAACATCAGAAAGTGTGAAGAGTCCAGTCCTCAGACCACCTGGAAAGAGCAGCGCCAGCACCAGCCCGCCCATCCCTCCCTGCACAAAACTGCCCTGCAACTACACATACACCCACTGTAAAGTAACCCTCTGGGTGGCATCAAGTGTCACCGTTCATGGTGAAGCTCATGAAAGGGCCCTATCACAAAAGCCAGTCAAGAATGGGCAAGATGTGGCAGTAGTGGTGATAATCATAACATTTAATGTGACTTTAACAAAAAAAAATATAAATGAAAAACATGACCATCTGTCAAACACCCTTGTGCATCCCCTTCGTGCTCACAAAACTTTCGCCTTTCTCTTATGACTACTTCTACATGGTGCATCCCCTGTGGCTACAGCAGAGGTAGTGGCAGGTTGCTCATGTTCATGCCCTGACTGCTTAGGTGCTTTGGGCCTACGCCCTCTGGGTTTTGGTGCCCATGAGGGCTCCTCCAAAGACTGCTCCACCTGTACCTGTGCAGGGGTAGACTCGGCCACCTGGAGAGGAGGCAGCATTGCGGGTACTGGTTGAGAGGGGGGCAACGGGTGAGACGTGGGAGTGCTTTGAGTTGCATCCCCACTTCCATGTCCCCTTTCGCCATCATCCCTCCCCTGGGCCAGGCCCACATCACTCCTGCTGGAGAACTGTGTGGTGGACATGTGTGATGCGTTGGAAGGCCACTTCTAAAGTATCTGTCAGTCTCTTTAAGGCGGCAGAATGTTGTTCACCCTGAGTCCGAATGACCGTTGTTAGGGCCTGAATGGACTCATTTGTGAGCCAGGCTTGAAGCTCAACGGAGGCTAGCCTTCCCTGTATCGCAGACATTCCCTCACTTACCTCCGACACTATCTCAGACATTCCCGCAGTTACCTGCGACACTATCTCAGGCAGTTGCTCACGTCCCTGTGACAGTATCTCAGAGATTCCCTCCTGTACCGGTGCCCCCATTCCACTCATGCAGGAGTTGGACTCCTCCATCCTCTGTGCTATTGTGGAGAATGCACGTGGCACCTGTTCCAGCACCTTGCAAATGTGCTGCTGTCCCTCAATCATTCTCCTTTTAAAGGATGGCCCCTGGGGTTCAGCATCTGTATCCAGCTGAGCAGAGCCTGGAGAGGAGTCCTCCCACTGACGCGGACTCTCCACAGCTGCCCCCGCCACCAGTGTCTGCTCGCGCTCACGTGTGGTGACTCACCAGGTGCCAACCCAACTAACTCACTACTAGGACCCACCAAGGTATGAGTATCTGTGCTGGTGGATGGCTCACTCAGATGTGATGGTGCCCCCTCAGAGGCCAGCAGGTCTTCTGAAGAATCGCCCTCTGCCATCACTGCAGTCACTGAAGGCCCTGTAGGAGAACAGAAGACAATATTAAACATCATCACAGATGTGTCATGTTGCAATGAGCATACTGAGGTGTTGAAGATGACAAGCATTCTTAACATCAATTCATATTGTTCCTGATGAATGTTAAAGTTGTGTTACCAGACGTTTATGGGGTGCCAGTCTCGCCGTCCCCAACAGTCAGGCACTCGAGGGTGCGGCTGATCTCCAGGGCCTCCTGCTCCGTGTCTTGTTGTGGCCTCCCTACAGTCCTCGCCCTCTCGTGTGCATTTTGCACTCTCTTCTAGAAGGGGAGAAAGAACAGACGTGAGTGAGTGAGTGATGGTGACGTGGCCAATTGATGAATGCATTGCTTTGGGTGCAGCTAACCATGAAAGAGATGCATCAAAAGGTGAGTATGAGATGGTGCCATCACATTGGATGAGGATTGGGGTGAGTGGTAGTGGTGGGGTGAGTAATGGGGAGGTGAGGAAGTGCTCAGGAAGTGCAGGTAAGTTGAGGATGAGCCTTGAGTGGGTGTGAGGAGTGATGTGATGTGATGGAGTAGTCTTGGCAGTGCAGAATGAGTTGGGAGGGGGACCAGTGATGTGGAACACGGAATGTAGGAGAATCAGTAAGTGTACTCACTTTTGCTGACCTAGTTGGTCACGGAAGCACTTCCTGCACTGGATCCAGGTGTGGGATATGTTGCTGCTGCTGGTGACCTCCTCTGCCACCTCGAGTCAGGCCTTCTTGGTGGCAGAGGCAGGGCACTTCCTCCTGTCCACTGGGCAAAACACTTCCCTGTTCCTCCTCACCCTGTCCAGTAGCACCTGGAGTGAGACATTGCTGAACCTTGGCGCAGCCTTGCCCCTGTGCTGCTTCACTGTGGTTTCTGGGTCTTTGCTCCAGCAAAAGCCTTTGGAGCAATGGCCCTTTAAATAGACCTCCTCCAGCTGACAGCCTGTGTGATGTGGGTGGGCAGTCCGCCCGCTGCGCAGCTTTCCGGCGGCACCAATTCAATTGTGATTGCGTGGGAAATGGACATATTTTGTTGGTCGGGTTACTCGTGCCCATTCATCTCCCACCCCCCCGCTGCTATCCTGCCTCCATTCTAAAATCGGGGCCATAGTCTCGGCTTTAATTGAAGTAGTGCATTCCACAGCTTCACAACCCTCTGTGTACCAAAATTTTCTCCTGCTCACTATCTGAAATCTCTTGGATATTTAATATTATATCTATGTCCCTTCTTCCTTGACCCCTCGGTCACATCCAACAGTCTATTTCTAGCCACACTATTCCATCCCTTCATAATTTTAAACACCTCTATCAAATTACCCTTTAATCCCCCCTGTTCTAATGGAAATAGTCCCAGTTTTTCAAGTCTTTGTTTGTATTTGTATGTTCTCATACCAGGCAGCATCCCAGGGAATCTACGCTGTCCCCTCTTTATTCCTTTAATGGGAAGAAGAACACTCCCTGCTGGATTTCTCTTACTCGCCCAATCAAACACCATTGGAAACTGGGCGATAAGTGCTCAGAAAATCCAAACCTATAACTCTGATGCAGGAATTTGCTAGTCCAGTAGGGGTCATCATTGCTCAGAGAAAGGTTGGCTTTGTGTAATAAGTATTGACTAAGAAATACCCAGGGCTATAAATTGGGCCATGTAGCACCCGTTGTGTAGGTGCTACGTGGACTCCTAAGGACCCAAAATGGCGTCCGGAATGCGCGTGCACACTTCTGCCGTGACATGCGGCTGATGCCATATTGGTAAAGGCACGCTCAGATAACGAACGCCGGCACCATGTAAAGTAGGGAGAATATGCGATAGATCAGTGTGCAATGCTGAGTTAAAGGGACAGATGCGATTTTGGAACTCAGCACTCCGGCCAGCACACTGTCTTAACCTCGCATAACTGAACAGGTCGTAGACGGCCTGGAGAACCCCCAACCCCGACCAGCGCTATTTAAGGGGATCATGCAGGTGTTGCAGGCTCGTTGCTGGATTATTGCTTCTGGCTGCTGATGCATTTGTATGTGCTTTTGGTGGTCTCCTAGACTTGGTGAAAGTTGCAATATTATATAGAGAGTGGTCTGGCAGTTCCTGCATTACTGTTGGTGGCATTTAAAACAGTGTGCTGAACAAGGTTGCTGCCCACCATGGGTGGCTTGCTAGGGCTCCCAATGGGCATTGAACATGGCTGGGAGCATGCAGAATGGCCACGCACAGCAGGTCAGGCTGTGAGAAGAGGGAGGAGGAGGCGCAGGGCACTGAATAGGAGACCATATCCAATGAGGACCTTCAGGGACCAATTCTCTTACCTCCAACCTGAGCAAGGATCAGTGCATCCGACGGCTGCAGTTCACGAAAGAGGTCGTGACGGAGATCTGTCAACTGCTGCAGCCTCAGAGCAAGGCAATGACAGCATTGCCTGTGGCTGTGAAGATAACCGTGGCGCTGAACTTTTACGGCTCTGGATCTTTTCAGGCTGCTGCTGGCGATGTGTGCAACACCTCGCAGATTGCAGTGCACTGCTGCATAAAGGAGGTCACTGAGGCACTGTACGAGCTGCGCATCAGATTCATCATGTTCCTCCTGATAGAGAAGCAGAATGAGCGAGCACGAGGGTTTCCTCGCATTGCAGGCTTCCCCATGGTGCAGGGTAACATTGACTGCACACGTATCGCCATATGTGCTCCACATCTCAACTCGAGCATTTTCATGAACAGAAAGGGACCACATGCAGCGCATCATGCAGGTCAGTGCCCGCTACCCTGGCAGCAGTCATGATTCCTTCACTATGTGGCAATCCAACGTCCCACCTATCTTTCAACCGGCATGGCAAGTCAAAAGCTGGCTACTGGGCGACAAGGCTATCCCCTCATGAGGTGGCTCATGACTCCAATCAGGAACGCACACACGTATGCAGAGCAGGCTTACAATGAGAGCCATATGGCCTCACGAAACGGCATCAAGCACACCACAGCCATACTAAAGCAACGCTTCACCTGCCAGGACCATTCTGGAGGAGCCCTGCAGTACTCAGCTGAGCAGATGTCAAGATTCGTTGTTGTATGCTGCATGCTGCACAAACTCGCCCTTATAAGAGGACAGCCCTTGCCACCCCCTATCTGGCAAGACCCTGAACCGGAGGCGGAGGAGGAAGTGGAGGAAGAGGCAAGGAGGCAACAAGGTGCACAGGCCCCGTCTGCCAGGGCTCTGCGTGTCCACCTTATCAATGAACGATATCAGTAACCTCAACGACACCTCCCAAGTCACCAACAGTGCTACATTCCTCACCTTTCCTCTCCCACATGACCATCAAATTGTCTTCCTTTTGATGACACATTGCTTCCTCCGCAGCTCATCACAGAAATAAAAACCACCACCAACTGCGACTTCAAATACAAATTTATAAATTAATACATGAAATCATGTATACAACATTACACTATTCGCTCTTGTGCATTCCCTTAGTGCCTGTCGTTCATGTGCCTGTGCCTTTTCCTTTCCTAGTGCTCCTATGAGGTGCATCCCCAGTGGCTGGAGCATGGGTGGTGGGAGGCTGCTGGCCTTCAATGGAGGAGACTGCAGATGGCCTTGGAGGACGACCTCGAGCAGCTCTGGGACGGGAGGGCCCGGCTTCAGACTGCACCATCTCAGCATGGGCTGCAGCAGTCTGGCCTGGCTGGCTGACAGGCTGCAGCAGTCTGGCCTGGCTGGCTGACAGGCAACAGCAGGGGCACTGGCGGAGCGGCAGGGTTGGGAGCAGGAATGCTGTCATCCTGAGAGAGGACAGCAGGTTTGTCTCCCATGGCGCCTCTGCCACTCGCCCGGGCGGCGCCTCAGCAATCCTGGTGATCTGTTGGAGAAGAGATCCTTGGAGTGCAGTGATGCCCTGGAATCCCCTTTCAACAGTGGTACCCAGTGCCATGATAGCAGCAGTCTGAGCTTCCAAGGCAACAGTCTGAGCTCCAAATGCAGCAGTCAGACCTTTGATGGCAGATGTTTGTGCTGCAATGGAAGCTGTGACATCGATCATCAGACGCTGCATCATGGTGGGTTCCACAGGTGTGCTGATGGAGGTGACTATCCCTTCCACATGGGAAAGAATGGGCTCCAAACTCTGCACAAAGCCCAGTGCTAAGTTGGAGCTGGACTCCTCCATGCTTCTTGACGTCGTACGCAGGCTTTCTAACAGGCTTTCCATTGCACCAAGCATTTGGCTGTGTATGCCCATCAGCCTTCTTCTGTAGCCTGGCCCATCAAAGTCATCATCTGACTCCTCTGCAGCAGAACTAGTGAGCGACCTCGCCCTCCGGTGAGCTGACACCTTTGGTATCCGTTCCCCCCACCTCGAGTCCTGCGCACTTGTGCCCGGTGTCTCACCACATGCAGATCCCTCCTCTAACCTAACCTCTACACTAGGCGTAGAGTCAGTATCTGAGCTTTGTGGCTGCGAGTGTCAGATCGAGTGACGGTGTGTCTTTATTATCACTGTCTTCCTCCTCCTCCTCCTCCTCGACGGTGCCGGTTCCAGTTCTTGGGTATCTGCAATGACAAAGGGAGGCGGATTGGGTTGTGGAGCGAGGAGAGGAGAAAGTAAGATGTGCGTGCTGACACCATCTGCAGCACGTGAGTCAGAAAAGATTGTGGGATAAGGGAGATGTGGGAAACGAGAAGGAGGATTAGGTATGCAGTGACCCTCATCATTGATACCTCCAGCACCGCCAATGGCTATGGCCGCAACGACAGTCCGCCAATGATCCCCATCACTGTCTCCTCCAGGAGGGTGAGGAGGTGTAGCCGTGCCTGTCCTCCCCCAGGTCTTTGCTGCTGCTAGCTGTTATGCGCTACCTTCTCCTGCAAGACAGGGAAGTGTGTCAGTGAGTATCTTGCAAGGTGTTTGGGTGATGTGGCTGTCATGGTTGAATAGCTGCCAGTGTCTGTGACCTGTGAGTGGTGGGTGTGTGGCTTGCAAGAGTGATACTAAGTGAGGGTGAGATGTAGCATCCGAAGTGCAGCGTTGCGTACGGATGGAAAGCGTTTGTTGGTGGGTGGGTGACAAGGGATGTCGTGCGTGAAGCAGTTGGTAGGATATGCCACTTGACATTTGAATTCACTCACCTTGACCACTCATGTCAAATCATTGAACTTTTTCCTTTTTCCTGCACTGGATCCACATGCGTAGTGCAATACTCCTGGCATTCACCTCCAGAGCCACTTCCTCCCACTCTGCAGCATGTGTCTGGAGGGCCTCCTGTCACCCTGTGGATACAGGATGGCCCTCCCTGCGTCCACCTCGTCCACCAAGGCCTCTAGTGTGTCATCCGAGAACCTTGGTGCACGCTCTCTTGCAGGTCCAGCCATTACTACTTTTCTTCTTGAATTGATAATGCACCTCCTACAGCCGCAGTGCACCTACCCTTTAAGAGGTGCAGGCTGCCTTTAAGTAGTGCGGGCCATGCCCTATATCGGGTCCCCTGCTGGTGCGTGCAGCCACTCAGCAGCATAGGCAGCGCTGGCTGCCTGCAGAAATCATGGAGATTATCAGGCAGCACGAATCTCACGTGCTGCCTGCATCTCAACGACCGGGCGTGGGTTAATTGGCCATCGCGACCCCTGCGCCCGGATTGGGGTTATCCAGTTTAATCCCCCCCAGTGTCTTGTTTTGGTGGTTTTTTTGGTAAAGAAACAAAGCCTCTTCTTCAGAATTATTATTTACCCGTTTAGTTTAGGTTGGCTCAGTGGTAACACTCATGCTTCTGGGTCAGAAGGCCATGGGTTCTGTTCCCATTCCAGAGACTTGAGCACATAATCCAGGCTGGCACTACAGTACGGTACTGAGGGAGCGATACACTGTCGGAAGTGTCGTCTTTTGGATGAGACGTTTAACCGAGGCCCCGTCTGCCCATTCAGGTGGATGTAAAAGATCCCATGGCACTATCTGAAGACCTGCAGAGTTCTCCTGGTGTCCCGGCCAATATTTATCCCTCAACCAACATCACCAAGCAGATTAACTGCTAATTTATCTCATTGCTGTTTGTGGGACCTTACTGTGTGCAAATTGGCTGCAGTGTTTTCCTACATTACAACAATGACTATACTTCTAAAGTACTTCCTTGACTGTCCTGAGGTTGTGAAAGGAACTATATAAATGCAAGTCCTTTCATTGCAAAACAAAACAAGCTGCTGCTGTTTCCTCACCAATCAGGCTGGAACAGGCAAGCAATTCCCATTAGGGATGTTTTTGCAATGCAGGCTGCTGACCTGATTCCTCCTCCTCCCAACCTGTCACAGAGCCGGAAAGACTTTCAAAACTCTGTTGTAATTACTATGATTCCCTGTTCAACTAGGGGTCACAAATATTAGATAGTAACCAATAAATTTATTAGGCAATTCAGGAGAAACTTCTTTATCCAAAGAGGGGAAAGAATGTGGAACTTTCTACCACAAGGAGTAGTTGAGGCGAATAGCATAGATACATTTAAAGGGGAAGCTAGATAAGCACATGAGGGAGAAAAGAATAGAAGCTTATACTGATAGGGTTAGATGAAGAGGGGTGGGAGGAGGCTCGTGTGGAGCATAAACACCGGCATAGACCTGTTGGGCCGAATGGCCTATCTCTATGTTGTAAGTTCTATGTAAGTACAGTTCTTTTCATGATGAGCCAGTGATCTTGGCTTGGATTTCTGGGAGGGAGCAAGCAGAGGCCAAGTGCTAACCCACTGAGAGGATGAGAAGGCGAGTCACCTCTGGGACCACTGCTGTATCTCCTCCAGGCTGGGATTGACACCTGTCTTGCTTCAGACTGGACAGTCCTGGCATTTGAGTGGACTATTTGGAAATTTTTAAAACATAAAAGGAGCACCAAACGTCTGTGTGTATTTTAAAGAAAAATAGCAGTCCATTCTTGCATCTCCCGATGTTAGTTATTAAGGTTTTCCATCATCAGCAAAAGCAAGCCCGAGAACCCAAACCATAGCCACACTCCATGCTGCCATGTGTCCTTATGTGGACGCGGCTAAAAGTGGCAACCTGAATCCATAGGTAGAGGCCTGTGAAAGGGGTGGGAGCCCTGCTCTCTCCCCTCAGTCTGTCAGAGAATGGTTCCTGGCACTGAATGACACAAGGAAAAGGTAGGAAATAACTACAGCAAACGTTTAAAATAGAGAAACGAATTCCTTAAATTAAACACAGCAACTATATTCTTAACCTCCTGCTCAACAACACTTCAAAAAATATTTTTATGTCCTGAGTATTTTACTCTTCACGTCTCCCCTACATTTTGTTATTTTTTTCACCTTCTCAGGTCCTTTTCGACCATTTCCAGTTCATAGAGGCCTGGAATGCATGAGAACAGTGTGGGTTGATTCTCCCCTCCCTCTGATACTCCCTGATGACAGAAGCTTCTTGTATCTACTCGGGGCCTCCCCGGATGGCTAGAGTGAGATCAGCAGCTCACTGTGGATCGTTCGAAAGGGGGGAGGGCCGAATCTGTGTGTTCCCACTGACTAAAATGCTTCACCACTCTTTAGTTTTAGTGAATTATTTCAGTGGTTGCTGGCACGGAATGTGTCCGGAAGCTTGTAAAGTGTTGGATATTACTATCTGTTTTAAACGTTCAGCCGCTTCTTGGTCAAGTATAGGTATCTGGCAATTGGTCAGTATCCACATCGTGATTTAGACTTTTTTGTTTTAAGAATTTCATTCTTGTTTCTTTGTCCTGAATACTGTGTCACAAACAAGGTCAGGGGCCACTTCACATAAGTTTAAATAAAGGAAAGGAATGTTGCCTTTGTAATGAAAATATTTACAGCTTTTTACTGAAAGTGCACCGCAGGACAATGAGCTCTTTCATTCTCTGCAACACGTGTTTCAGACTGGCAGTTTCCGAAAGCACAGAAGAATGGTCCCAAAATTCTAAAAATAACTTTCCATAAAATAAATGTAAAAAAATCCCACAAGTGAAACACTCTCCATGTATCTGCTGCAAATGGTGGGACGGCAGCCCAGAGTTTAGTTGGTGTATTAGGTTTGCTGTGAGTCACTGAGCCATGTCTAGGGTTTTGGTTTCTTTCTTGCTGCATGTACCTCGTGCTGTGGGACGAATGATACAGAACACTCTGTCCAGTACATATCTTCTCGACATTGTGGAAGGTCCACAGCTAGGGTTGCCATCTCTGGTTGGACATATTCTGGAGGTGTCATCACATGACCTCTTGCTTCCAACCGCCCCGCCCCGTCCCCACACTCCCGCCATTGGTCACCTGACATGTCCATTCTCGTTGCGCACCACCTTCCCACGCCAATGGGAAAGTGAATAGACTCTTTATTACCCAATTGGATGGTTCTTGACTGTCAGCCTATCAGCTTTTTTTCCGATATAACTAATAAACAAAAGTATTCAAAGAAAATTTTTTGAAACTGTTTTTTATTACCCGCATGATTTTTCTCCCTGGTTGCTCGCAGCAGTGTCCTGGAGATTAATCTTTAATTCCTGGAGACTCCAGGGAAATTCCGGAGGGTTGGGAACCCTATCCACGGCCAGACTGGCAAGTGATGAATGTGCCTTTAGTCCCTGAACCTCCCTCCAATAAAACGTCAGAACACAGGCATCTGCATCACACTGCCGCACTGCAAAGGCTCTGGGAAAGCTTGGGTCACTTGTGTATTTTATTGTTCATTTTCTCATCAGTTTTTCTCCTCTCCTGAAGGTGTTGGCTCCTTTATGCCGCAATCCTTGTGTTGAATTGCGAGCTTGCCCTTAAGTAGTGATAATGGTCGGGCCTTTGGTTCGTATCTAGAATTTTTGTATGTGATGCACAATGCTCAAGTCATCCTACAATGATTCCATTGAAAGCATCCATGTAAAGCTCATCAGCAGCAGGAACCAGGCACAGCACTGGTTAAACCCATGCAATGCTAGACTCACCAAAAAGATATCCGAGACTGAACAGGACACGGGCTGATGAACAGCTAGTTTATTACATTATTTCCATGTACTCAAATACAAAATGATTGTCAACTTAATGATCATTAACAGAAAATAACTTGGGTTTCGGAATTGCGTTAACACAGCATTAACTGTATGCAATTTAACATGCCAAAACTCAGTTCTGAATTACAGTATAACAACATTAGCTGTGTTCAACTTAAGACTGCATAGCAGTAATATTCAGCTTTGACAATTGCAGCTGTGCTTAGCAAAGTTAACCCTTCATTTAGTGAAATGATGGGTAACAGTCTCGTGAAAATCTATGCTGTATTTTAGGTGACCTTAATAATAAACCACATGATTTTTTTGATTAAGTAGCAGGTTAACTGTTGTATCAGAATAGTTCTGTCATCCTTTGGGAAGCGCTGGTTCTGGCCTCAGCAAACTCCTATAATCTTATCTTCTGTTTCATTAGCAGTCTTTGTCTTCTAAATTCATGCTAAGCCCTTGTACAGGTACATAGGAGGGTATGGGTACATAGGGGGGTACGGATACATAGGTAGGTATGGATACATAGGAGGGCATAGGTACATAGGTAGGTATGGGTACATAGGAGGGTATAGGTACATAGGAGGATAAAAATAAAATAATTGGTTCTTTCAGTCAACTGACTCAGGGTTTTGTGACCCTGGTCCAGCTGTGATTTCGGTGGGAATCTTCAGAGAAAAGGCATAAACATCTGCCTTCTGCCGATCTCCTGCCAAAGTTATGGTGGGACACCAAGAGAATCACTCATAATTTCAGGGCTATGATCTCTTAACATGAGTTGATGAGCTTCACCGTGACACAACGGGGGTGAATTTCCTCAGGGCTTCTCCTGCACCACCACCATTACTTAAGCACATAAACAGGGTTTCTGCTGAAGTTATGGTGGAGGAACAGGAAAAACCCAGAGGAAATTTCACCCCAGTATATTTCAACAACAACATCAACAACTTGCATTTATATAGTGCCTTTAACATAGTAAAATGTCCCAAGGCGCTTCACAGGAGCATAATCAAACAAAATTTGACACCGAGCCACACAAGGAGATATTAGGAAGCTTGATCAAAGAGGTAGGTTTTAAGAAGAATCTTAAAGGAGGAGAGAGAGGCAGAGAGATTCAGGGAGGGAATCCAGAGCTTAGGGCCTAGGCAGCTGAAGGTGGAGCGATGAAAATCGGGAATGCGCAAGAGGCCAGAATTGAAGGAGCACAGAGATCTCAGAGGGTTGTAGGGCTGGAGGAGGTTACAGAGATAGGGAGGGGTGAGGCTGTGGAAGGATTTGAAAACAAGGATGAGAATTTTAAAATCAAGGCGTTGCCAAACCGGGAGCCGATGTGGGTCAGCGAGCACAGGGGTGATGGGTGAACGGGAGTTAGGGTATGGACAGCAGAGTTTTGGATGAGCTCAAGTTTTCGTCCTCTAACTACAACTTCAATCTAACCTTCAATTCTATTGCTAATTCTCTAACTATGGTCCTGAACTTCTTGTAACATTTTAAGTTTCTGACTATTCACTTCTGGAACCACTCTTTGTTCTCCTCTCCAAAACAAACCACCTCCTTCAACCCCTACCCCTTCCATCCTCACCTCTGGCGCCAAGTACAAAGAATGCAACGGAGTTCCTACCCCATAAATTAGCTCATTTACATATTGATTGGCGTTGGCTGAGTGCACCTCACCCGTAAGAAGGGATTACTATGCGGGGGGGGGGATAGTCATTTGGAGTGTTTAAGAAGCCAGGAGTGACTTAAGATTGCATGAACAGCTGGGGGAGCAGGAGGTAAGTATAAGAGTGCTTGCAAAGTGAGCAGACTGTCAGGTAGCTGTAATAGGTGGTTCATGTGAAATTCTGTGGCACTTTTAATGAATGTTTTCAAGTGGAAGGAGGCAGAAAAGAAGAGCACAAAATTTTAATGAGACCAATCTACAAACTGAATGACATCAAAGGGGAGAAAGACCGCTGGATGCCCATAGAAGGAAACCTCAGAAAAGTGTCTCGAGTGCCATGTGGAGTGAGGCGGCAGTGCCACTGAGTACCATTTCTCTCAGCTGCAGAAGACCAATGCTAGAACAAGTTCAATGACCTGACGAGGGCAGGGAAGGTAACACACCAGCCCCTCTCCCTTTTCCTTGTTGTGCACCATCAAAACACTGTTCACCCTCTAAAGTTAATAGTTGCAGAAGTTACCCCTCACACTTCACTGTGCTTTAAGGGCAGCACTAACTCTGTTTCTTACAAAATATGTCACCATCTCCCCCTAACTGGAATTACTTGCGTATGGAAGCTTTAACCCCTTCCTCCACTTTGATCAGCTGCCTGATACCACTTGGGAGATATGGAAAAGAAGGGTGGTCTTTTTGGGGGCTGAGGACCACCCTGCAGTCAAGAGCAGCCTGGCTAGAGATGGCAGGAATAGTCAATACTGTCGCTTGTGCACCGCGCCTGGAAGCAAAAGAGGAAAAGGCTTGATGGTCTCAGGAGGGTTGAGAAGATAAGTACTGGTCACATTTTACTTCATTTTAAAAACCATCTTACACTTCTGTGAAGCTCCTTGGGACGTTTTATTATATTAAAGGGTCTATATAAATGCAATTTGTAATTAACAGTGCTTCATTGTAATCTTGATGCAGCATCACAGAGGGAGAATACCCAGCACACTGGCAGTGTGTTTTTATTTAATTGTTTTATTTTCGGGTTGTGGACAAGACCACAATTATTGCTCATCCCTAGTTGCCCTCAAAAGGTGCTGGTGGGCCTTTTCAGCAATTGTTTTTATAACTGAATGCTTTGCTAGGCCACTTCAGAGGCTTTTCAGAGTCAACCACATGGTGTGGGACTGGATTCCCATGCAGGCCAGATCAGGTAGGGGTGACAAGTTCACTTCCCTGAAGGACGTTATGTTAGTGAACCAGTTGGGTTTTGAAGGCTTCGGTGCCTCTCACTAAGGACTACTGTACCCAATGCACAGAGGTGCTATGAGTGTCAAACATTACACTTTCGGCCCATGTGAAAGATAACTGTACTATTCAAAGAACAAATGCTGTCCCACAGAGCACAGCAAAATGTATAAACGCTCTCTATTTGTATTGGGAAATTAAAATCCAGCTTCTCGTGCCCACTGTATCACAGTCATGAACTGGTTAAAGGAATTGATGAAATGTCTCACTCAGTGGCTTTTTCTGGAGCGAATCCAGACATATTCTGATTTCCACAAAAGATTAAAACGTGGCTTGATGCTACATTTTTCCCTACCCGCCTCTCAGTTGCAGTCAACATGTCTTTATAAGGTCACTGCTCAGACAGCGAATAGTGCACACTCATCAGATGGGATCGACAAGAGCCTGTGAATAAGCCATTTTATTTAGTTGGCTGTAATTTGACATCTCGGAGCAGCATACTGCAGAGCTTCAGTGAAAAGATAAAAATGGCCACATGCAGCAAAGGAAAGGAATTCTGGAAAACCAAACCATTCAGCATGTGCAGCAATATTCATTCCTGACAGCTGATTAACTCATGTAAAGCACACATCACTTTGGCCCAATGCAATACAACCACACACACACACACGCACACATATATTGACACAAGATACTGACACACAAGCAGCATTTAGACACACACACAAAGAGTTGCACAATCACTGACATTGGCACACTCACACCTCAACACACATAGACACTAGCACAATCATACACACCAGCATGCACACACCAGCACACTTGTATATAACACACACACCAGCACACTCACACCCCAGCACACACTCACATACACACCAGCATGCTCACATACACACCAGCACACTCATACACAACAGCACACAATCATACCCCAGCACCCTCACATACACACCAGCACACTGTCACCCTAGCACATACAAACTCCAGCATATTCACACACACCACCAGCACACTCACGCACAAACCAGCACACTCACGCACAAACCAGCACACTCACGCACAAACCAGCACACTCACACACAAACCAGCACATTCACAAACAAACCAGCACACTCACGCACAAACCAGCACACTCACGCACAAACCAGCACACTCACGCACAAACCAGCACACTCACGCACAAACCAGCACACTCACGCACAAACCAGCACACTCACGCACAAACCAGCACACTCACGCACAAACCAGCACACTCACGCACAAACCAGCACACTCACGCACAAACCAGCACACTCACGCACAAACCAGCACATTCACAAACAAACCAACACACTCATGCACAAACCAGCACACTCCCACACAAACCAGCACACTCATACACAACAGCACAATCACACATAATGGAACATGCACACACAAACCAGCACACTCATACACAACGATATGCAGTCACACCCCAGCATACTCACATTCACCATCACACTGCCACACAGGCACCATTGTATAGATGTGTCCACAAATAGGCACATACACGACACCAGTAGCAAACTAAACTATACATTCAAATAAATGATCATGCAATTGAAATTATGTTTTCCTGCCTTTATTGCAAATACATATAACAAACCTATTATAGAATCATAGAATCATAGAATCATAGAAGTTACAACATGGAAACAGGCCCTTCGGCCCAACATGTCCATGTCGCCCAGTTTATACCACTAAGCTAGTCCCAATTGCCTGCACTTGGCCCATATCCCTCGATACCCATCTTCCCCATGTAACTGTCCAAATGCTTTTTAAAAGACAAAATTGTACCCGCCTCTACTACTGCCTCTGGCAGCTCGTTCCAGACACTCACCACCCTTTGAGTGAAAAAATTGCCCCTCTGGATCCTTTTGTATCTCTCCCCTCTCACCTTAAATCTGTGCCCCCTCGTTATAGACTCCCCTACCTTTGGGAAAAGATTTTGACTATCGACCTTATCTATGCCCCTCATTATTTTATAGACTTCTATAAGATCACCCCTTAACCTCCTACTCTCCAGGGAATAAAGTCCCAGTCTGTCTAACCTCTCCCTGTAAGTCAAACCATCAAGTCCCGGTAGCATCCTAGTAAATCTTTTCTGCACTCTTTCTAGTTTAATAATATCCTTTCTATAATAGGGTGACCAGAACTGTACACAGTACTCCAAGTGTGGCCTCACCAATGCCCTGTACAACTTCAACAAGACATCCCAACTCCTGCATTCAATGTTCTGACCAATGAAACCAAGCATGCTGAATGCCTTCTTCACCACCCTATCCACCTGTGACTCCACTTTCAAGGAGCTATGAACCTGTACTCCTAGATCTCTTTGTTCTATAACTCTCCCCAACGCCCTACCATTAACGGAGTAGGTCCTGGCCCGATTCGATCTACCAAAATGCATCACCTCACATTTATCTAAATTAAACTCCATCTGCCATTCATCGGCCCACTGGCCCAATTTATCAAGATCCCGTTGCAATCCTAGATAACCTTCTTCACTGTCCACAATGCCACCAATCTTGGTGTCATCTGCAAACTTACTAACCATGCCTCCTAAATTCTCATCCAAATCATTAATATAAATAACAAATAACAGCGGACCCAGCACCGATCCCTGAGGCACACCGCTGGACACAGGCATCCAGTTTGAAAAACAACCCTCGACAACCACCCTCTGTCTTCTGTCGTCAAGCCAATTTTGTATCCAATTGGCTACCTCACCTTGGATCCCATGAGATTTAACCTTATGTAACAACCTACCATGCGGTACCTTGTCAAATGCTTTGCTGAAGTCCATGTAGACCACGTCTACTGCACAGCCCTCATCTATCTTCTTGGTTACCCCTTCAAAAAACTCAATCAAATTCGTGAGACATGATTTTCCTCTCACAAAACCATGCTGACTGTTCCTAATTAGTCCCTGCCTCTCCAAATGCCTGTAGATTCTGTCCCTCAGAATACCCTCTAACAACTTACCCACTACAGATGTCAGGCTCACTGGTCTGTAGTTCCCAGGCTTTTCCCTGCCGCCCTTCTTAAACAAAGGCACAACATTTGCTACCCTCCAATCTTCAGGCACCTCACCTGTAGCGGTGGATGATTCAAATATCTCTGCTAGGGGACCCGCAATTTCCTCCCTAACCTCCCATAACGTCCTGGGATACATTTCATCAGGTCCCGGAGATTTATCTACCTTGATGCGCGTTAAGACTTCCAGCACCTCCCTCTCTGTAATATGTACACTCCTCAAGACATCACTATTTATTTCCCCAAGTTCCCTAACATCCATGCCTTTCTCAACCGTAAATACCGATGTGAAATATTCATTCAGGATCTCACCCATCTCTTGTGGTTCCGCACATAGATGACCTTGTTGATCCTTAAGAGGCCCTACTCTCTCCCTTGTTACCCTTTTGCCCTATTACTGTTAGATTATTGAAAATTTACCATAAAACACTTATATTTACTTCAAATAACATAAGACAAGGCACCTTCTACACAGATATATTAATTAAAAGAGGACCTGAGGACAAAGAGTACCACATGTAATAGGAGACCCTAGACAGCTCAGTGAATTTATCAGTGAGAATCAAGGCCATCCAGAGCAGAAGGCCCCAGGTTTTCTTCCACCCTGTGCAGAGTTAGCTGCTCACACTAATGGAAGGGAGGGCACAGGGTATCGAGGTGATTAAAAATAACCCATTAGTTAAATAGTATAAATTTCTTAGGTAAACATTCTGCCTTCATATTGAACACAATGAAAGTGTAGTTATAACCATGACATTACTTCAATAATTTTAATATCTGAGAATTACATGGGTCTCCATACAGTTTGTGAATATTAGCAGTGTTACACCCATTGATGTATAATTACATACAATAATCAATCTATACAATGCAATGGAGTTTTTTTGTGATGGAATACATTTTAACAGCAAAGTAAAAAAAAATGATTTACCTATTTACAGAATTTATGAAGGAATTGTCCCATTAGCTTTAGGAGCACCAGTCACCTGGAAAGTTGTATCACACTTTGGATGAAGTAACTTCACTCAGAATGGAACTGGATGATTCTCCTGATAAACTTCATGGACTAGCATTCATATAATGGTCAAAGTCAGGAGTAAGGAGGCGGTTGGGTGGTTTGTAACCAGTGTAGTCAGCAAGTTAATCACAGAGGCTGCCTGCTTCACCAACTGTGCCCAGCCAGCTTTCATAATGTACTGCAGTATTGTCATGTCATGCTGAATGTCATGTCAGGCTGAATCTTCCCAGGTATTGGGGAAATCCTTGCCTCTTGTCTGCAGTGGGTAAGCTTGGGGGGGTGATGGGAAGTTTGAAGGGACTGTTCCTATCATCACTGGGCTATTGCTATTTCTTATTGCAGATTCTGCACTTTCCCTGGCACTAATCTGATGTACGGCCGCAGAGGATATCTCTGAATGTGCAAAGTCCTTCTGCCACTCAATAGCAAGGTTCAGATTCACCTCTTGATCTTGGTTCTACAGGGGCTGTAGTTTGGTCCCATTTTTTCCTTCATTGTGACTTCCTGCTCATAAAAATGCAATAGGGACTCCAGTGATGTGGATGCGAAAGAATCACACGTGGGGGTATAAAGCAAAGGTACGTTGATGTAATGCAGTGCACTGATCACGTAATGAGGATGAATTTATGCCTAGACATTGAAGCTATGAGCTCTGCATTATTTGCTACATTGCAAACATAACATAATTTGCCATGATCTGCAGCTGTCTCGTACACCACTACTGTGAATTGACTGTGGACAGTGAAATTCCTATGAATGTTTTATTTGTGTGCATATTATAACATTTCACCATTGGTTAAATAATATGTTGCCGGTTATTGCCATCTTTAAAATTTAATTTATCAGAATCTTGAGATTCCGAATACTTGCCTTCACCTTGCCGATGGTTTAATTCACCACCGGTTGTAAATTACATAGAATCATGGAAGGAGGCCATTTACACTGAGACAGCTGATAGCACTTTCTCATGCCAAGGAAATCCTCTGGTAATCACACGGAAACCTTGTTGGAAGTTGTTCAAATCCAGCACGTAATCCCATGTGAATGTTGTGGCAATCCTCTGGTGATTGGGAAGGCTGGAGCATGGGGTTAATGCACATTACAGAGGCAAAGTGAGAGATATAAAAGCAGCTGTGCTACACTCAGCAGGGATCACTGAATGTTTACATGGGTTGGATAAAGTGACTCCAGTCCCCAACACTGATATCTCTCACCTTTGGGAACATCAAATTCACCACTTAGTGAAATGGCGGGGCCCACTCCGTAGAATCATACAGCACAGAAGGAGGCCACTCGGCCCATCGTGCTTGTGTCGGCTCTTAAAAAGAGCTATCCAATTAGTCCCACTCCCCCGCTCTTTCCACATAGCCCTGCAAATTTATCCAATTCCCTTTTGAAAGTTACTATTGAATCTGCTTCCACCACCCTTTCAGGCAGTGCGAACCAAATCATAACAACTCGCTGCATTAAAAAAATTCTCCTCATCTCCGCCCTGGTTCTTATGCCAGTTATCTTAAATCTGTGCCTCTTGTTACCAACCCTCCTGCCAGTGGATACAATTTCTCCCTATATACTCTATCTAAACTCTTCACAATTTTGAACCCTTCTATTAAATCTCCCCTTTACCATCTCTGCTGTAAGGAGGACAATCCTAGCTTCTCTAGTCTCTCCACATAACTGAAGTCTTTCATCCCTGGTACCATTCTAGTAAATCTCCTCTGCACCCTTTCTAAGGTGTGGCCTTCTTAAAGCGTGGTGCCCAGAAATGGACACAATACTCCAGCTGAGACCTAACCAGTGATTTATAAAGGTTAAGAATAACTTCCTTGCTTTTGTACTCTATGCTTCTGTTTGTGAAGCCAAGGATCCAGTATGCTTTTTTAACAGTTTATAGGAACATAGGATCAGGAGTAGGCCATTAGCCCCTTGAGCCTGTTCCGCCATTCAGTGAGATCATAGCTGTGATCTAATTCCATATACCTGCCTTAGCCCCATCCCTTAATACCTTTGGTTAACAAAAATTTATCAATCTCAGATTCAAAATTAACAATTGAGTTTGTGGAACAGGCTCAAGGGGCTAAATGGCCTACTCCTGTTCTTATGTTCCGAGCATCAACCGCCGTTTGAGGAAGAGAGTTCCAAACTTCTGCCACTCTTTGCGTGTAGAAGTGTTTCCTAACTTCATTCCTGAAAGTCCTGACTCTAATTTTTAGGCTATGTCCCCTAGTCCTAGACTCCCCAACCAGCGGAAATAGTTTCTCTCTATCTATCCTATCAGTTCCCCATAATATCTTGAAAACTTTGATCAAATCACCCCTTAATCTTCTAAATTCTAGGGAATACAACCCTAGTTTGTGTAATCTCTCCTCGTAATTTAACCCTTGGAGTCCAGGTATCATTCTAGTAAATCTACACTGCACTCCCCCCTAGACCAATATATCCTTTCTAAGGTACGGTGCCCAGAACTGAACACAGTACTCCAGGTGTGGTCTAACCACTGCTTTGTATAGCTGTAGCATAACTTCTATCCCCTTGTATTCTAGTCCACTAGATATAAAAGCCAGCATTCCATTAGCCTTTTTGATTATTTTCTGAACCTGTCCATGACATTTTAATAATCTATGTACATGGACCCCTGAATCTCTTTGGACCTCCACTGTTTCAAGCTTTTTACCATTTAGAAAGTACTCTGATCTATCCTTTTTGGGTCCAAAGTGGATGACCTCACAATTGCCTACACTGAAATCAATTTGCCACAGTTTTGCCCAATCACTTAATCTTATGCTTCCATCTACACTGCTTACAATGCTGCCTATCTTTGTGTCATCGGCAAACTTGGATATGTGGCTCTCTATCCCGTCATCTAAGTCGTTAATAAATACAATGAATAGTTGAGGCCCCAACACAGATCCCTGTGAGAAACCACTAGTCACATCCCACCAATTTGAGTACCTGCCCATTATCCCTACTCTCTGTTTCCTGCCACTTAGCCAGTTTCCTAACTAGGTCAGTAATTTGCCCTCAATTCCATGAGCTTCAACTTTAGCCAACAGTCTCTTATGAAGGACTTTATTGAATGCCTTCTGGAAGTCCATATAAACAACATCCATAGACATTCCCCTGTCCACTACTTTAGTCACCTCTTCAAAAATTGAATCAGGTTTGTCAGGCACGACATACCCTTTACAAATCCATGCTGGGTCTCTCTGATCAGCTGAAAATTTTCAAGGTGTTCAGTCACTCTATCCCTAATTATAGACTCTAGAAATTTCCCGACAACAGGTGTTAGGCTAACTGGTCTATAATTCCCTGGTTTTCCTCTCTCACCTTTCTTAAATCGCGGAGTGACGTGCAATTTTCCAATCTAAAGGAATGGTTCCTGAATCAAGAGAACTTTGGAAGATTATGGTTTATAGGATCATAGAAAGTTACGGCACAGAAGGAGGCCGTTCAGCTCATTGTGTCCGTGCCAGCTGAAAAAGAGCTATCCAGCTTAATCCAACTTTCCAGCACTTGGTCCGTAGCTCTGTAGGTTATGACATTTCAAGTGCACATCCAAGTACTTTTTAAATGAGTTGAGGGTTTCTGCCTCTACCACCCTTTCAGGCAGTGAGTTCCAGACCCCCACCACCCTCTGGGTGAAAAAAATTCTCCTCAGCTCCCCTCTAATCCTTCTACCAATTACTTTAAATCTATGCCCCCTGGTCACTGACCCCTCTACTAAGGGAAATAGGTCCTCCCTATCCACTCTATCTAGTCCTGTCATAATTTTATGTACCTCAATTAAATCTCCCTTCACCCTCTGTTCCAAAGAAAAGAACCCCAGCCTATCCAATCTTTTCTCTTAGCTAAAATCCTCCAGCCCTGCCGACATCCTCGTAAATCTCATAGAGTCATAGAGTTATACAGCACGGATAGAGGCCCTTCGGCCCATCGTGTCCGCGCCGGCCATCAGCCCTGTCTACTCTAATCCCATATTCTAGCATTTGGTCCGTAGCCTTGTATGCTATGGCATTTCAAGTGCTCATCCAAATGCTTCTTGAATGTTGTGAGGGTTCCTGCCTCCACAACCCTTTCAGGCAGTGAGTTCCAGACTCCAACCACCCTCTGGGTGAAAAAGTTCTTTCTCAAATCCCCTCTAAACCTCCCGCCTTTTACCTTGAATCTATGTCCCCTTGTTATAGAACCCTCAACGAAGGGAAAAAGCTCCTTAGTATCCATCCTATCTGTGCCCCTCATAATTTTGTACACCTCAATCATGTCCCCCCTCAGCCTCCTCTGCTCCAAGGAAAACAAACCCAATCTTCCCAGTCTCTCTTCATAGCTGAAGCGCTCCAGCCCTGGTAACATCCTGGTGAATCTCCTCTGCACCCTCTCCAAAGCGATCACATCCTTCCTGTAGTGTGGCGACCAGAACTGCACACAGTACTCCAGCTGTGGCCTAACTAGTGTTTTATACAGCTCCATCATAACCTCCTTGCTCTTATATTCTATGCCTCGGCTAATAAAGGCAAGTATGCCATATGCCTTCTTTACCACCTTGTCTACCTGTTCCGCCGCCTTCAGGGATCTGTGAACTTGCACACCAAGATCCCTCTGACCCTCTGTCTTGCCTAGGGTCCTCCCATTCATTGTGTATTCCCTTGCCTTGTTAGTCCCTCCAAAGTGCATCACCTCACACTTTTCCGGGTTAAATTCCATTTGCCACTGTTCCGCCCATCTGACCAACCCATCTATATCGTCCTGCAGACTGAGGCTATCCTCCTCGCTATTTACCACCCTACCAATCTTTGTATCATCAGCGAACTTACTGATCATACCTTTTACATTCATATCCAAGTCATTAATGTAGACCACAAACAGCAAGGGACCCAGCACCGATCCCTGTGGTACCCCACTGGCCACAGGCTTCCAGTCACAAAAACAACCTTCGACCATCACCCTCTGCCTTCTGCCACTAAGCCAGTTTTGTATCCAAAGTGCCAAGGCACCCTGGATTCCATGGGCTCGTACCTTCTTGACCAGTCTCCTGTGGGGGACTTTATCGAAGTGCAATCTCCTCTCTAATGCAATCACATCTTTCCTGTAGTGTGGAGACCAGAACTGTACGCAGTACTCAAGCTGTGGCCTAACCAATGTTTATACAGTTCTAGCATAACCTCCCTGCTCTTATATTCTGTGCCTTGGCTAATAAAGGAAAGTATCCCATATGCCTTTTTAACCACCTTATCTACCTGTCCTGCTACCTTCAGGGATCTGTGGACATGCACTCCAAGGTCCCTTTGTTCCTCTACACCTCTCAGTATCCTCCCATTTATTGTGTATTCCCTTGCCTCGTTTGCCCTCCCCAAATGCATTACCTCATCCTTCTCTGGATTGAATTTCGTTTGCCACTTTTCTGCCCACCTGACCAGTCCATTGATATCTTCCTGCAGTCTACAGCTTTCCTCCTCACTATCAACCACACGGCCAATGTTTGTATCATATGCAAAATTCTTGATCAAGCCCCCCACAGTAAAGTCCAAATCATTAGTATATACCACAAAAAGCAAGGGACCTAGTACTGAGCCTTGCGAGATTCCGCTGGAAACAGCCTTCTATTCGCAAAAACACCTGTCAACCATTGCCCTTTGCTTACTGCCACTGAGCCAATTTTGGATCCAACTAGCCACTTTCCTTTGGATCCCATGGGCTTTTACTTTTTTGACTAGTCTGCCATGTGGGACCTTGTCAGAAGCCTTGCTAAAGTCCATGTACACTTCATGAAACACGTTACCCTCTTCGACCCTCCTTGTTACCTGCTCACAAAATTCAATTAAGTTAGTCAGACACGACAAATCCATGCTGACTGTCCTTGATTAACCTGTGCCTTTCTATGCGATGCTTAATGCTGTCCCTCAGAATCGATTCCAATAATTTGCCCACCACCGAGGTTAGACTGATTGGCCTATAATTACTCGGTGTATCTCTTTTTCTCTTTTTAATCAACGGTACAACATTAGTAGTCCTCCAATCCTCCGGCACCACACCTGTAGCCAGGGAGCATTGGAAAATGATGGTCAGAGCCTCCGCTATTTCCTCTCTTGCTTCTCTTAGCAGCCTGGGATACATTTCATCTGGGCCTGGCGATTCATCTACTTTCAAAGATGCTAAGCCCGTTAATACTTCCTCTTTCACTATGTTTATCCCTCCTTAACTAATTATAGTTAGTTGTAAACAATTTTACAACACCAAGTTATAGTCCAGCAATTTTATTTTAAATTCACAAGCTTTCGGAGATTTTCTCCTTCCTCAGGTAAATGTTTCAAGATCTCCTTGAAGCCTACGCATTTATACATATTGAATAATACATGGTGTTTACAGACTGCCCCTGCAACTGCCCGTTGCCAAGGCAATCACCGTGTTCAGACAGAGAGGTGTCATCTGCAGAACCCCCGAATACACATTCAACAAAAAAACAAACAGGGAAAAAAAACAGAGAAAAAAAAACACAGAGAGAGGCAGAAACATCCGGAAGGCAGAGAGAGCCAGCAAATGACCCATTATATTAAAAACAGATAACATTTGTTCGCTGGTGGGGTAACGTGTAGCGTGACATGAACCCAAGATCCCGGTTGAGGCCGTCCTCATGGGTGCGGAACTTGGCTATCAATTTCTGCTCGACGATTTTGCGTTGTCGTGTGTCTCGAAGGCCGCCTTGGAGTACGCTTACCCGAAGGTCGGTGGATGAATGTCCATGACTGCTGAAGTGTTCCCCGACTGGGAGGGAACCCTCCTGTTTGGCGATTGTTGCGCGGTGTCCGTTCATCCGTTGTCGCAGCGTCTGCATGGTCTCGCCAATGTACCATGCTCTGGGGCATCCTTTCCTGCAACGTATGAGGTAGACAACGTTGGCCGAGTCACAGGAGTATGAACCATGCACCTGGTGGGTGGTGTCATCTCGTGTGATGGTGGTATCTGTGTCGATGATCTGGCATGTCTTGCAGAGGTTACCGTGGCAGGGTTGTGTGGCGTCGTGGACGCTGTTCTCTTGAAAGCTGGGTAGTTTGCTGCGAACAATGGTCTGTTTGAGGTTGGGTGGCTGTTTAAAGGCGAGTAGTGGAGGTGTGGGGATGGCCATAGCGAGGTGTTTGTCCTCATTGATGACATGTTGAAGGCTGCGGAGAACATGGCGTAGTTTCTCCGCTCCGGGGAAGTACTGGACGACAAAGGGTACTCTGTTGGTTGCGTCCCGTGTTAGTCTCCTGAGGAGGTCTATGCGATTTTTTGCTGTGGCCCGTCGGAACTGTCGATCGATGAGTCGAGCGTCATATCCCGTTCTTACTAGGGCGTCTTTCAGCGTCTGTAGGTGTCCATCGCGTTCCTCCTCGTCTGAGCAGACCCTGTGTATTCGCAGGGCCTGTCCATAGGGGATGGCCTCTTTGACGTGGTTAGGGTGGAAGCTGGAAAAGTGGAGCATCGTGAGGTTGTCCGTGGGCTTGCGGTAGAGTGAGGTGCTGAGGTGCCCGTCTTTGATGGAGATTCGTGTGTCCAAGAAAGAAACTGATTCTGAGGAGTAGTCCATGGTGAGCTTGATGGTGGGATGGAACTTGTTGATGTTATCGTGTAGTCTCTTTAGTGATTCCTTGCCGTGGGTCCATAGAAAGAAAATGTCGTCGATGTATCTGGTGTATAGTGTTGGTTGGAGGTCTTGTGCAGTGAAGAAGTCCTGCTCGAACTTGTGCATGAAAATGTTGGCGTATTGGGGTGCGAATTTGGTCCCCATGGCTGTTCCGTGTGTTTGGGTAAAGAACTGGTTATCGAAGGTGAAGACATTGTGATCCAGGATGAAGCGGATGAGTTGTAGGATGGCTTCCGGAGATTGGCTGTTGTTGGTGTTGAGTATTGATGCTGTCGCAGCGATGCCGTCATCGTGGGGGATACTGGTGTATAGTGCCGAGACGTCCATCGTGGTGAGAAGTGTTCCTGGTTCAACTGGTCCGTGGGTACTGAGTTTTTGTAGGAAGTCTGTAGTGTCGCGACAGAAGCTGGGGGTTCCCTGTACGATGGGTTTCAGGATGCCCTCGATGTATCCAGAGAGGTTCTCACACAGGGTTCCGTTGCCTGATACGATGGGACGTCCGGGTGTGTTGGCTTTGTGTATCTTTGGGAGGCAGTAGAAGTCTCCCACACGGGGATTACGTGGGATGAGAATGCGTAGGATGCTTTGAAGGTCTGGATCGAAGGTCTTGATCAGTTTGTTGAGCTGGTGGGTGTGTTCTTTGGTCGGATCTGCGGGTAACCGTCTGTAGTGTTCCTGGTTGTCCAGTTGTCGGTATGCTTCTTTGCAATAGTCTGTTCTGTTCTGTATGACTATGGCTCCTCCTTTGTCCGCTGGTTTGATGACGATGTTGCGGTTGGTCTTGAGAGCGTTGATGGCGTTGCGTTGTGCTCGGGTGACATTCTGGACTGTCTTCTGAGTGCGGCTGATGAATCTGGCATTGACGCATTTCCTGACAGCTTGAGCATACATGTCCAGCTGAGGGCAGCGACCCTCCGGAGGAGTCCAGTTTGACTCTTTCCTCTTCGGTTGCTGTACCGCGGATCCCTCTGTCTGCTGTTCCGGATCGTCGATTGTCTCATTGGGTTCGCTGCTGAAATCTTGGGGTTTGTGGTAGAATTCCCGGAGCCTCATTCTCCTGATGAATTCCTCTGTGTCCGCCGCGAGACTAGTGGGGTCCATTTTGGTAGTGGGGCAGAAATTGAGCCCTCGGCTGAGAACTTCGATTTCGTCTGGTTGAAGGGTGTGGTCGGATAAATTGACAATAGACTTCCCTGTGGTTGCAACCGTGGTACCAGGGGAAGCTTGGTCGTTGCTGGTGGTGATGCCGAGTTTCTCAAGCTTCCTGCTCTTGGTTTTCATGTAGGCAGCGTAGTTCCGTTGCCTCGTCTGTTTGGCGGTATAACGTAGCTGGTCTGCTGTGTCCTGAGTACAGGTTGAGAGTATGGACTCTATCTTGGTTTCGAGGTTGTGGCGTCTGCTGTAGAGTTGGTGTATGAGATGGTTGCGGAGTGTGCGAGAGGTACGGCGGCAGAGTCTCTCAGCGTAATCCGAGTTGTATGTGGACTTGAGTGGGTTCGTGATCTGGAGTCCTTTCGGGATCTTGTCTGCTTTCTTGCAGCTCTGTAAAAACTTGATGTCTGTGTCTAAATGCGCGATCTTCTTGGATATCCTTTCCACTGTGAGCCGGCAGTTTGTGGTGTCGATGGTAGTCATGATGTGGAGATGCCGGTGATGGACTGGGGTTGACAATTGTAAACAATTTTACAACACCAAGTTATAGTCCAGCAATTTTATTTTAAATTCACAAGCTTTCGGAGATTTTCTCCTTCCTCAGGTAAATGTTTCAAGATCTCCTTGAAGCCTACGCATTTATACATATTGAATAATACATGGTGTTTACAGACTGCCCCTGCAACTGCCCGTTGCCAAGGCAATCACCGTGTTCAGACAGAGAGGTGTCATCTGCAGAACCCCCGAATACACATTCAACAAAAAAACAAACAGGGAAAAAAAACAGAGAAAAAAAAACACAGAGAGAGGCAGAAACATCCGGAAGGCAGAGAGAGCCAGCAAATGACCCATTATATTAAAAACAGATAACATTTGTTCGCTGGTGGGGTAACGTGTAGCGTGACATGAACCCAAGATCCCGGTTGAGGCCGTCCTCATGGGTGCGGAACTTGGCTATCAATTTCTGCTCGACGATTTTGCGTTGTCGTGTGTCTCGAAGGCCGCCTTGGAGTACGCTTACCCGAAGGTCGGTGGATGAATGTCCATGACTGCTGAAGTGTTCCCCGACTGGGAGGGAACCCTCCTGTTTGGCGATTGTTGCGCGGTGTCCGTTCATCCGTTGTCGCAGCGTCTGCATGGTCTCGCCAATGTACCATGCTCTGGGGCATCCTTTCCTGCAACGTATGAGGTAGACAACGTTGGCCGAGTCACAGGAGTATGAACCATGCACCTGGTGGGTGGTGTCATCTCGTGTGATGGTGGTATCTGTGTCGATGATCTGGCATGTCTTGCAGAGGTTACCGTGGCAGGGTTGTGTGGCGTCGTGGACGCTGTTCTCTTGAAAGCTGGGTAGTTTGCTGCGAACAATGGTCTGTTTGAGGTTGGGTGGCTGTTTAAAGGCGAGTAGTGGAGGTGTGGGGATGGCCATAGCGAGGTGTTTGTCCTCATTGATGACATGTTGAAGGCTGCGGAGAACATGGCGTAGTTTCTCCGCTCCGGGGAAGTACTGGACGACAAAGGGTACTCTGTTGGTTGCGTCCCGTGTTAGTCTCCTGAGGAGGTCTATGCGATTTTTTGCTGTGGCCCGTCGGAACTGTCGATCGATGAGTCGAGCGTCATATCCCGTTCTTACTAGGGCGTCTTTCAGCGTCTGTAGGTGTCCATCGCGTTCCTCCTCGTCTGAGCAGACCCTGTGTATTCGCAGGGCCTGTCCATAGGGGATGGCCTCTTTGACGTGGTTAGGGTGGAAGCTGGAAAAGTGGAGCATCGTGAGGTTGTCCGTGGGCTTCAAACCAGCGGACAAAGGAGGAGCCATAGTCATACAGAACAGAACAGACTATTGCAAAGAAGCATACCGACAACTGGACAACCAGGAACACTACAGACGGTTACCCGCAGATCCGACCAAAGAACACACCCACCAGCTCAACAAACTGATCAAGACCTTCGATCCAGACCTTCAAAGCATCCTACGCATTCTCATCCCACGTAATCCCCGTGTGGGAGACTTCTACTGCCTCCCAAAGATACACAAAGCCAACACACCCGGACGTCCCATCGTATCAGGCAACGGAACCCTGTGTGAGAACCTCTCTGGATACATCGAGGGCATCCTGAAACCCATCGTACAGGGAACCCCCAGCTTCTGTCGCGACACTACAGACTTCCTACAAAAACTCAGTACCCACGGACCAGTTGAACCAGGAACACTTCTCACCACGATGGACGTCTCGGCACTATACACCAGTATCCCCCACGATGACGGCATCGCTGCGACAGCATCAATACTCAACACCAACAACAGCCAATCTCCGGAAGCCATCCTACAACTCATCCGCTTCATCCTGGATCACAATGTCTTCACCTTCGATAACCAGTTCTTTACCCAAACACACGGAACAGCCATGGGGACCAAATTCGCACCCCAATACGCCAACATTTTCATGCACAAGTTCGAGCAGGACTTCTTCACTGCACAAGACCTCCAACCAACACTATACACCAGATACATCGACGACATTTTCTTTCTATGGACCCACGGCAAGGAATCACTAAAGAGACTACACGATAACATCAACAAGTTCCATCCCACCATCAAGCTCACCATGGACTACTCCTCAGAATCAGTTTCTTTCTTGGACACACGAATCTCCATCAAAGACGGGCACCTCAGCACCTCACTCTACCGCAAGCCCACGGACAACCTCACGATGCTCCACTTTTCCAGCTTCCACCCTAACCACGTCAAAGAGGCCATCCCCTATGGACAGGCCCTGCGAATACACAGGGTCTGCTCAGACGAGGAGGAACGCGATGGACACCTACAGACGCTGAAAGACGCCCTAGTAAGAACGGGATATGACGCTCGACTCATCGATCGACAGTTCCGACGGGCCACAGCAAAAAATCGCATAGACCTCCTCAGGAGACTAACACGGGACGCAACCAACAGAGTACCCTTTGTCGTCCAGTACTTCCCCGGAGCGGAGAAACTACGCCATGTTCTCCGCAGCCTTCAACATGTCATCAATGAGGACAAACACCTCGCTATGGCCATCCCCACACCTCCACTACTCGCCTTTAAACAGCCACCCAACCTCAAACAGACCATTGTTCGCAGCAAACTACCCAGCTTTCAAGAGAACAGCGTCCACGACGCCACACAACCCTGCCACGGTAACCTCTGCAAGACATGCCAGATCATCGACACAGATACCACCATCACACGAGATGACACCACCCACCAGGTGCATGGTTCATACTCCTGTGACTCGGCCAACGTTGTCTACCTCATACGTTGCAGGAAAGGATGCCCCAGAGCATGGTACATTGGCGAGACCATGCAGACGCTGCGACAACGGATGAACGGACACCGCGCAACAATCGCCAAACAGGAGGGTTCCCTCCCAGTCGGGGAACACTTCAGCAGTCATGGACATTCATCCACCGACCTTCGGGTAAGCGTACTCCAAGGCGGCCTTCGAGACACACGACAACGCAAAATCGTCGAGCAGAAATTGATAGCCAAGTTCCGCACCCATGAGGACGGCCTCAACCGGGATCTTGGGTTCATGTCACGCTACACGTTACCCCACCAGCGAACAAATGTTATCTGTTTTTAATATAATGGGTCATTTGCTGGCTCTCTCTGCCTTCCGGATGTTTCTGCCTCTCTCTGTGTTTTTTTTTCTCTGTTTTTTTTCCCTGTTTGTTTTTTTGTTGAATGTGTATTCGGGGGTTCTGCAGATGACACCTCTCTGTCTGAACACGGTGATTGCCTTGGCAACGGGCAGTTGCAGGGGCAGTCTGTAAACACCATGTATTATTCAATATGTATAAATGCGTAGGCTTCAAGGAGATCTTGAAACATTTACCTGAGGAAGGAGAAAATCTCCGAAAGCTTGTGAATTTAAAATACAATTATAGTTAGGGTATCTGCAATGTTCTCACCTTTATCAACTTGTCCTGCCACATACCAGACTCGCTGCTGAAACGTTTCTCTCCTAGTGATGCTTCTTATCCCCCTTGTTCATCTTGAACTTGCGTCGTTCCTTCTCTTGCAACCTGTGTCGCTCTTCTTCCTGCTTGGTGTCAGCCATGGCTCAGTAATAGCACTCTCGCCTCTGAGTCAGTAGGTTGTGGGTTCAAGTCCCACTCCAGCGACTTGAGCACATAATCCAGGCTGACACTCCCAGTGCAGCACTGAGGTCAGACATGCCATCTTTCGGTTGAGACCTTAAACTGGGGCCCCGTCTGCCCTCTCAGGTGGATGTAAAAGATCCCATGGCACTATTCGAAGAAAAGCAGGAGAGTTCTCCCCAGTGTGCTGGCCAATATTTATCCCTCAACTAACATAATTAAAACAGATTATCTGGTCATTATCACATTGCTGTTTACGCTGTGCACACATTGGCTGCCGCGATTCCTACATTACAACAGTGGCTACACTTTAAAAGTACTTCACTGGCTGTATAGCGAATCACAACGTCTTACTGCTTCAATCCCTCTGAAATTGGCTGCGTTATCACTAGGTGAGGCGAAGTTTGGTTCAGTTTGTAAGCTGCTTTATTCCACAGTAGTTAAAACATACAGAACATAGAGTACGATGAGAGACACTTGGTACAATCAGTATAATTTCTGTTCACATACTGGTACAAAAATGAGGTGCCAACCTGGTGAAGCTACAACTCAAGACTACATGCATGCTAAACAGCGGAAGCAACATGCTATAGACAGAGCTAAGCGATTCCACAACCAACGAATCAGATTAAAGCTCTGCAGTCCTGCCACATCCAGTCATGAATGCTGGTGGACAATTAAACAACTAACGGGAGGAGGAGGCTCTGTAAACATCCCCATCCTCAATGATGGCGGAGTCCAGCAGGTGAGTGCAAAAGACAAGGCTGAAGCGTTTGCAACCATCTTCATGATCCATCTCGGCCTCCTCCCGATATCCCCACCATCACAGAAGCCAGTCTTCAGCCAATTCGATTCACTCCACATGATATCAAGAAATGGCTGAGTGCACTGGATACAGCAAAGGCTATGGGCCCCGACAACATCCCAGCTGTAGTGCTGAAGACTTGTGCTCCAGAACTAGCTGCGCCTCTAGCCAAGCTGTTCCAGTACAGCTACAACACTGGCATCTACCAGACAATGTGGAAAATTGCCCAGGTATGTCCAGTCCACAAAAGCGGGACAAATCCAATCTGGCCAATTACCGCCCCATCAGTCTACTCTCAATCATCAGCAAAGTGATGGAAGGTGTCGTCGACAGTGCTACTCACCAATAACCTGCTCACCGATGCTCAGTTTGGGTTCCGCCAGGACCACTCAGCTCCAGACCTCATTACAGCCTTGGTCCAAACATGGAGAAAAGACATGAATTCCAGAGGTGAGGTGAGAGTGACTGCCCTTGACATCAAGGCAGCATTTGACTGAGTGTGGCACCAAGGAGCCCTACTAAAATTGAAGTCAATGGGAATCAGGGGGAAAACTCTCCTATGGCTGGAGTCATACCTGGCACAAAGGAAGATGGTAGTGGTTGTTGGAGGCCAATCATCTCAGCCCCAGAACATTGCTGCAGGAGTTCCTCAGGGCAGTGTACTAGGCCCAACCATCTTCAGCTGCTTCATCAATGACCTTCCCTCCATCATAAGGTCAGAAATAGGGATGTTCGCTAATGGTTGCACAGTGTTCAGTTCCATTCGCAACCCCTCAAATAATGAAGCAGTCCGAGCCCGCATGCAGCAAGACCTGGACAACACCCAGGCTTGGGCTCATGAGTGGCAAGTAACATTCGCGCCAGGCAATGACCATCTCCAACAAGAGAGAGTCTAACCTCCTCCTCTTGACATTCAATGGCATTACCATCGCCGAATCCCCCACCATCAACATCCTGGGGGTCATCATTGACCAGAAACTTAACTGGCCCAGCCATATAAATACTGTGGCTACAAGATCAGGTCAGAGGCTGGGTATTCTGCGGCGAGTGACTCACCTCCTGATTCCCCAAAGCCTTTCCATCATCTACAAGGCACAAGTAAGGAGTGTGATGGAATACTCTCCACTTGCCTGCATGAGTGCAGCTCCAACAACACTCAAGAAGCTCGACACCATCCAGGACAAAGCAGCCCACTTGATTGGCACCCCATCCACCACCCTAAACATTCACTCCCTTCACCACTGGCGCACAGTGGCTGCAGTGTGTACCATCTACAGGATGCACTGCAGCAACTCGCCAAGGCTTCTTCGACAGCACCTCCCAAACCCACGACCTCTACCACCTAGAAGGACAAGGGCAGCAGGCACATTGGAACAACACCACCTGCACGTTCCCCTCCAAGTCACACACCATCCCGACTTGGAAATATATCGCTGTTCCTTCATCGTCGCTGAGTCAAAATCCTGGAACTCCCTTCCTAACAGCACTGTGGGAGAACCGTCACCACACGGACTGCAGCGGTTCAAGAAGGCAGCTCACCACCACCTTCTCAAGGGCAATTAGGGATGGGCAATAAATGCTGGCCTCGCCAGCGACGCCCAAATCCCATGAACGAATAAAAAAAAACCACACACATGCTAGCCTGTTTTGATGGATTGTCTAACTCAACATAAAAGCACATTCTCTCCATACGGCCCAGGACAGCAGCTCACTCCCTTCGGAACCATCTCCTGCTTAATTCCCACTCCACGTCATTGTTCTGACTTTTAAAAGCCTGTTTCACAGCCCCCACAGAGATTACAAAAGGTTTCCAACACCAAAGGAGGAAGCGTCCTTCTGAATAACCACAGATGGCCAAAGAATTGTCCATTGTTTGGGGATCTCTGAGAGAACGACCCATCTCACATTGTAATTACTGTTCATCTGCCAACCGTCTTGGGAAACTAACCTATTTTCGGCAAATTTTCATTATAAAACACATCTTAAAATAGGACATGTTATTTTTGATAGAAAAACGGTCAAAGATACTGAAATGCGACAGTAACTCATCTCTATCTAATAAAGACACTATATTAAACTCTCTGTATAACATTGCTCTTTCTGATAGAAACACTGTATTAAACTTTCTGTGTAACATAGGTCTATCTAATAGAGACACTGGGGGTTAAATTTGATAGCCCCCGAGTCCGGGCGCGTGGGTCATGGTGCGAGACGCAGGAAGCATGTGAGATTCGTGCTGCCTGGTCATTTACCTGATATCTGCGAGCAGCCAGGCCCAGCTGCGCTGTTGAGTGGCTGCTCACCAGCAGGGGGACCCCAATATCGCGCGAATGGCTAGCACCACCTAAAGGCAGCCTGCACATCTTATTTGCAAAATATAAGATAGGGGTCTGCATGGAGTCTGAACGGAGATCAGACATCGCACACATAAAATGCAGATGCAGGTCCTGTCCCTATGTTTACAAACTGTTGAGTTATGTTAAAACATTGAATAAAGGTTGTAAGCTACTAAATCCCACATCTTCCAATCTGCACGTCAGACCTCACCCATCTGCCAATCTGAGCTTGTACCAGGCCTGCGAGAGAGCCAAGGTGCAAGAGGTGGACAGACGGAGCGGGATCCTATATCCTCAGGGGGGCAAGAAGCCCTCCAAACATATGCTCAAGAGGCAGTGGGAGACAATAGGGGACAAAGTCAATGTGAGGCACATAACACTACAAACATGGATGCAGTGCAGAAAGAAGTTCAGTGCTCTGACACAAGTGGTCAAGGTGAATGAGGTCAACTGTCAAGTGGCATCTCCTACCAACTGCACCAGTAGCCTCATCCACTGCTGCAAGCACCACACCCCCCATCACCCACCTACCAACAAATTCTTTCAATCAGTACTCAACCCTTCCAATCAGATGCTTCCTCTCACCCTCACACATCACCAATGTTGCAAGCCGCAACAGGCCATATACGCTGGCAGCTATTCAACCATGACAGGCACATCAGCCAAACATCCTGCAGGACACTCACCGCTTTCTTGCTGCTTAACAGGAGGCAGCAAGTGACAGTGGCTCCATGGAACATGAACCTGCTTTCCTCCCTCAGGATGACAGCATTCCTGTCCCACACCTGCCACACTGCCAGTAGCCTTGCAGTTGCCTGTCAGCTAGCCAGCTCATTCCCAGTAGAGTATTGAAACTTTATTATATGAACATAGGAAGATAGGAACAGGAGTAGGCCATTTAGCCCCTCGAGCCTGTTCCACCATTCATTGAGATCATGGTTAATCTGTGACGTAACTCCATATACCTGCTTTGCCCCATATGCCTTAATACCTTTGGTTAACAAAAATTTCAGATTTAAAATTAAAAATTGAGTTAGCATCAACTGCTGATGGCAGAAGTGCGTTTCAAATTTCTACCACCCTTTGCGTGTAGAAGCATTTCCTAATTTCTCTCCTGCGAGTCCTGGCTCTAAGTTTTAGGCTAGGTTCCCTAGCCCCTGTATTCAAGTATAGGAGACCTCCGAAAACAGGTACAAAATCATCAGCAGCCAGAAACAATAATTCAGCAACGAACCTGTAAATCCTGCATGATCCCTTTAAATAGCATTGGTAGGGGGGGATCCTCCATGCTGTTTATGACATGTTCAGCTGTGCGAGGTTGGCTAGAGCGTTGAATTCCAAAATTGTGTCTGTCCCTTTAAATCAGCATTGCACACTGATCTAAGGCATATTCTCCTCACTTTACATGCTGCCGGCATTCGTTATCTGCACGTGCGCAAACGCCTTTACCAACATGGCGTCAGGCACACATGGCGTGCATTTTGGATCCTTAGGAGGCTGTGCAGCGCCTACAAAACGGGTGCTATGCGGCCCAATTTATAGCCTGTATTAAACTCTGTGTAACACAGCTCTGAGAGAGACACTGTATTAAACTCTCTGTGTAACACAGCTCTGTATAATAGAAACACTGTATTAAACTCTCTGTGTAATATCTTTGGGTTACACCGAATGCCTTGGGCATATTCTAGGCCTCAGGCCTCTGCATTGGATTTACTCGGGAACAGAAACTCAATGTGCTCACCATATCCAATCACATTATTGGTCCCCATGTCTATTTGCTCAGTCACAATGCTCCTGACTCACTTCAATGGTAATGCACCTCCTATTAACAGAGCTCAGCTTTGAGTACAGAATGGTTCACTAATTTATTTCCTATGGCTCGTTTCCAAAGGATTAGAATTGCATATACGGAGTAGCCAAAAAGACCAAAGTTTATCCAGCTGAGATATTAAAGCATTTTCAGGCACTGGGTGAACTTACCATTAAGAATGTTTCAGCTGTTTTGTTGCTGGTTTCCATCCAGCACCATAAGCAAAATGCAAGGAGCTTGATGCATTGCCAGGGAGAACCTTTCACTGCTGGGAGTTGCCAGGAAAAACCTAAAGAAGCACTGACAGCTCGTTCAGCCCTCAGTCACCAAAACGAAGCACCGCACAATGCTACTGGACTGCCCTCAGTGTGTAGTGGGGGGAGGGGTTCGCGGCCACAAGACAAAGGCATCCTGTCCCTTGGGCATTAAAGGCCCAATGCCTAAATGCATGCATAGTGTCATGCTGAGTTTTCCAGGCCATTAGCATTGATTCTATGTCTGTATACAGGCCAATCTGGAAAACTAGTAAAAGCTGACCAGCAGCTTCAAAACAAAGAATGATACCATCCCCCAAAAAGCTGATAACTCTGAATCAATCGAGAATATTGGTCTTATGACATGCGAAAACAAAGTGTTGGACTGAAAGTGCAGAGGGACACAGGTCTGTCTTAACTTAAATTGCAGGTGTATCTAACATTCCATTGCTATAACTGCAGGGAAAAGCCTAAAGCAGACAGTTTGTAGTGGTGTTTTCAGAAATTACTAAAGGGGAATCTGAGCACTGAAGTTGTGATGTTTATTCTCTAGTAGGTTTCTGCTTGTAGCCCCAGAAAATATTGATTTTGACATTTTTTATGCGTTTCCCAGCTTTTCACACCATGTTGTAATTGTACCTTTCAAGCCAAAAATAACTTCTCCTGGAGGGGATTACAGATACCTTAAATATGAAAGTAAAAGAATTTCTAAGGAATTTAAATCCAACTTTCCAGGACTCCATTGGAAATCTAACCCCAGAGACATCTCATCATTTTGTGAATTGAAATATTTTATAACATTCTTTGATGAAATAACAGAAATGGTTGATGAAGGTAGTGCAGTAGATATATATATGTGGACTTTCAAAAGACATTTGATAAAGTACCACGTAATAGACTTATTCAGAAAGCACAAGTATTAAAGAGATGGTGGTAACTTGGGTATGTAATTGGCTAAGGGATATGAGGCAGAAAGTAGTGGTGAACGGATGTTTTTCTGACTGGAGAGAAGTACGCAGTACGGTCCCCCAGAGGTCGGTATTAGGACCATTGCTTTTGTTATAGATAAATGACCTGGACTTTGGTATAGGGAGTGCAATTTTGAAGTTTGCAGATGATACAAAAGTTGGCAACGTAGTAAATAGTGAGGAGGATAGTAGCAGACTTCAGGAGGACATAGACAGGCGAAATGGGCAGACACATGACAGATGCAATTTAATGTGGAATAATGTGATGCACTTTGGGAGGGACAACATGGAGAGGCAGTATAATCTAAATGGTACTATTTTGAGGTGGGTGCAAGAGCAGAGGGACCTGGGGGTGCACATTCACCATTCTTTGAAGGTGGCAGGACAAGTTGATAAGGCGGTTAAGAAAGCGTACAGGATACTTGGCTTTGTAAATAGGGGGCATTGAATACAAAAACAAGGAAGCCATGCTAAATCTTTACAGATCACTGGTTAGGCCTCAGCTGGAGTATTGTGTACAATTCCGGGCACCACACTTTAGGAAGAATGTCACGGCCTTGGGAAAAGGTACAGAGATGGTTTACTAGGATGATACCAGGGATGAGGGACTTCAGTTACATGGAGAGATTGGAGAAGCTGGGATTGTTCTCCTTAGAGCAGAGACGGTTAAGGGGAGACCTAATGGAGGTATTCAAAATTATGAAGGGTTTTGATAGGACAGGCTGTTTCCTCTGGCAAGCGGGTCAGTAACCAGAGGTCATAGTTTTAAAATAATTGGTGAAAGAACCAGAGGGGAAATGAGGCGAATTTTTTTCACACACATAAACATATAAATAGTAAAAACGTAGCCAAAGGAACAGTGGGACCAATTAGGGACATAAAAGGAGCTCTTCTTGTGGAGGCAAGAGGGGCATGGCTGAGGTACTAAATGAATATTTTGTATCCGTCTTCACTGGAGAAGAGGATGCTGCCATTGTAGCAGTAAAGGAGGAGGTAGTAGCGATATTGGATAGGATAAAAATAGAGGAGGTACTTAAAAGATTGGCAGTACTCAAAGTAGAAAAGTCACCTGGTCCAGATTACTGAGCGAAGTAAGGATGGAAATTGCAGAGGCTCTGGCCATAATCTTTCAATCCTCCTTAGATATGGGGACGGTGCTGGAGGACTGGAGGATTGCAAATGTTAAAAAAGGGGAGAGGGATAAACCCGGCAATTACAGGCCAGTCAGCCTAACCTTGGTGGTAGAGACAATAATCTGGGACAAAATTAATTGGCACTTGGAAAAATATGGGCTAATTTGTTAAAGGAAAATCATGTTTGACTAACTTGATTGAGTTCTTTGGTGAAATAATGGAGAGGGTTGATGAGGGTAGTGCGGTTGATGTGTATATGGACTTTCAAAAGGCATTTGATAAAGTACCACGTAATAGACTTGTTAGCAAAGTTAAAGCCCATGGGATTAAAGGGACAGTGGCAGTGTGGATACAAATTTGGCTAAGGGACAGAAAGCAGAGAGTAGTGGTAAACGGTTGTTTTTCAGACTGGAGGGAAGTATTCAGTGGTGTTCCCCAGAGGTCTGTATTAGGACCACTGCTCTTTTTGATATATATTAATGACCTGGACATGGGTATAGAGGGTATAATTTCAAAGTTTGCAGATGACATGAAACTCGGAAATGTAGTAAACAATGTGGAGGATAGTAACATACTTCAGGAGGACAAAAACAGACTGGTGAAATGGGCAGACACATAGCAGATGAAATTTAACGCAGTGAAACGTGAAGTGTTGGATTTTGGTAGGAAGAATGAGGAGAGGCAAAATAAACTAGATGGTACAATTTTAAAGGGGATGCAGGAACAGAGAGACCTGGGGGTGCACATACACAAATCTTTGAAGGTGGCAGGACAAGTTGAGAAAGCTGCTAAAAAAGCATATGGGATTCTGGGCTTTATTTAGAGGCATAGAGTACGAAAGCAAGGATGTTATGCCAAAACTTTCTAAAACACTGGTTAGGCCTCACTGGAGTATTGTGTTCAATTCTGGGCACCACACTTTAGGAAGGATGTCAAGGCCTTAGAGAGGGAGCAGAAGAGATTTACGAGAATGGTACCAGGAATGAGGGACTTTAGTTATGTGGAGAGACTGGAGAAGCTGGGGTTGTTCTCCTTAGAACAGAGAAGGTTAAGGGGAGATTTGATAGAGGTATTCAAATTCATGAATGGTTTTGACAGAGTAAATAAGGAGAAACTGTTTCTAATGGCAGAAGAGTTGGTAACCAGAGGTCACAGATTTAAGGTGATCGGCAAAAGAGCCAGAGGCAACATGAGGAAACATTTTTTTTCGCAGCGAGTTGTTATGATCTGGAATGCACTGCCTGAAAGGGTGGTGGAAATAGATTCAATAGTAACTTTCAAAAGGGAATTGGATAAATACTTTAAGGGAAAAAACTTACAGGGCTATGGGGAAAGAGCAGGGGAATGGGACTAATTGGATAGCTCTTTCAAAGAGCCGGCACAGGCACGATGGGTCGAATGGCCTCCTCCTGTGCTGTCAGATTCTATGATTCTGTGAGCACACAAGTACAAGAATCCCAACCAACAGAACATACTACACTCACAAGGCAAAGCTGGCTCATTGTCATATCAATCCTTACCCACACCCCATGGCAGCCCAGAGGCAGGCGAGGGATTATCTGGGTGGAGGGGATATGATTAAAATATTTTAGATAAACAATTTTTTATTTTAGTAAGCAAAACCATTATAATCGAACTTTAGAAATTAGTTCTGATGATGAGTCGAACCCAAACATTCATCGGTCTTTTTCCTTTGTTAAATGCTAATCAACCTGCTGTGTATTTCAAACATTTTGTGTTGCTAAACCCTTAAACAGGTGAAGGAGGGATTGACTGTTGGTGTTAATAGTGGACGAACACTCCATGTGCTCGTGTGCCTGTTATTCCAATGGAGGTGCTGCCGGTCCAAAACATATGGGTTAGTGCCTCCATCAGAATAGCAGACAGAGGAATGTCAAACCAGTGCACTAAGTCCTTGCCCACTATTATCCCCTGCCTTACTCTCTGTCAAAAAGGTTTCTATTTGGACTGGGAATAAAAATCACCATCTTCTTCCCATCTAATCTAGTTTAAACAGTAACTCCTCTTCCTCCTTTGCCCCCTGCCTCTTCTCATCACTTAATGCTCCTCTCCCACAACCCCACCCCAAAGAACCACTCCTGACTTCTTCACTTCTCCTTTTCCTCCCCCAAAGTACTACTCAGAGTTTCTGAATTCTCCTTCCATCCTACTGAAGTATAACTCCGAGCTTCTGCCTCTTCCCCCTGATCTCATGGGCATTTCCACTCATAGTATTCAGCAGCTGGAATAGCTTATAGGAGCAGCAAATACGTATGCAGTATAGAAATAAAGAGCTTGCATTTATATAGTGCCTTTCACAACCCCATGAGTTGCTTTACAGCCAATGAGGTACTTTCTTGGAAAAGAAGTCACTGTTGTAATGTATATTTTTCAATTGCTACATATTTCATGGAGTGCTCACCATTACAATAGAAACTTTGCTTTGTCTTCCTGTTGTGTACATACGAACAAGGATGGACAGAAAAAGACTCTCTGGTCCATGCAGCCTGTCCTACACAACTGCGATGCCGTGTGCATCACAATGAGGCATAGAATATAAGAGCAAGGAGGTTATGATGAAGCTGTATAAAACACTGGTTAGGCCACAGCTGGAGTACTGTGTGCAGTTCTGGTCGCCACACTACAGGAAGGATGTGATCGCTTTGGAGAGGGTGCAGAGGAGATTCACCAGGATGTTACCAGGGCTGGAGCGCTTCAGCTATGAAGAGAGACTGGGAAGATTGGGTTTGTTTTCCTTGGAGCAGAGGAGGCTGAGGGGGGACATGATTGAGGTGTACAAAATTATGAGGGGCACAGATAGGATGGATACTAAGGAGCTTTTTCCCTTCGTTGAGGGTTCTATAACAAGGGGACATAGATTCAAGGTAAAAGGCGGGAGGTTTAGAGGGGATTTTAGAAAGAACTTTTTCACCCAGAGGGTGGTTGGAGTCTGGAACTCACTGTCTGAAAGGGTTGTGGAGGCAGGAACCCTCACAACATTCAAGAAGCATTTGGATGAGCACTTGAAATGCCATAGCATACAAGGCTACGGACCAAATGCTGGAATATGGGATTAGAGTAGACAGGGCTTGATGGCCGGCGCGGACACGATGGGCCGAAGGGCCTCTATCCGTGCTGTATAACTCTATGACTCTAATATATACACTCCCACCTCACATGAAACCATGTGATCTCCTGGGAGAGGCGAAGAAACAGATAAAAACCTAGGCAAATTAGGGGGAAAAAAAAATCAACAAATTCCTCTCTGATCCCCTTAGGCCATCAAAAGTAGTCCAGGAGATTAGTCTTACATTGAGTTATATAGTCTACAACATAGAAACAGGCAATTGGGACCAACTGGTCTATGGCGGCGTTTATGCTCTACACGAGCCTCCTCCTACCCCTCGTCATCCAACCCTATCAGCATATCCTTCTATTCCTTTTTCTTTCATGTGCTTATCTAGCTTCCCTTTCAATGCTATTCGACTCAACTACTCCTTGTGGTAGCATGTTCCACATTCTTACCACCCTTTGGATAAAGAAGTTTCTCCTGAACTGCGCATTGGATTTATTAGTGACTATCTTATATTTATGAGATAGTTTTGGACTCCCCACAAGTGGAAACATTTTCTCTACGTCTACCCTATCAAACTCTTTCAGAACCTTAGAGACCTCTATCAGGTCACCCCTCATCCTTTTCTTTTCTGGAGAAAAGAGTCCCAGCCTGTGCAGCATTTTGTGATCAGTATATCCTCTCAGTTCTGGTATCTGTATCTGAAGAACAGACTAAAGCTTCAGATGTTGACCGTGGGATTTTCACCAGTGGTTATTTATCTCCCTCCCCAGATCAAACAAATAAGGGAAATTCTCTGATAGGGTCACTGTACACTAACTGTTGCAAATGTGGGGCCAGTGCATTTATCATTTTGTAATTTTTCAGTGTATATTCTCCATATTGATCCATCCTGGCTACAGATCTCATGCAGCCGATAGGGTGGGATGGACAACCTAAGGCAAGAAGGGCAGATAATGTGGGGAAATGTGAGGTTATTCACTTTGGTAGGAAGAATAGAAAAACAGAATATTTTTTAAATGGTGAGAGACTATTAAATGTTGTTGTTCAAAGAGACTTGGGTGTCCTCGTATAAGAAACACAAAAAGTTAGTATGCAGGTACAGCAGGCAATTAGGAAAGCAAATGGCATGTTGGCTTTTATTGCAAGGGGTTTGGAGTACAAGAGTAAAGACTACGGTTGTACAAGGCTTTAGTGAGACTTCACCTGGCGTACTGCATACAGTTTTGGTCTCCTTATCTAAGGAAGGATATATTTGCCTTAGAGGCGGTGCAACCAAGGTTCACTAGATTATTTCCTGGGATGAGAGGGTTGTCCTATGAATAGAATGGGCTTATACTCTGGAGTTTAGAAGAATGAGAGGTGATCTCATTGAAACATATAAGATTATGAGGGGGCTTGCCTCGGAGATAAGGTCTTCAGTAGACCCTCTCTCAGCCCTGGCTCAGTGGGGAGCACTCTTGCCTCTGAGTTAGAAGGTCATGAATTTAAACCCCTCTCCAGAGACTTAAGCACAAGATCCAGGCTGACACTTCACTGCAGTACTGAGGGAGTGCTGACATCTTTTAGATGAGATGTTTAACCGAGGCCCCGTCTGCCCTCTCAGGTGGATGTAAAAGATCCCATGGCACTATTTTGAAGAGCAGAGGAGTTCTCCCCAGTATCCTGGCTAATATTTATCCCTCAACCAACATCACTAAAATAGATTATCTGGTTATTATCTCATTGCTGTTTGTGGGACTTTGATGTGAACAAATTGGCTGCCGCGTTTCCTACATTACAACAGTGACTACACTTCAGTAAGTACTTCATGGGTTGTAAAGCGCTTTGGGACATCCTGGGATTGTGAAAGATGCTATATTAATGCAAGTTCTTCCTTTCTTTATGGAATATCATGGTGTTCGTGGTCATGTAGCACAAACCGTCCCATTGTATATTGGGTGTGATCACTTAACAGGGCACTTTCACGCAACCTCGATTATCCAGATCAGCTGCTCTGAAAGCTCGGCTCCAGCCTAAGCTCCCATGTCCACCACAGGGAAAATTCAAGTCGCA
This sequence comes from Heptranchias perlo, assembly GCF_035084215.1. Classification (NCBI taxonomy): domain Eukaryota; kingdom Metazoa; phylum Chordata; class Chondrichthyes; order Hexanchiformes; family Hexanchidae; genus Heptranchias; species Heptranchias perlo. Next base: position 4,953,096 of record NC_090353.1, on the reverse strand, counting down.
ACTAAACTAGGCCACGAGGCTTTTAATAAAATATGTTTAAGTAGCAGATTTGATGATTGAGGTCACTGATTTACAGTCTTCACAAAGTGAAATGCATCTTGAAACAGGATCTCAAAACACAAGGATAAACCCTTGAATTCTCATAATAGGAAACTACATTTGATTTATTAAGTCAATGTAAATCAGTGGCTCTGGAGATGCCTTAAGTTCACTGTTCAGCCAACTTGGGGTCTCCTATGCTTGCTAGCCCTTCTACGACCCTAATCTCACCCCATGTCGCCATCGACAGCCCTGAAACATCAGGGTGGAGACACAAATGTGCCACTTATTCAGGATCCATGGAACAACCCTTGGGAAGATCCAAAGATTTACAAAGAACTGGAAACTTGTATTGAGAGATGCAGCAGTTGTACATTTGGGGGTCATAGGCCTGCTTTGTAAGAGATCCTTCCAGTACAAATATTCCTTTAATAAATCAGTGCAGCCATCAGTTGAAGGAAAAATTTGCCTCAGATTTGAATGGTCTTTAGCCGACAGACATTCGAGTGTTTGGTAAGGAATAGTGAGGAACATAGAGAGCTGGAAGTCTAGTTGTCCTGACCTCGCCATCAACCTAACAATGCTTATTGTCTACATAGCCCACACTTGCAGGTTTGACTTTGACACGTTGATTAGATTGAAGGGTGATCTGGTCGAGGTGTTTAAAATGTTAAAAGGATTCAATAGGGTAGATACAGGGAAACTATTTCCTCTGGTAGGAGAATCCAGAGTGAAGGGACCTAATCTTAAAATTAGAGCTAGGCCATTCAGGAGTGAAATTAAGAAGCATGTTTTCACACAAGGGATAGCAGAAATCTGGAATTCTCTGCCCCAAAAGTTGTGGATGCAGGGGGACAATTGCAGCTTTCAAGACTGAGATCGAAAGATTTTGGTTGTGTAGGGGTACCAGTGCAAATGTAGATCAAGTCATAATTCCCCAGGTTTAGGCATCAGCCTTGGCTCAGTTGGTAGCACTCTCACCCACGACTCTGATGGTCATGGGTTCAAGCCCCACTCCAGAGACATCAGCACAGAATCCAGGCCAATATTTCAGTACTGAGGGAGTGCTGCACTGTCAGAGGTGCAGTCTTGCACATGAGATATTAAACCATTAAAGGTGGACGTTAACGATTCCATAGCACTATTTCGGAGTTGTGTCCTGGCCAATATTTATATTTCAACCAACATTGTACAGTGCCTTGGTCAGACCCCATCTGGAGTACCACCATCCTTAGAGGGGATGCAGCGCAGATTCATCAGAATGATACCGGGGCTTAGAGCATTAAATTATGAGGGCAGGTTGCATAAACTTGGTTTGTATTCCCTTGAGTATAGAAAAATGGAGGGGTGACCTAATTGAGGTGTTTAAAATGTTAAAACTATTCGATAGGGCTGATACTGAGAAACTATTTCCTCTGAAATAGGGGGCATAATCTTAAAATTAGAGCCAGGCCATTCAGGAGCGAAATCAGGAAGAACAAAGGGTAGTAAAAATCTGGAACACACTCCCCAAAAGGCTGTGGAGCTTTCAAGAATGAGATCAATAGATTTTTTATTAGGTAAAAGTATCAAGGGAAATGGAGCTAAGTTGGGTAAACGGGGTGAGGTACAGGTCAGCTGTGATTTAATTGAATGGCGGAGCTGGCTCGTGGGGCTGAATAGCCTCTTCCTGTTCCTAGGTAAACAGAACAGCCACCTCAGTGCTGTGGTTGGACATTCTTACTGTGCAGGATATGCATCACCATGTGTTAGCCACATAAATATCGAAACAAATAATTCGCAGCTCCAAAGTTTCTTCAGCAGTGAGTCATTTTATTTGCTAATCGGTCAACATCACCAGTGCAAATGTAGATCAAGTCATAATTCCCCAAGTCAATTGTTTTGGAATGTGCAGAGATCAAAAACATACAATCCCTTTTAATCCAGCACCTGTGCTATTTTGATGCAAATAGTGTCTTAGTTTTAGATTCAACATCCAGCACTATTGCGTGCGACTTGTGTAAAATAGTACAAATCAGTGTAAATTGCAGTTTCCGTGCTGGGTGATGGGGCACTTTTGCACCTTTCTAAAAGGGGAAAAGTAGTTTCTGATTTTTTTTTGGCCGCAGTTGATCACAAACATTTTGATTTGCTTGGAGCAGAAAAAAAACTCAAGATGGTCCAATTAAACAGAGTGGAACCAGAATGGAACCAAGGTACATTAAACAAGGCGATACAACGGTCACTACGGTAACCGTGGGCAGTAATGTGCCAGTGGGATGCTCAGCATGGCCGCAAGCAATGGAGCAACAACTCTCAAACACGGAGAACTGCTTCATCCATTTATAACGTAAAATTCACCAAGACACAAACATTTAGAACAAATATACTTGTGCAATACAACTCCTGGGTGAACAGACTCGAACGGAGACTCTGTGGGCAAGACTTTGGGGTTTCGGCACACTCACTATGCGCTGAAGTGAGATTTCCCTTTTGTAAAGGAGACTTGCCCATGTGAGTAAAGCATTGACCTGCGCACATTTTAAAGTGATTCCCTTATTACGCACTGGATGTTGTACTGGGTATGTACCACAGGTCTCCACCCCTGGTGGTTTCAGCGCCCCCACACCTGCAGCGGATGTGTCTGCACGCAGATCGGAAGTTTAAAAAAAATAGAAACGGGGATTTTTAAAAAATCAATGAATTGTAGCCCAGCCCAGGCCATGGTGATAAGACGTCAGAGCCCTTTTAACTGACCAGCGGGGTTTAGAGAAAGTGTGTTTTTATGGTCCCGTGGGCTAGTTAAGGGAAGTGGAATCACCTACTTGACAGCATGGGGCTCAATCCAAATCAGCTGCCAGCTTCCCCATTCCTGATGGACATATACTTCTACCCACTGAGCACAAGGGCCCAGTGTGTGACAGTATGATAACACACAGAAGGTAAATGGTCGAAAGGGGTGGCACCCACCCACCTATATAATCATGGTGCATCTCAAGGTACAAAGCTTCAAAACTGCCGTAGAGCAGTTCTGCTCACTCAAGTGGAGGTCACACTTGATTGGGGCAGGAATGCAGGACTAAGTGAAAACAAGGGGTTGTGACACTAAGGCATTGCTCCAATCTGCTTAACAGTGCCTCAAAGGAGCTTGGATTTCCCCAGTCGGGTAGTTAGAGCCTAATACCTTTTAAAAGTCCAGGAGTTTTTATAAAGAATCTTATAGAATCACATCACACACCCCCATTAGGGGCTCCCTATCTCAGGACACATGCAATGGGTACATTGTACAAACTGCTCTGTAGAATAGCTCAGACAACAGTAGCTTTGGGACTGGAGGCTTTTCTCTTGTCGCTGGGCTGGGGGCGGGGGAACATTAGTGCCTCGACCTGCACAACAAAACCGGTGCTCGCATTACGAAGGAGCTGAAAAGACAAGATCTGATGGAGTGATCGGCTGAGAGACCAGTATCACCTGTCGCACCCAGGATCTACTAAATGACCACACACTGAATGAAGAACAAAGCTTGCGAGTACAATAGCACAATAAACATATAAAGAGAGCAGTAATTAGCCCAATAATCAGACCACATTTCAACAGGAGCAGGCTCCACTTCAAGAATTTAAAACAAAACAAAAACGGGGCAGCTAGTAGCCTGAAGCTGGCAGCTTGCGATGAAGCTGCTCCCGCCTCTCTCACAGCTTTGGGTTTACATATAGAGCCGTGCTTATTCTAATAGGAGAGAGTGTGCGCGCGTGGGTCAGGGAGGGGGAAGTAAAGAATCGACTATTGCAATGAAAATCCTACAAGGTACAAAATAAAAACTTTGGTCCGCATTCGGTATTGAAAATCGGGCTGAATGAGTCGATGCTCGGTCTGAGAGAGAGAGAATACCACATGGAATGTTCAATCACGAGCAGGCGGTTGGCAATGGATGCTGGGAGTTGTGTTCCTCCAAGGCTCCTTTTGTTTTTATAAGTTGTGCAGTTCCTGTAGAGTTTGGTCGAGGACCTGGTGCATGCCCATGTTCTCTTCTTTCGCACGAGTAACTTGTTCTATGAAAAACAGAGAGGAGAAAAAACACACACACACACGTCAGCAAGGGATGAGGAAGATGTGGCATTTACTCATCAACTCTCTTCAGGGGCGAATGGAGCAGGAGGGGGAGACCAGACAGAACAAGTTGGGGTGAGCAACCTCAGTGCTCCTCCTCACAGGCATTTTAAGACCCCCTCATTCATGGTGGTCTCCACCAATATCTTCAGTTGGAGTGGGGGTAGGGAAGGAAGAGCAGCCACCATCCCAAAATAACTTGGATGTTAATCTAAAGTTTGGAATCATAATTCAGATAGAAGCCGAAAGATTTGGCCGACTCAAATCAATCCAGATTTAGAAAAGGAACTCTCATTAATGAGGTGGCTCCAATGGCCCATAGGAGTTAATATTAAATTTCAGAGAATAATAGGCGATTAGTAAACATGACGACTTGCAGGCTGTCCTGAATCTTCAGCATTATGGATGGAGATGTTGAGGGGCAAGAACATTTGCACAGAGCCTCAGGAATTAGCTGCACCGCACAGCCATCAGCTGAAAGCCCATGGTCACTGCACTGTATCCATCATGTGTGTGCGGTTGTATCAAGTTGGACATCTCTTTGTCTAACAGGTCCTGCCATTCAGACTACCTCAAGCAAATGTGCTCCTATCAACCCAAGGGCCCTCATTTCAAAAGAATTTGATATACAGGGGGAATTGTGTACACATTACAGATAGTGTGTGCATTGGGATCCTAACACCTGGGATGTCATCTGCACCTTGATCCAATTGCAGCCTGGAACTCACTCCTGGTGATTCGTTACTCTAAATGTAAGCTACTCACACCTCAGTTAGATTCACAGTGCTAGTGGGACTCCGCACGTTTTGGGTTTTGAATTTAAGATTACAGTTTCAATGGATGTATAACCATCAGGGCATCGCCTTTCCTCCCCCGCATTTAATTCCAGAAGCCTCTACCATCCATTGAAGTGAATATAACTGAAGTAAGTGGATGTCCAAGCCACTGATGTGTGTACGGTGTCGGCCGAGAGATGGGAGATGGGTTCAGTACTTGCAGCCTGCAGTGTGGAGTCCTGATCTCATCACACCCAAGACCATGACAGCTCTGGAAGCAGCACACAAGAGAGAACTAAAATGCTTCAGTGAATGTCTTTAAAACTCAACAGGCACAAAAATATCTGCCCCCAAGCCAGTGATGTGGGCCTGATCATCCGTTCATTGAAGTGGGCTGTCGATCGCACAAGTGTCTCTAGTTCTGACTTTGAGGTCAAAGGGCAGACACCGTATTTAAAAAGAGGAAGAAAAGTTTGCTTCAGGATCTGTCTGGGCTGGGAGAGGTTAACAGCTTTCTGTTGGCTGCAGGAAGAGCTGGTATCCCGCAGGAAATAGTTTGGGGTTATTACTGAAGTATGTTCACTGGCAATTGTACCCTGCAATTTTCAGCAGGAAAATAAAAAGCTGACGCAGAATCTGTACACATTTCCCCAAGGAGCACAGCGGCAGAGAAATACACTGAAACCCCTCTCCCCAGCACAAAGGGCCCCTTAATTAGACACGATATTGACAATGCCAGTCAGGCTGTAGGGTGGGTGGTATGGAAAGTTTCACATTGGTGCCCATGGGGGTTAGGAACGTTGTTGGAAATGAGGAATTCTCCCAGACTACATAATCCAGTGTCTGCCCTTGCTGTTGTCCCATTATTAACGGACAGGACATTTTAGCTAGAAAACCTCAATATTTTCTCCCAGTATGTTTTAATAATACTTTTTGAATTAGCCCGTTAAATACTAGGCAGCTCTTCCAGTTTTCTACCACTCAGCATCTACAAGCAAAATTTGAACATCTTTATGGGTGCAGATGTGTAGTGGTTATGTTACTGGACTAATAATCCAGAGAACGAGAGTTCAAATCCCACCACGGTAGTTTGAAAATTCAAATTCAGTTAAAAAAAGATCCTGAAATTAAAGGCTGATATCAGTAAAAGTGACTATGAAACTGCTGGATTGCCATAAAAACCCAACTGGTTCATTAATGTCCTTTAGGGAAGCAAACCTGTCACCCTTACCTAGTCTGTCCTATATGTGACTCCAGTCCCACACCAACATGGTTGACTCTTAACTGCCCTCTGAAGTGGCCCAGCAAGCCACTCAGTTGTATCAAACTGCTACCAGCAGTTCAAGGCGGCCCACCACCACCACTTTCTGAGGGCAACTAAGGATGGGCAATAAATGCCGGCCTTGCCAGCGACGCCCATATCCTGAGAATTAATTTTAAAAATCCATTATACATTGGAGGTGGAGGCAATTGAGTTTTGAATGTAGATTAGTGTGCAGTTTTGTAGTGCTCAGCTATGATATATGACTGCCCAACTCCATCAATCTGCAGAAAGTGTGGCTGCTCTTAAGTGAATGTTTTTGCGCTCACTGAGGGGAAGGACATTGGTGCTAAGGAATGGAACACAATCCCACTTCATGCACCGAATATCAAGACTCACTCATTCCCAAGTCAGGTGTAGCATAGGTCAGATGCTGAGTAAACTTCTCCCAACAATATACATCCAGCTCCAATCTCATAACCCCCCAAGCATCAAGCATCAATGTAACCAACCTGCGGCCTGAGTGATAACGTCAACGTAGAGTCCATTTAAGTGACGTTCGTGCTGTGGGTCCATGCCCAATAAGGATTGGGCAGAGGCTGCCTAAACTCATTTCACGTACAACACAACCAACACATGAAAAAGGCTTACCTTCCCTTCACAATTGGCTGGATTTGAACGATGGGCCACTGTCTAACTCACTGTGCTGCCCAGTCCCCCAAACTTTCTGTATATTAAATGGGCGCAAAGGCAGCAGCTAGAAGCTGGGAGTAATCTCACAATTTTAGTCCATGATTGTTGAGAGCACAGCAAGACTAATGGTTTGTACTGGGCACTAGCGAGTTCTCCAACAGCGCCAGTTCAGCGAGGGAGTCTATTCTAGATTGAAATTTAAAAAAAAAAATCAGAACTACAGGCAGTAACATTGTCCCAAGCTAAATTAGATGGGATTTGGAGGGGAGGAGAAGAAATGAAAGCCCAAAGGGTATAAATTCAGAGAATGTCAACCCTTAGGACATGGGTAAAAATTAAAGAAGTTCCAATTAATGAAAGTTTATATTCTTAAATATGAGGCATTTAAAATCTAGTTGGGAGATTGGGCATAGTTATGTCTAGGGAATCTAGAGCACCATTTCCAATGCTGCAACAGTCTCGTCCCTGATCAAGCCAGAAATTCAGACTCCAACCATTTGTCCACAATGCCTTATGTGGTGTTGGAGGTCAGGCCAGGAGCTGAACCCACAGCCCACCGTCTCCTATTACTTGAAATTCTAATTAGACTTGTACATGGACCAGTGCCTCATCTTTAAATGAGAAATCCAGAGATTGTATTAAACACCGACTGTGGCAGGGGAAGAAATCCTGCACAGGATTGCTATGTGTGTTAATGGAATTAACGGCGGGCAAAATAAATGGTGCAAATCACCATTTCTCCACTCCACCAAACGCTGTGCAGAGAGGCAAGCGAGTAGACATTGGGACCGGTCAGATCTAATGGAAAGCGGGACAGTGCTGTGACATACTGACAGGGACCAACCAAAGCCCACTGCCCCTCCTACACTTCCACTCGAGTTCCTCGTCTCGGCCATGCTGCAAAGAGGTCCCCATGGGAGAAAGAGAGCCTGGCCCAGGCTGCCGGTAACCATCAGTACAGCACTAGCAAGGTCTGTGGGGGGAGCAGGTCACCATTATGTTTAAGGAGCAGCTGGAGGGAAAGGACATTAGTTTCCAAACTACAGACAACTTACCCCAAAAACCAAATTTAAAAGAAGAGGCCTAATCCAGTAAGAGCTGACAGAGATCTCTCGCTCCAGCAGAGTGCTGTACTGTTGTTCGACCAGGAACAGAGAGGGGGAGGGTGAAAAAGAGAGAGAAACACGTAGAGTTGTAGAGCAGGAAGAATTCTAGATGGTGGCAGAGAGTTCTAGAGCAGAATTCAGCAGCAGTTCTAGAAAGTGGAGTGTGCTGAGACTATCACTCATGTGATCTGAAACTCCCTTCTTTTCCAATATCTTCACACAAAGTTCATCTGGTAGCAAAAAGAAGGAATGTGAAAGTAGAGTTCAAACACACCCACAGGATCTCAACTTCAAAGCAGCAAATCTATGAAACAGTTAAAATGATGTCAAAATGTCACCACTCGCACATCCACCATTGATCTCAGGCTAGACCTTGATCAGTACCATTTATCGTTAACTTAAGAACACTGGACGAATGGCGCACAAGCAGAGACCAGCAGTCGAGGAGTCTCACCAACTATTCCCTTAATGTCAGCCGTGACTCAGTGGGTTGCACTCTCGCCTCTGAGTCAGTAGGTTGTGGGTTCAAGTCCCACTCCAGAGGTTTGAGCACATAATCCAGGCTGACATTTCAGTGCAGTACAGAGGGAGTGCTGCACTGTTGGAAGTGCTGTCTTTCACATGAGACGTTATAATCGAGGTCCCATCTGCCCTCTCAGGCGGATGGAAAAATCCCACGGCTCTATTTCAAAGAGGAGCAAGGGATTTCTCACCCAGTGTCCTGGCCAATATTTATCCCTCAACTAACATCACAAATGGATTATCTGGTCATTATCTCATTGCTGTTTGTGGAATCTTGCTGCCGTGTTTCCTACATTACAACAGTGACTACACTTCAAAAGGACTTCATTAGCTGTAAAGCACTTTGGGACGTCCTAAGGTGCTATATAAATGCAAGTCTTTCTATCTTTTTTCAGGTGGCTGAAGCAATTTTTTAAAATCAGGTTTACTGTAACTATCTGAAATTGCATAACACAAAGACAAATCTGCCTATTTGTCACAAACTGAAGGTCATGAGTATCATCACTGTGAAAGCTAGTCCACTTTACTGATAGTTGAGTTTACTCATGCAAGTCCCTATGGCTTCCCCATTGATCTTCCACACGTGGCTCAATGCTGCATTCTGATTCTATGGTAGCAGGCAGTGCTATTTGAGCGTGCTGCTTAAGAGGCACTGGAGAAGGTGCAAAAAAAGATTTACTAGGATTATACCTATCAGGAAAGATTGAACAGACTGGGCTCTTTCTCTAGAAAAGAGAAGACTGAGGGATGACCCGATAGAGGTCTTTAAGATTATGAAATGGTTTGACAGGGTAGATGCTGAGAGGCATCCTCTGGCTGGAGTGTGTAGAACTGGGGTCACAGTCTCAAGATAATGGGTCGGCCATTGAGGACCAAGATGAGGAAAAATTTCTTCACTCAAGAGGATTTTGGAATTCACTACCCCAGAGGGCTGTGGATGCTCAGTTGTTAAGTATATTCAAAACTGAGATCAATAGATTTTGGGTCACTAAGGGAATCAAGGGATATGGGGATAGGGCAGGAAAGTGGAGTTGAGGTAGAAGATCAGCCATGATCTTATTGAATGGCAGAGAAGGCTCGGGGGGCATATGGCCTACTCCTGCTCCTATTTCTTATGTTCTTATGTTTGATGGGGTAGATGTAGAGTAGATGTTTCCACTTGCTGGGGAGACCAGAACTAGGGGCCATAAATATAAGATGGTCATAGGAACAGGAGTAGGCCATTCAGCCCCTCGTGCCTGCTCCGCCATTTGATAAGATCATGGCTGATCTGTGATCTAACTCCATATACCTGCCTTTGGCCCATATCTCTTAATACCTTTGGTTGCCAAAAAGCTATCTATCTCACATTTAAATTTAGCAATTGAGCTAGTATCAATTGCCGTTTGCGGAAGAGAGTTCCAAACTTCTACAACCCTTTGTGTGTAGAAATGTTTTCTAATCTCGCTCCTGAAAGGTCTGGCTCTAATTTTTAGACTGTGCCCCCCACTCCTAGAATCCCCAACCAGCGGAAATAGTTTCTCTCTATCCACCCTATCTGTTCCCCTTAATATCTTATAAACTTCGATCAGATCACCCCTTAACCTTCGAAGCTCTAGAGAATACAACCCCAATTTGTGTAATCTCTCCTCGTAACTTAACCCTTGAAGTCCGGGTATCATTCTAGTAAACCTACGCTGCACTCCCTCCAAGGCCAATATGTCCTTCCGAAGGTGCGGTGCCCAGAACTGCTCACAGTACTCCAGGTGCGGTCTAACCAGGGTTTTGTATAGCTGCAGCATAACTTCTGCCCCCTTGTATTCTAGTCCTCTAGATATAAAGGCCAGCATTCCATTAGCCTTCTTGATTATTTTCTGCACCTGTTCATGACACTTCAATGATCTATGTAACTGAACCCCTAAGTCCCTTTGGACAGCCACTGTTTTTAACTTTTTACCATTTAGAAAGATGGTCACTAATAAATCCAATAGGGAATTCAGGAGAAACTTCTTTACCCAAAAAGAGTGGTTAGAATGTGGAACTCGCTACCACAAGGAGTAGTTGAGGTGAACAGCATAGATGAATTTAAGGGGAAGCTAGATAAGTACATGAGGGAGAAAGGAATAGAAGGATATGCTGATAGGGTGAGATGAAGTAGGGAAGAAGGGGCTCGTGAAGTAGGGAAGGAGGGGCTCGTGTAAAGCATAAACACCAGCATGGTCCTGTTGGGCCAAATGCCTGTTTCTGTGCTGTACATTCTATTTAATTCTATGTAAAAACCGAGGCCATGTCTGCATTCAGGTGAACGTAAAAGATCCCATGGCACTATTTTGAAGAAGAGCAGGAGAGTTCACTCCAGTGTCCTGGCCAATATTTATCCCTCAACCAACATCACTAAAAACAGATTATCAGGTCATTATCTCATTGCTGTTTGTGGGACCTTGCTGTGCGCAAATTGGCTGCCATGTTTCCTACATTACAACAGTGATTACATGTCAAAAGTATTTCATTGGTTGTAAAACGCTTTGGGACATCCTGAGGGTGTGAAAGGCGCTATATAAATGCAAGTCTTTCTTTCTGCTTCCTTTATCGCTAATCGTGTGCTACTGATCTCCATTGGGCCCAGGCTCTTTTCTCCCCCCCAACAGTCTCTTGACAACCCACCACTTACGGCAAGGCACAAAACATCAGACGCTGGTTGCAGTTAGATTCTCAGAGCTCGCTCCTTCATACTGCCGAGTGCCATCAGTGGAGCTACCAATACAAACACACCTTTAGGTACCAATCCATTTTACAGGTTGGCAACTCAGTGTGAAACAGTTACTTCAAGTTCCATTTCATTTGTGGTTTCTCTCACTAGACCGAGCTCTCCCAACAAAAGATTGATATCCGCCCAAGAATTCCCTTCTCCGTCTTAAACTTAGGCCCAGTCTCCCATTTCTCTGCCCCCGAGTAAATTTCCAACGAACAGATCAGGGTCCCCCAGCCTCTCCCACAGCTCACTGAATAAGCAGGTTCCCCTATTTAAACTGTTCCCAATGCCATACATGCTGCTGCGACTATAACTGAATTTAATGGTCTGAACACAACACCTTGTAATGACCCTAACTGGCAATGCACAGGACAGATACAAAGCCAGGCTCCCTGTTGTTATGAGCTCCATGTTATAGTCCCAACATGGTCCAAATCTCTACTGTCGAGACTCTCCTCTCCCCCCCACCTTTAATGGGGGAGCAGGAACAGAGAGACCTGGGAGCGTATGTACTAAATCTTTGAAGGTGGCAGGACAAGTTGATAAAGCTGTTAAAAAAGTATACGGGATCCATGGCTTTGTAAATAGAGGCATAGAGTACAAAAGCAAGGAAGTTATGCTAAACCTTTATAAATCACTGGTTAGACCTCAGCTGGAATAGTGTGTTCAATTCTGGGCACCGAAGGCCTTAGAGAGGGTGCAGAAGAGATTTACTAGAATGGTTCCAGGGATGAGGGACTTCAGATATGTGGAGAGACTGGAGAAGCTGGGGTTATTCTCCTTCGAGCAGAGAAGGTTAAGGGGATATTTAATAGAGGTGTTCAAAATTATGAGGATTTTGATAGAGTAGAAAGGGAGAACCTGTTTTCACAGGCAGGAGGGTCGGTAACCAGAGGACACAGATTTAAGATAATTGGCAAAAATCTAGGGAGGTATTGAGGAGAACATTTTTTATGCATCGAGTTATGATGATCTGGAACGTACTGCCTGAAAGGGCGGTGGAAGCAGATTCAACAGTATTTTCAAAAGGGAACAGGATAAATACTTGAAAAGGAGAAATTTGCAGGTCTTTGGGGAAAGAGCAAGGGATTGGGACGAAAGAGCAAGGGATTGGGACTAACTAGCTAGCTCTTTCAAAGAGCCAGCACAGGCACATTGGGCCGAATGGCCTCCTTCTGTGCTGTATCATTCTATGATTCTATCAATTAACGAATAGCTTTCCGTTGGGAACAGAACTGAGCCGCACCCAATCTATTTTGCTTTCAGGACGCTCGTCATCGACAGATGGGCAACAGCCATCTTCACTCAGCCGCCTCTGGGCTGCAGGACGTTTGCTTTCAAACAGCAGCAGCACTTACGGCAAGTCAGTGCAATCACGTGACGCTGCATTTCTCTTGTAATAAAGGAGATAAACATCGTTGCTCTGGATGTGGGAGTTGCACGTTTCCTGGCAAGAGTTTGAACAAACATTAAAGTACATTTCCCCTAATGGCCTGGGCTAGTGTAAATACAAATAACAGCAACCAGCTGGGGAACTGGTGACCATCTCCTTAACCCCTTCACCACAGCAGAGATACCACAGATTTAACGCAGCGCACACGGACCCGCCCTACCGACCCCCCCACACGGACCCGCCCTACCGACCCCCCCACACGGACCCTCCCTACCGACCCCCCCACACGGACCCGCCCTACCGACCCCCCCACACGGACCCTCCCTACCGACCCCCCCACACGGACCCGCGCTACCGACCCCACCCACACGGACCCGCGCTACCGACCCCCCCACACGGACCCGCCCTACCGACCCCACCCACACGGACCCGCGCTACCGACCCCCCCGCACGGACCCGCCCTACCGACCCCCCCGCACGGACCCGCCCTACCGACCCCCCCGCACGGACCCGCCCTACCGACCCCCCCGCACGGACCCGCCCTACCGACCCCCCCGCACGGACCCGCCCTACCGACCCCCCCGCACGGACCCGCCCTACCGACCCCCCCGCACGGACCCGCCCTACCGACCCCCCCGCACGGACCCGCCCTACCGACCCCCCCGCACGGACCCGCCCTACCGACCCCCCCGCACGGACCCGCCCTACCGACCCCCCCACACGGACCCGCCCGACCGACCCCCCCCGCACGGACCCGCCCTACCGACCCCCCCACACGGACCCGCCCTACCGACCCCCCCACACGGACCCGCCCTACCGACCCCCCCACACGGACCCGCCCTACCGACCCCCCCACACGGACCCGCCCTACCGACCCCCCCACACGCACCCGCCCTACCGACCCCCCCACACGCACCCGCCCTACCGACCCCCCCACACGGACCCGCCCTACCGACCCCCCCACACGGACCCGCCCTACCGACCCCCCCACACGGACCCGCCCTACCGACCCCCCCACACGGACCCGCCCTACCGACCCCCCCCACACGGACCCGCCCTACCGACCCCCCCCACACGGACCCGCCCTACCGACCCCCCCACACGGACCCGCCCTACCGACCCCCCCACACGGACCCGCCCTACCGACCCCCCCACACGGACCCGCACTACCGACCCCCCCCACACGGACCCGCACTACCGACCCCCCCACACGGACCCGCACTACCGACCCCCCCACACGGACCCGCACTACCGACCCCCCCACACGGACCCGCACTACCGACCCCCCCACACGGACCCGCACTACCGACCCCCCCACACGGACCCGCACTACCGACCCCCCCTAACGGACCCGCACTACCGACCCCCACGCACGGACCCGCCCACAGACAGACCGACCCCCACGCACGGACCCGCCCACAGACAGACCGACCCACGCAACCGGACCCGACACGGACCCACGCTACCGGCGGCATGTTTGGATCAGCTGTTCTCCGTAACATCGCCCGCCTCCGACCCTCCCTCCGCCCATCTGCTGCTGAAACCCTCATCCATTCTTTCGTTACCTCTGGACTCAACTATTCCAATGTTCTCCTGGCCGGCCTCCTAACCTTGCATCCTCCGTAAACTTGAGCTCATCCAAACCTCTGCTGCCCGTATCCTAACTCGCACCAAGTCCCGTTCACCCGTCACCCCTGTGCTCGCTGACCTACATCGGCTCCCGGTCTGGCAATGCCTTGATTTTAAAATTCTCATCCTTGTTTTCAAATCCCTCCATGGCCTCACCCCTCCAGCTCTACAACCCTCTGAGATCTCTGCACTCCTCCAATTCTGGCCTCTTGCACATCCCCGATTTTAATCGCTCCATCACTGGCGGCCGTGCCTTCAGCTGCCTGGGCCCTAAGCTCTGGAGTTCCCTCCCTAAACCTCTCCGTCTCTCTCCTCCTTAAAACCCACCAGCTTTTAGTCACCTGTCCTAATATCTCCTTCTTTGGCTCTGTCAAATTTTGTTTGATAATGTTCCTGTGAAGCATTTTTCTGTGTTAAAGGAGCTATATATAAATGCAAGTTGTTGATGTTCTGTATAACAGTTTATGTCTCACTGATTGAAGTCAGCATCAGGGAAAGCGGCTGTCTGACGTTACACTGCATGGTCTGGTCAGGTGTATGCGAGTGGAATGAAGCGGTTTCTAGTCCACTCTGTGCTGTTTTAATGCAGCTCAATGTGGAGAATGACCACATCTGCCCTGTAGAATGTGTCTGGAGTTGGTTTGTGTACAGCCTATTTCATCACCGTCTCCTCCCTAGTCGGCCCTGCTGCTCACTGGGTGGAGGATGGCACATATTAACAGGAGTAGGCCATTCAGCCCCTCGAGCCTATTCCTCCATTCAACTAGATCATGGCTGATCTGTATCTTACCTCCATTTACCCGCCTTAGTTCCATATCCCTCGATATCCTCACTAACAAAAATCTATCGATCTCAATCTTGAAAATTTTTAATTGACCCCCAGCCCCAACAGCCTTTTCCACTCCTGAATGGGAGTCAGTGACAAATGCTCTAGGCCCAATCTCACAGCAGCAAGAGGCCTGTGAGCATAATACCCCTTGCAAAGTATTTAATAACAGCTGAATGGAGGCAAATGGTGGTGTGGGGGGTGAGTGGAGAAGGAAGCCCCTTTTATCTTGGCCAAACCAGCAAGGCACCGTTAGCCAAACCAGTGAGATCCCCCTCAGCTCATAGCAACCAACAACTTGCAGTTGTATTTTGCCTGTAAGGCAGCTAAACACGTGGGCCGTTTCCCGAGACGGACTGGACACCAAGTGGGAAGCTGGAAGGGAAGGAGATCGGTCTCGTGACTGATGGTGCACTCAAAGAGCTAGATCTGAAGGAGGCTTTTGAAAGTGCGGAGCGATGTCGGGAGGAGAAAGGGTTTCAGAAGGGACTTCCAGAGTTTGGGTCAAGGTGACTGAAGCTTCTGCCACTGACTGTGAGGGAAAGACACATGAAGGCCGGAGTTGAAAGAGCAGATGGTGCAGGATCTGGAGGAGGACGGGGAGGAGAGAGAGGGTGCAGAGGTGGGGTGGGATTAGGCCAGAGGGAGTTATAAAGAAGGACTTTGAAATCTATGAGTTGGGTACAGGATCCAGTGAAAGTCAACAGGTAGCAATAGGCGAGTGGGGCAGGATGGGGGTAATGCAGCTCTGGATAGCTGGACGTTAGAGTAGGCTGGAGCTTTGGTGGGGTGGGGAGGACGTGGAGAAAGAGACCGGAGAGCCGAGCCTGGAGGTGATGAAGTGGGGGGGAGGGGGGATGAGGGATTCAGCGATGGTTAAAGCCCTGACTTTGGAGACTCTGGCCATTTCACAGCTACCAATCAGAAGAGCTCAAAACTTGGGCAGCAATAGCAAAAAAAAAATCATGAAGAAAGTTTTTCTACAGCCTGTTACCTCCTTCGAGCTGTAATGGACTGTCTATCATCATCAGCACATGCGATGTCCTGGTACACTCGCTCTCTCTCTCGCCACTGAGGGGGGTCTGGGGGTAGTGAGCAGCCGGTGACATTTGGCAAACCCTGACCAGAACTCTCACTAATTTAAGCTGTCAATACGATTACATCTGGTAATTTACAAAAGGTTCGTTCGTCACAAAACTGAGTCAAGAGATTAAATTCTAACCTGGTCAGGAAGATACTGAAAATCCCTCACAGCCAAGGTTTGCATCCAATGTGTTCAGGAATATTTTAATATCGTTCTGCCATTCAATCAGATCATGGCTGATCTGTACCTCAACTCCATTTACCTGCCTTTGATCCACATCCCTCGATACCCCGACCCAACAAAAATCTATCAATCTCAGTCCTGAAAGCTCCAACTGACCCCCACCATCCACAGCCTTTGAGGGAGAGAATTTCAGAAAAGTGCTTCCTGATTTCACTCCGGAACGCCCTAGCTCTAATTTTAAGACTGTAGCCCCTTGTTCAAACTGTCCTACCTCTGGTGGGGGAATCCAGAACATGAAAAGATTGCACCTTAAAAATGAAGAAAACATGCAAAATGGCCTCCAGCCTTTTGCTAGCTCGATAGGAGCAAGCGTTACTTGCTAATAGGTAAAGGGCTCAAATTGTCCTGATGCCATCAGAGGAACAGGAATAGGCCATTCAGCCCCTCGAGCCTGTTCCGCCATTCAATCGGTGGTAATGAGATGCACCAGCATGAATTGGGCAGTGAGAGACAGGAGTGATGGCAAGGGCAGTCCATCAATTGGCCTGCCCCATCTCTTCACACATCACATGGAGGGAATCAGCCCTGCAACCCTCTCAGACACCACTTGCAACAGAGACAGGGCGAGTGTAGTGTGGGGGGACAGGGAGAGGGTGTTTAGGGAGTGCCGCACAGGTCAGGGTTCAATCCCTGGTCTCAGCCGGTCTCGTTGACCTGTACTAAGGTGTGGGTCCTGTAACCTCACTGCCATAGTGCAAGAGAGTGAATAATAACAGAGATTCTACCTGGATTGCTACCTGGGGGATTGGTGATCCCTGATACGCAGCACCCGTCATGTGAGGACAAGATCAGGCTAACTGTGATGCTCCCCAGAGTCAAATAGCCTGTTCACACTCAGCGGGGAGCGGGAGTAACGACTGATATTAGTTGACAGCTTTATCCACCTCCCCCTAATTGGATAGCACCACTGAACAGTCTCTCTGTTCTCTCCAACTCTTCCCACCCCCCCACGATACAACCAATTAAACCAGGCAGACTACAACGTTGGGTTGGTCTGTTTTATGTAAACACCGCTCAGCTCCGCCTTCTGACCTGATGACAGCTTGACCTGCAAACAGGGGGACGAGGGGTTTCCGGGCGAGGTGGAGACCTGTCTTGGCTTGGACCCAGATGTTGGAATCTCGCCCGAACCATCTCGTCAAACTGTACCCCCTCCCCCCCTACAATCTGCTCTTCCCCATTGGTCCTTTTTCCTCAGAGATTTCCCCAGCGCAGATACGGATAGTGAGCAGACGGGAGTGGGGTCATTTCTTGCACCGTGGATTCGCACTGACTGACGTCTGCGTGAAGTGGTTTCGCTTTGTGCCGACAGTGTGTGCGTAAACAGTGTGTTTACAGTGTAAACGCAGCCTGAACATGGAGTCAAGGCCCTCCCGGATACCAGAGTGAAGAGCAGATACTCCCAGGAAGGGACAGTCGCGCCCTGCTCCCCCAGTCAGCTAAGGACCAGACACCCAAATTACTCCACCGTCCGGGGGTCAGCAGCCCGCTGGGTCAAACTGGAGACCACCGGCATTCTGATCGGACGGTCAGTGTCGGAGCCACTCAAAAACACTCGGCACCTGTGGTGTGAACGTGGTACCAGAAACACGGACTGAAGTGGCCCGTGTGTTGAGAGAGAGAGAGGGGGGGAAAGGAGAGAGAGAGAGAGAGAGGGGGGGAAAGGAGAGAGAGAGAGAGAGAGAGAGAGGGGGGGAAAGAGAGAGAGAGAGAGAGAGAGAGAGGGGGGGAAAGGAGAGAGAGAGAGAGAGAGAGGGGGGGAAAGGAGAGAGAGAGAGAGAGAGAGAGGGGGGGAAAGGAGAGAGAGAGAGAGAGAGAGAGGGGGGGGAAAGGAGAGAGAGAGAGAGAGGGGGGGGGAAAGGAGAGAGAGAGAGAGAGAGGGGGGGAAAGGAGAGAGAGAGAGAGAGAGGGGGGGAAAGGAGAGAGAGAGAGAGAGAGGGGGGGGGAAAGGAGAGAGAGAGAGAGAGAGGGGGGGGGAAAGGAGAGAGAGAGAGAGAGAGAGAGAGGGGGGGGGGAAAGGAGAGAGAGAGAGAGAGAGAGAGAGGGGGGGGGGAAAGGAGAGAGAGAGGGGGAAAGGAGAGAGAGAGGGGGAAAGGAGAGAGGGGGAAAGGAGAGAGGGGGAGAACGGATGGGAAGAGAGGAGTAAGGAATGAGACGCAGAGGAAAGAAAGAAAGAGAAAGGAAGGGGAGCAAAAGAGAGCAAGTGTCGAGAAAGGCTTGAGAAAAAGAGGAAAAGGAGGGGGAGTGATAGAGGACAGGGTGAAGAGGAAGAGAAGGAGGAAGGGGAGGAATTTTTAGCTGTCAACTGACATCACTAAAACAGATTATCTGATCATTTATTTAACTGCTATTTGTGGGATCTTGCTGTGCGCTAATTGGCTGCTCCTACATTTCAACACTTCTCAAGTACTTAATTGGCTGTGAAGCGCTGAGGGACGTCTCGAGCTTGTGAAAGGTGCTAGATAAATACAAGTCTTTCTTTACTAAAGCCAAACGCCTTGTCCATGGCTCTATTTCTGAGGCCTTTTCCACATTCCCCAGCCGTCCTTCAACATCAGCATCGTGCCCGCACTTCAGTCACCAGCCTGTAGATAAAAGGGGCTTCAGGAGTCCTGCTCACATCTCCACCCCACAACTGACACATTATTGGTGACGAGTGCGGGAGAATCAGTGAGAGCAAATTCCTGCTAATTTCTGCCCCCCCCGGTCATTGATACAGATCACGAGCTCGAGTGCTGGAGATGTGAGATGGGCCTGCGGGTCAGTCAGTGTAAAATGGACACTTTTAATTCATTTGAAAGTTGCAGACACATCCCACTGACTTCACGTTCAGCGTGAGACGTGTAAGGTGTGTAAATGGGGAGCACAGAACTTCGAAGGAGGGAAGTGACTGACTGACTGAACCACATCAGGCAGTGGGAAATATTGGGCACACGGGTCCAATAAAAAAAAGCTGCTGCTAATGTGGGGACAATCTCGGGCACAGGTTAGTTTTGTGGGTCAGAAAGAGCCAGCACACAGTGAGGGTTTGAAAGTTACAGTTAATCCCAGTGCAAAATGGGAACTTCAGAGTGGGACCTGGAACCAGCTTCGATTCAAATCGAGGCTCCTTTAGAGTCAGGTTTAGGTGTCGGCCGTGGGTCAGTGGGCAGCTCTCTCAACAAGAGCCAGAAAGCCGGGGGTTCGAGCCCCACTCGAGGGACTTGAGCACGTAATCCAGGCTGACACTGCCAGCGCAGTACTGAGGGAGTGCTGCCCTGCCGGAGGTGCCGTCTTTTGGTGGACATAAAAAATCCCATGGCACTATTCGAAAAATCAATCTGGTTTAAACGTTGCAATAAAATGTGAAGTTCGCAAGCTGGCCAATATTTATATCTATCAATCAACCAACATTGTTTAGAGCCCTGGTCAGACGCCATCTGGAGACTGTGTTCAGTTCTGGGCACCGCACCTCAGGAAGGATATTGGCCGTGGAGGGGGTGCAGCACAAATTCACCAGAACGATACCGAGTGTTGGAGTGTTAAATTATGAGGACAGGTTGCATAAGCTTGGCTTGTATTCCCTAGAATACAGAAGATTGAGGGGTGTTTAGGATTTGATAGGGTTGATGCAGAGAAACTATTTCCTCTAGTGGGGAAATCCAGAATGAAGTTAGAGCTAGGCTGACCAGGAGCGAAATCAGGAAGCACTTTTTCCACACAAAGGGTAGTAGAAATCTAGAACTCACTCCCCGATAGGCTGTCGACGCTGGGGGACAATTAGAGCTTTCAAGACTGAGATGGGTGGATTATTGTTAGGTAAGAGGATCATGGGAAATGGATCAATGGCGGGAAAATGGAACTGAGGCCCAGATCAGCCATGATCTAATTGGATGGAGGAGCAGGGCCGAGGGGCTGTTCCTAATGTACCTTATCACTAAAACAAATTATCTGGTCATTATCTCATCACTGTTTGTGGGATCTTGCTGTGTGAAAATTGGCTGCCATGTCTCCCTACATTACAACAGTGACCACACTTCAAAAGTACTTAATTGGCTGTAAAGCGCTTTGTGACGTTCTGAAGTCACGTGCTATGGAAATGTAAGTTCTTTCCTTCCTTAAATCTGGTCCAAGTACCGATTTTTCGCCCCACGTTTTAAAATGTGCAGCACTGTGAGTGAGGAATTCCGTGGAACAGACTCTACCTCCTGCACCAGTGCTCCAGCCTCTCCCATCTCCACAAGACAATGTAGACATGTGACATATAAGCACATCATAAACTGCGGTCAGCTTGGCACACTCAGCACTCCTGTCTCTGGGTCACGAAGATCGGGGGTTCAAGCCCCATTCCTGAATCGGAGCACAATCTGGTTTGACACTACAATGCAGCACAGGAGTGCTGTCATCGACCTGAAACGCTGAACACTGCGTTCCTCTCTCAACAGATACCGCCCGACCTACTGGGCATTAGCTAGCATTTTGTTGTTGATCTCCTGGCCGGCCTCCCATCTTCCACCCTCCGTAAACTTGAGCTCATCCAAAACTCTGCTGCCCGTATCCTAACTCGCACCAAATCCCGTTCACCCATCACCCCCTGTGCTCGCTGACCTACATTGGCTCCCGGTCCAGGAACGCCTCAATTTTAAAATTCTCATCCTCGTATGCGAATCCCTCCATGGCCTTGCCCCTCCCTATCTCTATAACCTCCTACAGCCCTACAACCCTCCAATTCTGGCCTCTTGCACATCCCCGATTTTCATCGCTCCACCATTGCCGGCCGTGCCTTCAGCTGCCTAGGCCCTAAACTCTGGAAATCCTTCCCCCCCCCCCCGCCCCCCCCATAACCTCTCTCCTCCTTTACGACAGTCCTTAAAACCTACCTCTGAGACCAAGTTTTTGGTCACCTGTTCTACTATCTCTATGTGGCTTGGTGTCAAATTTTTCATTTGCAACATTTTTGTATCAAATATATTGGTTTATTGGCTGCGATGAACAATTTTGATGTAAATTTGCAAAGACATATATTTTGAATATACTGTACTCAATGTAATGTACCACTTTGATTTTTTAAAAAATGTTTTAAATATGCTAATGCCTTGGGATGTTTCACTACGTTAAAGACGTGACATAAATGCAAGTTGTTGTTGGTGTTATTACAGAGGGAGTGCTGCATTGTGGGAGGTGTCGCCTTTCGGTTAAACCGCGCCCCCTGGCTGCCCATTTTAGTGGACTTTAAAGACCTGTGGCACTTTTTGAAAAGCAGGGAGTTGCCCTGCACAATATCCCTCCCTGAATCAACACCTTTAAAAAAAAACACAGAATAGTGTGGTTATTCCCATTGCTGTTTGTGGGATCTTGCTGTGCACAACAATGGCCATCACATTTGCCTGCAGTAGACAGTGTCAAAAAGTAATTAATTGTGGAAAATTGTTATAGTGACATTCGCGAGATGTAATAAGGTTCATATAAATGGGAGGTTCTTTCTGTGATGCAGCGGTAGCACTCTCACTTCTGAGTCAGAAGGTCGTGGGCTCAAGACCCACTCCAGAGATTTGAGCCCATAATCTAGGCCAACACTCCCAGTGCAGTACTGAGGGAGTGCTGCACTGTTGGAGGTGCCGTCTTTTGGATGAGACGTTAAACAGAGGACCTGTCTGCCCACTCAGGTAGATGTAAAATATCCCGTGGCACTATTTTGAAAAAGAGCAGTAAAGTTCTCCCATGTGTCCTGGCTAATATTTATCCCTCAGCAAACATCACTAAAGCAGATTATCTGGTCATTATCACATTGCTGTTTGTGGGATCTTGCTGTGCGCAAATTGACTGCTGCATTTCCTACATTACAACAATGACTACACTTCAAAAGTACTTCATTGGCTGTAAAGCGCTTTGGGATTTCCTGAGATTGTGAAAGGCACTATATAAATGCAAGTCTTTTAAATTAATAATGTAAAAATTATTATATTGAACTTTTGAGAGATGTGATGAGGTTTATGTAAATGGGAGGTACTTTTTTCAATCAAGAGAATTAAATGAGCTTCCTGTTTGTATGTATAAATTCCCGGGGTGACGGAGGTCAACCCTAGACAAAGGTTTGCAAGTGATGAACTGGCGATGCTGCTGGAATCCTCAGCCTCCAATCACTAACTCAGTGGGGCCTTAGTGCTCTGTGCTCTTATATTTTTGACAAAAGGAAACAAAACGTACCACAGAGAGAGGGAAAAAAAACAGACGACAGAGGAGAAACAGACAGCAAGAGATTCCCAGTTTTATTTTCACACAAGGAAGTTGAACAGCGAGGGCAACAGAAGAGAAGCACTGATGTAATTAGCCAAATAATTACAAATTAACAGGAACTCGCCAAAGAAAATTATGACGTAAAAAGAGCACCGAGGCAAAGTTGACGGGTTGGTGGGGTGGGGGAGGGGGGGGGGAGGGGAGGGGGAAAGTAAAAGGTCATTTACAAAGAAGTCATGTCATTGAGAGCATGGTCTAACTCCTCGCTGATGGCTTTGTACTTCAGCTTCTGGGCATAGAGTTCATCTGGAGGTTGAAGGGCAGAGGGCGGCCGGGCGGCCATGTTGCAAAGGAGGTGACCGAGTGATTATGATGATGTAAAGAGATTGTGAGAGGATGAGAATGGGATGAACATGATGTTCAGTGGAAAATAAATTAAAAAAAGATGAGGTGAAAAAGTGAAGGAAACAAAAAAAAGGAGAGAGAGAAATTATTGGAGTAAAATCAAAGCAAGAACGAGTTAAGACATCTCAAGACGTTATCGGAATAGTTTTTGACATCGGTTTTATAAAAACAATGTTAGAAATCAATCTCAAACGCGATGCAGTGGTAACCATGGAGATTTGGTGCTTGAACAATGCCACTGTCTATTGGTAGGCCTAAAGAAAAACTCAAGCCAATGTGAGATCTAGTGATTGAAAAAGTCACCCTGTTCCTACAAAAGTCGCCTTTTATCTGTGCAACCAAATATCACAATAGGTCCAGACTTTCACAAGCATGAGAGTAGTTTTGGATGAGGAAAGCCCTTCAGCCTATCTAATCTCATCCTTACACAATCCCAAGCCTCCCGTCTCAGCATCCAGCCGTTTACTAAACATGGTAAGAGTCCGGGCCTCTGCCACACTTCTAGCTCCAGCTGGTAATCCTCCGAACTACCTGCACCTTCCACACTCAACCTGTGGCCTTGTCCAGCTGCCCTGATTTATCGGAATTTACCCTTCTACGCTTGCTTTCTTCATCCTGTTAAATACCCACGGTCCCCTCTGAGGTGTCGCCTTGGGTCACCAAGTCATCTCTCGTTACCCTGACTAGACACTGGGGATCAATCCTGTTGCTTATCTCTGCACACTCTCTTGGACCTGGATGGCCTGCATGTCGCAGTGTGACCAGACCAGACCTGCACGTAATCCTCATGGTGTGGCCTGACCAAGGCATTGTACAGCTTCAGTACGATCTGTGGGATTTGGAACCCACCTGGTTTATGTAACCGAGCCTCCCTGGATAGAGGGGGGCCTCAGAGGCACCATCAGGTGGAACTGAGTGGTTAAGATTCACCAGTGTGGACTCAAATTATATACAATCTGGAACGCGCTGCCTGAAAAGGTGGTGGAAGCAGTAACTTTCAAAAGGGAATTGTATATAAAGTTGAAAAGGAAAAATTTGCAGGGCTATGGGGAAAGAGCAGGGGAGTGGGACTAATTAGATAGCTCTTTCAAAGAGCCAACACAGATACAATGGGCTGAATGGCCTCCTTCTGGTGCTCTATGATTCTATGAATTGGGGCACAGACACAGCAGCTGGAGGGGGAAGGAGTTGAAGGGACCTATAGTTGGTGAGATGCAGATATTTTATGCCTCATTCACTCAGCATACAACCCAGCTTATGAAAACCACCAGCGCTGTAGTGAGCAGGATAAACGACACCGATTAGCATGTGGGAAACGCAAACCATTCAACGCCCACACCTGGCTTTAATACCTAGAGCCATAGCAACACCAGATCTCCTTACAAACACTGCGAGTTACTCGAAAAAACACGACAGAGGCTCAGAATATCAGAGGGAGGGGTTCAGACTGTCGCAATCTTATAACGGTCATCGCAAGATTTTAAAAAATGTTTATGATCGTTGGGGAGGGAACGAGAAGGTATATTTTTGTTTCCCTGGAAAACTGGTTTACAGGAGTTATCGAGCCGAAGGGGTGGGAACGCTCGGGGTGGGGGTGGGGGGTCTAGGGCGGTCGATGGATGGGCCAGCCAGTACGTCAGGCTCAGTAACACCTCGCAGCCGATTCCACCAGCTCTCAGGCTGTGGATCTGTGCCGATGGGAGAGTCACCATGGTTTAAACGACGAGGAAAAATATAAACACGACAGAGTCTAAGAAAGTCGATTACAATCAGTAACCAGAGTACGAAGATGCAAAACTATTTTTAGCTCATGAAGATAAGTGGAAATGTCATCAGGAAAATGGCCCCCTTGTAGCCTCTGCTCCCTACCTGGCTCGACCACACAGATTGGCTCAATCTCAATGCACAGCATTGGAAAATAGTCTGGCCTACTGGTCAAATTAAATTACTCACCGGGGTTGGGGAGTTGGGGGGGGGGGGGGCAGGGGTGCGCGAAGGGAGAAAGCAAGAGAGAGCGGAGAGAGCGACAAACAATTGGCTCGTGGAGTTCTTAAATACAATGAAAAATCTCGTACCTTCCAGGTCATCGATCGTCTTTTCCAGTTTTGCGACCGACCTTTCAGCAAACTCCGCACGAGTTTCTGCCTGTGAATCAGAACCAATATTAACAGCATTATTAAATAGGATTAAAAGACCAAGAGGGAAAGTAAAGAGGAGATCAGCCTTATGGAATTACAACTGCTGATACACTCAAACAGGTTTACTTAAAAACAGAAACACATTTTGGGGATGGGCTGGCAAGAGAAGAAGTGCCATTGAAGCAGGGCTGGACTCAAAACAGCCACAGGACATTCCGCTACATACTTGGGACTAGGAAGGTCAGATAACAGTTTGGAGGTCTGGTATCCAAGGGCCTGACCTGTGCACTGTCGGGTTTAATGTGTCAATTAACAGGCTGTGTTTCTTCATAGGTTTATAAATTACTCCTTGTTCCTAACCTCACAACTGGAGGTTATATTTTGAAACACTATCCCACAGGCCACAGTCCAGTGTGGCCAAACCGATGACTTCACCACTGGAAGATGCTAATTCTAACGACACGCCAAAAAAGGCAATGTACCATTTTATAAAATGGTTTTTTAAAAAGAAATTGCACAGATAACAGAAGGCTCTTGCACCACATTCCCATCTAAACCCATCCAAGGGACAGTAGTGGGCTGGAGTTACCGTCAGAGAGCTGGGCGGGGGATGGGAAACTAAAGAATCTGGATGATAAACATCGTGACAGATAAGAACTGTAAACATTCAGAATAGGGGACCTCCCTGACTCTCCTACAGACAGAAGCACCGGTTACCGATTAACCTAGACTGATGGAAAGCAATTCAAAAAATGTTCATTTAAATGGAGTGCTGCTGCACTGAAGGAAACTAATTCACCAAACCCACATTTATACCATCTAGGACCATTTCAATAATACAAAACACTTGTTCCGTTAAATTCAAACACCAAAGTAATTAGCAGAGTTTCATTAATGACCCACCTCCTTGAGTTTGTCGCTCAGAATCTTGATCTCCTCCTCATACTTGTCCTCCTTCTCTGAATACTGTCAACAGAAATAGGAGTTAGTATCAGAGCTAACTCTTGGGGCATCATTGATTCCAATCACAATCCCGTTAAACACAATCACCAGAAATCAGAGGAATTTTCATAATTTTCTTTCAATTAGGAACATAGGAACAGGAGGAGGCCATTCAGCCCCTCGAGTTGTTCTGCCATTCAGTTAGATCATGACTGATCTGTACCTCAACTCCATTTACCCACCGTTGCTCCATATCCCTGATCCTAACAAAAATCTATTAATCTCAGCCTTGAAAGCTCCAACTGACCCTCAGCATCCACAGCCTTTTGGGGCAGAGAGTTCCAGATTTCCACTCCCCTTTGTGTGAAGAGGTGCTTCCTGATTTCACTTTTGAATGGCCTGGCCTGGCTGGCCAATAAAACAGAAACAATTTTCATTTTACGATGGTGAAAAATTAAACAGCAGCAAGCCATAAAGCAGAAAAATGATTGGGCAGAATCCGATGGACAAGCAACCAATGAAACCATTCTGTGAAGCAGCCAATCCCCTGATGAGAATCATCTCCAGTGGGATCCTGGCACAGAACCCTAGTTTGTTACTCAGGAGCTGTACAACAGAACCTGCCTGTGGGAAGTCACAGAATCAGCACTCACTGAAATGGGCAACCAGGGAATGGTAGCCAATACGCCACTGAGCAGTACTGGCAGGAAGACTAGGAGAAGCAGCCATTAGTGACTGGGTAACTCACATTGGGTCTTCAGCCAATCATTAGGCAGCCCTATGAGACTCGGGCAGGTCTGACATGGCTCGGTGGGTAACGCTCTCGCCTCTGAGTCAGAAGGTTGTGGGTTCAATTCCCACTCCAGAGACTTGAAGCTCGTAATCCAGGCCGACACTTCAGTGCAGTACTGAGGGAGTGCTGCACTGTTGGAGGTGCCGTCTTTGGAATGAGACATTAAACCGAGGCCCAGACTACTCTCTCAAGTGGAGGTAAAACACATGGCACTATTTTGAAGAGCAGGGGGGATCTTCCTGGTGTCCTGGCCAATATTTTTCCCTCAACCAACATCACTAGAAAACAGATTATCTGCTCATCATCACGTTGCTGTTTGTGGGATCTTGCGGTGCACAAATTGGCTGCTGCGTCTCCTACATTACAACAGTGAATACACTCCAAAAGTGTATTGGCTGTGAAGTGCTTTGGGATGTCCGGAGGTGAAAGGCGCTATACAAATGCAAGTCTTTCTTTTGTTTTTTGGACTAGCTCACTGCACCAATATTGTTGCTCAGACTTCATGAGGTGGAAGAAATTCGCTCCTTGGGGAGGAGAGGAAGCTGGGAAGGGTTTAGTAGAGAGAGAGAGAGAGAGAGAGAGAGAGAGGGAAAAGAAAATTGGGAAAACCTCAGCTGTTGTTTCAAATTTGATGAAAACCTAATTTTCCTGAGCGCGCGAGAGCAACAAAGGAGAGTCTCACCTTGTCCGACTGGGCCTCCAGCGATTTGAGATTGTTGGTGACATTTTTCAGTTCTTCTTCCAGGTCACCACATTTCCTGTACGAAGGAGACAAGGCTGGAGTGAGAGAATTCGTCAACTCTGTGTGCAACAGGAGACGACGAGGGTGAACAGTGTGAGCACACACGGTCCAAATAGCCTCAACCTACCACAGCCCTTCAAGAAATACTGTAGAGCCTTCCCACTCTCATCATTGACCTGGTGCAGCCCCACAAACTTTAAGGGAAAGGCTGAGGGCATTTAAGATATGCTAACCCCCTCCCCACACCAAAACCACCACATAAACCCCCTCCCCACACCAAAACCACCACACAAACCCCCTCCCCACACCAAAACCACCACATAAACCCCCTCCCCACACCAAAATCACCACATAAACCCCCTCCCCACACCAGAATCACCACATAAACCCCCTCCCCACACCAAAACCACCACATAAACCCCCTCCCCACACCAAAACCACCACACAAACCCCCTCCCCACACCAGAATCACCACACAAACCCCCTCCCCACACCAAAACCACCACATAAACCCCCTCCCCACACCAGAATCACCACATAAACCCCCTCCCCACACCAGAATCACCACATAAACCCCCTCCCCACACCAGAATCACCACATAAACCCCCTCCCCACACCAAAACCACCACATAAACCCCCTCCCCACACCACAATCACCACATAAACCCCCTCCCCACACCACAATCACCACATAAACCCCCTCCCCACACCACAATCACCACATAAACCCCCTCCCCACACCACAATCACCACATAAACCCCCTCCCCACACCAGAATCACCACATAAACCCCCTCCCCACACCACAATCACCACATAAACCCCCTCCCCACACCACAATCACCACATAAACCCCCTCCCCACACCAGAATCACCACATAAACCCCCTCCCCACACCAAAATCACCACATAAACCCCCTCCCCACACCACAATCACCACATAAACCCCCTCCCCACACCAGAATCACCACATAAACCCCCTCCCCACACCACAATCACCACATAAACCCCTCCCCACACCAAAATCACCACATAAACCCCCTCCCCACACCAAAATCACCACATAAACCCCCTCCCCACACCACAATCACCACATAAACCCCCTCCCCACACCACAATCACCACATAAACCCCCTCCCCACACCAAAATCACCACATAAACCCCCTCCCCACACCACAATCACCACATAAACCCCCTCCCCACACCAAAACCACCACATAAACCCCCTCCCCACACAGAATCACCACATAAACCCCCTCCCCACACAGAATCACCACATAAACCCCCTCCCCACACAGAATCACCACATAAACCCCCTCCCCATACAGAATCACCACATAAACCCCTCCCCACACCAAAATCACCACATAAACCCCCTCCCCACACCAAAATCACCACATAAACCCCCTCCCCACACCAAAATCACCACATAAACCCCCTCCCCACACCACAATCACCACATAAACCCCCTCCCCACACCAGAATCACCACATAAACCCCCTCCCCACACCAAAATCACCACATAAACCCCCTCCCCACACAGAATCACCACATAAACCCCCCCCCACACCAAAATCACCACATAAACCCCCTCCCCACACAGAATCACCACATAAACCCCCTCCCCACACCAAAACCACATAAACCCCCCCCCACACCAAAATCACCACATAAACCCCCCCCCCACACCAAAATCACCACATAAACCCCTCCCCACGCCAAAATCACCACATAAACCCCCCCCCCACACCAAAATCACCACATAAACCCCTCCCCACGCCAAAATCACCGCACATTATCTCAGCTGCTGAATCGTTTTCCATTACACTGATTTGACGGTGTAATCCTCTGGTCCTCGAAGCTTCCTGGAGAGACTCTTATCTCATTGGTACAAAGCCCTGTCCTGGCACTTCATGTTTGGCTAAGAAACCAAATGCGGCAAAACCAAAAGACCCACTAAACGATGGTGCTGGTTCCACACAGCAAAGCTTCAGTTTAAAAAAAATACATAAACCCATTCCAGTGTCCCTGAACCAACGGATAGGATTGAAATAAGTTAGGGAATGGACGTCAGTACAGTCTTACCAGAGAACGTTTCAACCCGTCTACCTAGGGACTTACATCTCAGAGACCTCAGCTCGTTCCTCAGCACGCTCCAGCTCTCCTTCCAGGATGACTAGTTTACGAGCAACCTGTGCAGAGCAAATAAAGTCAGAGTCACAAGGAATCGCACACAAGAAGCTTGCTTGAAACCGCACAGCCCCTAAACAGTGTCTCCCACCGGCATTGGTAGTCCAGCTGCCAACGCCACACACAGAAAACTCCCCCCACACATATGGCACAGTACACCTGCCGAGTTACCAAACTCAGCTGCAACGCTATGGGTCTCAGCAAGTGAAGGCCCTTCCAAATAAAGGCCATCGGAGCAGCATCGGCAGCAGATTGGAAACAGGTCAATCTCCCACCCCTTTAGATTCAGAGAGGGGGGGGGGGGGGGGGGGAAAGACAAGCAGTGGGAGAAACAAATAATTGGGGGCCTCCAGAGTACAACAACAGCAGGAAAACAGCCGATGGATTGCTGACCCAGCAGGGAAAATGGGATGAGGTGATAGGAACGGGAGGAGGCCATTCAGCCCCTCAAGCCTGTTTCATCATTCAATTAGATCATGGCTGATCTGTACCTCAACTCCATTTACTGGCCTTTGCTCCATATCCCTTGATACAAGACTAACCCACTTAAAGGACACAGACACACTGGGATAGACATGCTTGACTCATCAACAACTGAATTCCAGCATTAAGTCAGAGTTCTGATATTACTCTCCAGATTTATGAACTGAGAAAAGCATTATTTTTATTTTCTACTGAAATAATTTTTGGTTCAAAAAGAGAGGTTTTATCGGTTGTTGAAATAAAATTCTGGGGCCAGCTGCACAGTGCAAGTATAACTAGAACTGAGGCTCCATCAATAGGAGGTAGAGGAGCATAGTCATCACACAGAATGTGATGGTGCCAGGAGAAGGCCCACCTCCTTCTCAGGGCAACTAGGGATGGGCAATAATTATGAGCTTTGCCACGTCACCCACATCTAAACCCACGGTGCCCCGTGTGAGGAGTCCGTGTCAACCCACGGTGCCCCGTGTGAGGAGTCCGTGTCAACCCACGGTGCCCCGTGTGAGGAGTCCGTGTCAACCCACGGTGCCCCGTGTGAGGAGTCCGTGTCAACCCACGGTGCCCCGTGTGAGGAGTCCGTGTCAACCCACGGTGCCCCGTGTGAGGAGTCCGTGTCAACCCACGGTGCCCCGTGTGAGGAGTCCGTGTCAACCCACGGTGCCCCGTGTGAGGAGTCCGTGTCAACCCACGGTGCCCCGTGTGAGGAGTCCGTGTCAACCCACGGTGCCCCGTGTGAGGAGTCCGTGTCAACCCACGGTGCCCCGTGTGAGGAGTCCGTGTCAACCCACGGTGCCCCGTGTGAGGAGTCCGTGTCAACCCACGGTGCCCCGTGTGAGGAGTCCGTGTCAACCCACGGTGCCCCGTGTGAGGAGTCCGTGTCAACCCACGGTGCCCCGTGTGAGGAGTTACTCAAACACATTCTGCACTAATCGAACAGCAGGGTCTGTCATTGACCTGGTGTGTGGTGATATCGGTCACTCAGATCCCATGAGTGCTGCTGGTTAACAAAGGGGAGCGTCGCGAAGATTTATTATTAATTGGACGTGTTGATGCTCACCTCCTCATATTTGCGATCAGCCTCTTCTGCAATGTGTTTCGCCTCCTTCAGCTGCAGCTCCTGAAGCTCCATCCTCTCTTCATCTTTCATCGCGCGGTTCTCAATGACTTTCATGCCTCTGTTGAGTAAACACCCCAGCGATTAAACAGGATAAAGCAGCATTGAGTGGAGACATATCGAGCTCTAAAGCTCTGATCTTCCTGTAACTGGATCAATGTGATCTCAACCAATGTAGCGAAGGGTGAAATGGGATCTGTTAAGAGTCACATTAATACAGTCTGCCAACGTAAGGTGGCTACACTGGCCTGGCACTAAGAGTAGTCAATTCCGAGGGGTCGACTACAAGGCATTGCCCTGTCATCGAAGTGCTGAAAACCAATGTCATACCCAATCTAAGTGTACTCAGTGGCCCTGATTTTGTAGAACGGGGCACCTCACAGCCTGCCCTGTTAGTTAGTTTGTGCACATTTAGGTTTTAAAATTTTTGCCCACAAAGTTGCTGGAAGTGCGAGTTGATAACGACGTAGCAAGGGCAACGAGGCATCTGGGACCTTGGTGAACAACTGGACAAACAGTGTACCTCCTTAATCAATGAGATTAAAGGATTGAGAAATAAATAAAAGACTGAAGGAGGGTGAATTCAATGTCAAATCAGGTACAGAAAGAGAAAGAGAGAGAGGGAAAGAAGATTGGGTTAAGAGAGAGAAAAAAGGCAGAAAGGAAAAGTAAGAAAAAAAATTTACAATTTGACATTTTTAAAATCTCTAACAACTCACAACCTGAGGGAAGGTGTCTCCACACTGTTAACTGTTCAATTTCTGGGCAAGAGAGGTTGATTAGCAGCCAATAACAATTATCACATCATTAAAGGGTACTTACACTGTTAATTACTAGACGTAACATTCTGTGGCGAGTTTAATGGGCAATTAATGTACAAATGCAGCAACTTCATGAAAATCACGGGGAGGTTAAGGGCGAGATGTCGTGTTCACGAAGCTAACACGGAGCGGCGCAAATCGTCCAGTAACGTGTGGCGATTCGCAATTCACGGGGTATCCCTTCCTCCTCACAAGCTGCTGGCCGATTTGCATATTAATAACAGCGTGTGTCGTTCATGTTATTTTTTAAGCAAATTCTGGGCCAATATCAACAGATGTCAAGTGGAAGAATGTGCCAGGAGCACTCACTCCCATTAGAAGTTGATGAACTACGTTAGACCCAAAATAAAATGAGTTTCAGCTGCTCCTCTCCCAAACCAATTCACACAGAATTACATCGAATCTACAGCACAGAAACAGGCCATTCGGCCCAACTGGTCCATGCTGGTGTTTATGCTCCACACAAGCCTCTATCCACCCTTCTTCATCTAACCCTATCAGCATATCCTTCTATTCCTTTCTCCCTCATGTACTTAGAGCATCCCCTTCTAAGCACCACTGAACCCTTTTCAAGTCAGGCCGAGTCCAAGTCCACTGCAACAGGCAGGAGATGGCCAAGGTCACTTTGCCATTAGTCTGACTCTTGGGCTTTTAGACAGCTCAGTATAGCAGAGCACACTCAACCCGAGCCATTCAATGGCAGACTTTCCAAAAGCCAAACTACACTCCCTCTTGAACCAGCACACCGATGAATAACTTGGGTTGTAACACAATGACTGATATCCTGGAGTCTTCACTCCATCACCCCGGGGAATTGGGAAGCGTTTCACAGAACGCGCTCTTCTTGGAGCTTTTTCCTGTGGTGACCGACCTCCCTCAGGTTAAGTAAGTTCGGCAGAGTTTTAGCAAAGCTCACCTCTCGCTCTCGTCCGCTGCCTTCTCGGCCTCCTCCAGCTTCTGCAGGGCAGTGGCCAGACGTTCTTGTGCCCGGTCCAGCTCCTCCTCAACCAGCTGGATCCGTCTGTTGAGGGCGGCGACATCTGCTTCAGCCTGAGGAGAAGGCAAAGAGACACATTTTAGATCCAATCTACTTCTGCCACGTGGTATCATCGCAATGTTAGTACTGTAGGTGGCGCAGAATATATAGCAAGACTGATTGGTTAAAGGACCTCGCCTGGGCTCAGAAAGTTGGATAAATTTTCCACGGGTGAAAGCCCAAGGCCAGTGAATAGAAGATACAATTGCAGAACGCAAGGGTTTCAGGCTATAATTGGTCATTTTCTCTCTCTGATCCAGTGTGCCATCTCTAATCACAGGAGTCTCCTTACAGGATATAGGAGGGGAACTTAATAAATCCAATTGAATGCTCAAGACTAGGCTGCTTCCAATGGCTCAGTGAGTTTGTTGAGTAGCTGGGTTATGCAGACCAGATGATCCCAGGTTTGACCCTCCACCTGTAATGAGTTAGCTGCTCTCTCAGGTAGTTTGGTGATGGGACGCTACAACTAGTTTCACCACCTCTTGGTTAGGGGGGGGGGGGGGGGTTTGGGGGAGGAGGGAGGGAGGGAGGAGGGAGGGAGGGGGGGGAGGGGATCATCCAGGATTTCCACTCCTGTCAACTATCCAGCGATCCCTGCTGGAATTTCACGTTTGGACAGGGCGGACCTGGCTTAGCAGTACCAGTGCCCAGGAAATGTACCCTAGTGAGGAGCCCACACCTTCGGGAGAGGAAACAATTAGGTGGAAAAATCATCAGGGCTAATACAGATTTTCAAAGTAAGCAGTTAAAGGGCCAGCCTCTACTGAAATCTCAGACCAACAAAAAAAAGTTTCCCAAATACTGACAAGGTCACACAATTTGTGTTGGTTTTTTATCACTGCAAGACACCAAACTCACTCAAAGAAATAACAGACCCTTCAGCCACATGGGGCACATTACGACCTTCCACCCCTCCCCCCAGTTACATGGAATATGTTAGAGCCCTTCCCTTCCCGTTACACAGAGCACACTAGGACTTTCCCTGTCCCCCATATCACGGTCTCAAACACACGGAGCCACCAGTTCAAGATAATTGGGTTGAATTTGCCTCTGCATTCACGCTGTACGGCCATGCAGAGCTACGGTGAGCCTCCATCAACAATTTCACCACCACACGCACGCAGAGACCACGAGAGGAACATAGGAACAGATAGATGAATAAAGACCAAGGTCCATCTAGATCCCTGTGTCTTGGTAGTCGCTGATAATGGAGTTGTTGACTAATCGTAGCAATCAATCTCTATCAATGGGTCTACAACAGACCCAGACATGAGGTGAGGAAAGCCCCCAATCATGGAGAGCTTTGGGAACCATAGGTCCAAAGTCACCTGTTCCTCCCAATGTCATGTCTCAAATTACTCAGATACTGTATCCTAAAATGTTATTTTATGAAAGAAATCTATCTAATTTGCATCTGAATTAATCAATACTAACTGTTTCCACCGTCTCCCGAGGGTGTCTGTTCCATAGATTGACCGCTCACTCACTGAAATATTGTTCCCACAGATTAGTTTTGAATTGACCCCCTTCAAGTGCAGGCCGTGTCCTCTGGTTCTACTGTTCTGGACAAGGTGAAACAGCTAGTCATGGTCTACATTATCCAGTGCCTTTAGAATCCTAAAAACAATCATATCGCCTTTCAACCTTCTCTTTTCCAGTGACAACATGCCCAATTTACATAATCGCTCCTCATAATCCAATCTCCCCACCCCCCATGGCCCCAAGCATTCTGGTTGCCCTTTTCTGTATCCCACATGACACATCTCCAGCTCTTAGCCTCTTATTGGTTGAGGGAGAACCGGAGATGGAATCTATATGCCAACAAGGAAGGTGATAACTTTACAGAATGAAGTAGAAAGAAAGAACCTGCATTTCTATGGCGCCTTTCACAACCTCTGGACGTCCCAAAGTGCTTTACAGCCAACGAGGTACTAATGAGGTGCAGTCATTGTTGTAATCGAGGGAAATTATGCAGCCAATTTGCGCACAGCAAGATCCCGCACATTAAGGAGATAAACGTCCAGATAATCTGTTTTTTTGGTGGTGTTGGTTGAGGGAGATTAGAAAGGTGAGGAAAAGAAAATTAATTGGAATGGAGGAAAAATTTTCAAGAGGGACACAAAGTCAGCTGAAGTGAATCTGTCTAGCTCTTGGGGGCTCTGAACGCAAACACATTTTTATAAAGAGAAAGTAACTCTGTCATCCGGCCCCAAGGTTTATAAAAGCAGCTCAACTCAAAAAATCACATCCCTTTTCAACTGGAGCTGGCACAAACTAAACCTCAACTTCAACGAGAGACAAGACAAGGCTCAAGAGCAGGCGGCCTCAAATGGTCTCCGCCGAGGTGCAAGAATGTGACGAAGTCAGTCAACAAACTGCTCCCTGAAACACTCTCGCTACTTTAGAACTTCACTGGAACCACTGCTGCAGTAACTTACTGAACAGGGCACAAAATTAGAAATCAGAAGACCAGGGCTAGCCATGGCTCGGTGCTTTTTCCTTAGATTTGTTCTGAGGTTGGGGGTGAAACTGGCAAGGCCACGTCTATTGCCCAGCCCTCGTTGCCCTGGTGACAGTGGGCCTTCTCCTTGACCTGCTGCATCCCTTGTGCTGACAGTACTCCCACAACATCATCAGGTAGGGAATGCCAAGATTTTGACCCAGCAACGTTTAAGGAACAGCCGCATTAGCCCAAGCCAGGATCGTGCGCGACTCGGAGAGCTGGAGTTGGGTGTTCCCACAACGTTGTTGCTTTGTCCTTCTTGATGGGCTGTTGAGGTAACCATGGTAACTTGCTGCAGTGCATCCTGAAGATCGGATGTACTGCAGCCGCAGTGCACCAGGTTCAGTCATTTATAAGTTTGATAGAACTTAAGACAAGGCAGAAATGAAGGTGTTTACAAATGGCCCTTGGGTTGGGGGGGGGGGCCTGCGGGGGGGGAAGGAAGGGTGGGGCAGGGGGTTAAATTAGACAGGATTGCCTGCTGGTTAATGCCAAGATGTGGTGTTAGATGAGGACAGGATCAGGCTGTGATTGTCTACAGTCAAACAACCGGTCACTGTCTGGGCAAACACAAGGAACTGGTGACCGTACTGGCATCCATGAAGCACAAAACTAGACAGACACTCACTAGACCCGCTTCTAATGGCAGGAGAGTGAGTCAGAGACTGGGAATTGAGGGCAAAGTTCAAAAGAATAAAACATCCTGGCTTTAATTACATTTTTAGTGAAAAATCTTTGTTCAAGTTAAGCGATGTCAAGTGTTGGGAAAGAGAACCCCCCCAGTGTCAGCAATAAATGTACCCCTGGGTCGTACGTCGGATCGAGACTTCCCATCAAGCACTCTCAGGTCACCAACATGGGTAAGATGAAGAGCAAAGCTCCCACCACACTTCCCCTCCTTTAACCCTTGGGCCAGGGAATAACCAAATCCGATACTATACCCAACCTGGGAGCAGCATTCGAGTGTTCCATTCACCAATATTGACCGACAAGGGAGACCTCCCTGACTGCAAACGCAAAGTTTATTTTAAACCAAGGGATGAATTTATTGTACAGTATTCTACAAGTCACTGAAAATCCATTTTTGGCCTTTAAAAATAAAAGGACTTTCCTCTTTCAGAAGCAGGAGGTTCAGTGAGAAGAGAAAGATACTTCTAAACACAATCCACTGGACAGTCATTGCACCAAAAACACGTCCATGGGGTACATTACAGACAGACCCCACTGCAGGATAAGGAGCCCCCTGTTTCAGTCCATGTTAACAGATCACTGAGTGTGGGAGTACACTGATCACCTCCCTACTCCCACTGGCAGAGACATTCAATGGATTGTTGCATCGTTAAACAACTACCCATCACAACAGGAGTTTGTGAGACCGAAGAGGACCAGATTCCAGTTTATAACCAGACAGTTTCCGCACTCACTGCTTCCCACAGATCCTTCCTGTATTGGAGCTTATTATTTCATTTGAGAACAGCAACACCCCGACACTGAAAGGACGAGGACCAAAAACTAGGTCTCTGATGATTTTCTAGTTTTTTTGTTTCTTATACAAGCTTTTTCCTTTACTGCTGATTAAAATTCAAATACAGAAACATTCTCAGCCAAACAAACTGTGAAGGGTTTTCAAAACACAACTTGGCAGAACTCAGTAGGATTGGGAGAGGCCCCTTAACCTGATTTAAAAAGGGACACTGGTTTCACTGGCTGAGGGGCAGAGAGACAGGCAGAGAGAGAGAGAGAGAGAGAGGCAGAGAGAGAGAGAGAGAGAGAGAGAGGCAGAGAGAGAGAGAGAGAGAGAGAGAGGCAGAGAGAGAGAGAGAGAGAGAGAGGCAGAGAGAGAGAGAGAGAGAGAGAGGCAGAGAGAGGCAGAGAGAGAGAGAGAGAGGCAGAGAGAGAGAGAGAGAGAGAGAGAGAGAGGCAGAGAGAGAGAGAGAGAGAGAGAGAGGGGCAGAGAGAGAGAGAGAGAGAGGCAGAGAGAGAGAGACAGGCAGACAGGCAGAGAGAGAGAGAGAGAGAGAGGCAGAGAGAGAGAGCACGCAGGCTTTGGTTAAAGCAGTCAGTACAGTGCAAGCTTTGGTTAAAGCAGTCAGTACAGTGCAAGGTCCCAATTACCAAAGTTTAACGCAGTGCCAAGCTCTCTTCCCCCCCCACCGTGCTCTCTCCACCTCCTCCCTGACAATGGGGCTTTACACTCTTCTCGTCACTGATTTGGTGAAAGGGTTCAGAATCTCCCTGCCAGACAATATATATCACAATGATGTCAAGAACACTGCACCCTGCAGAGGCAGTGCTGCTGTAAGAGTCCCACGAATTGCCCATGTGCCATGTGGTGGGTTGAAATGGAGACCTGCTCTTCATTTGCCAGAACCCACAGGAACGTGAAGAGATGTGATTGATGTCACGCAAGAAACGTGGGAGGGAGACACGCCCCTCCCTCTGCCCCTCCCACCGCAGACTCACTGCCTCACACAAATACAGATCGGTTTTCAACTCAACACTCTGCACTGCTTCACCAATCAGGATGAGAGTGCCTGGAACTCAGTGACTGGGCAGAAACATGTTTACTCTCTGGGAGCGTCCCAACTCCTAAACCTTAAATCAACTCCGTTATCGGAGCAGGGCAGCCTGTTATGGAATGACAAGTCAGCGTGTTCCTCAGTACACAGGGCCCGAGTCTAAATAATCCCCAAACCATCAACAAGGCCAAATATCCTCCCTCACCTCTCCATCCCACCCCCTCAACTCTACAGTTCACTCATCACACGTTCTCTGAATAGGACTCAAACAGGGTCACAGAATGAAAATGGACGCATAAGGCCATTCTGCCCATCTTAATTCGTCCAGCATGAAAAACCCTACATGCCTCCTATTGCTGCATCCAATTGTTTAAGTTATTCCTAGGATTTTGCATCCACTGGAATTTCAGTTCAAGGTTCAATGTTTTGACAAGACCCATCTCCCGTCAGTACACGGTCCAATCACCCGCCAGGGACTCAGCGAGGTCCCCGGTACCAGAGGCCAGCTCCCCCGGCAGGAAAAGGGTTGAAAACAGCACAAGAGTTGGGATGGAACAGAGTGGTCGGCAGGTGGGGAGCGACACAAAGGTGCTTTGAATAAACTCGCACCCGCCATTCACTCTGCCTCACCAACGCCCCCCGCCCCACCAAGTCAGCAGTGTGACCCTCCAACCAACCATTGGAATCCCCAACACCCTGAAACAATCACTCCTCTCCCCAGGGACTGGGTTCTACAACTCTGCCGACAGGGAGTTGAGAGGAAGGGGTGTGGGTGGGGAAAATTTGAAGATCTTTTTTGTTTCCACGCGAGCACTGGATACGAGAGAATGCATTTAGTCCAGGGATGGTTATATTCTGCAGTCTGTTTCTCTTTTTAAAAAAAAAATCCCTTCACAAGACCCATTTCTGAATCAGACCTCCCCGAGGTCAGCTCGACCCCAGCTTGTCACAAAAAGAAACACCCTTTTCTTGTCTGGATGGGGCAAGTGCCAAGACGACATGTTTCAGTGCCAGTCACTCCATCTTGTGCGTTAGCAAAAATAGAAAAGGATTTGCTGGCATTTTCAGCTGGATTTATTGGCATCTGGGAGACTGTTTTTGGGAAGGAAGAAAAAAAAAGGGGGAGTGACATGAAGAATTACAGCCAGGAATGTTTAAATATAAACAGAAGGAGACAGTAAATCAAACACACAGATGCACAATTCCACTTTCTCTGTAAGTTAGTCTCCCATTCTCTGGCTCTTTGGGGTATAGGGAACCATGAACTGTATACTTGTGGTGACACCATTCTGTAACCACACACCATACAGACATAGAAGCCCCTCAGTCCTGCTCGGGAGATGGATGGGACTGGGCCCCACTACTTCGCTCTCCTGGCATGTATCACCACTCAATCTGGAAACCATGCAGGGAGCACAAACCCACACTGTAAACTCTCAATCCTTCACCCACCCACCCCCCCGCCCCCAAAAACACCCTCGCTTCTCCCACCCACCGCCTGCTTTGTGTTACAGGGAGATCTGGATACAGCGTCTCTCCAGCGCTATCTGCACGCGGGACTCTCATCAAAGGGAGGATGTTGGGTCCTTGGGGATGACCTCCTCACACAGCTGGGCTGTCGTCAGCTGATGCAGAGAAAGAGCCCACATGCAAGGTGGGTAATGATATTATGGTTCCTTCTCTCACGAGGAGGACTGTGGCCATCTTTAAACATCAACTTTGCTTTTAATTGGAGGGTAAAGTGGTTTGAACGTCCCCCGAGGCTCCAGGAGTCACTCCATCTTATTGGATGCAGCAACAGGAGCCTCGGGGGACGTTCAAACCACTTTACCCTCCAATTAAAAGCAAGGTCGATGTTTAAAGATGGCCACAGTCCTCCTCGTGAGAGAAGGAACCATAATATCATTACCCAGAGAGCCAAGGGGCACGGCACGAGCAAGGAGACAATAGCCACAGGCAGGTCATCACTCAACGCAGCTCCCGGGGTCCGGGGGATAGCTCCCGGGGTCCGGGGGATAGCTCCCGGGGTGGGTCTTGGTCAGAAAGGCCATCAATTCCTGCATTTTAAAAAAATTTTAAACGCTGCACGAGCGCCAAGGAGGAAGTGAGCCTGTGTCAACACGAGAAAAAACTTCTGACTTTAGCCCCCTGCTCATACGCCCTGCAGAGGCAGCATCAAGATGAACCCTGGAGAGACAGGGAAGGAAGGAGGGAGAGAAGGAATCGCACAGAATCTACAGCACAGAAACAGGCCATTCGGCCCAACTATGCCAATGTTTATGCTCCACACAAGTCTCCTCCCTCCCTACTTCATCTCACCCTATCGGCATATCCTTTTATTCCTTTCTCCCCCATGTGTTTATCCAGCTTCCCCCAAAATGTATCGATGCTATTCGCCTCAGTGATTGTGTTTGGTGTGGATGGGAGTGGGTTATTTTCCTGGCTCTCCTTTTCATGTGTGTCCCCGAGTGATGTGTTTGCATTTTTCACGGCCTTGTTAACTTACACTCCAAGGTCCAGGAGTACGTACTGCGGGACGCACTGAAGTGAGGTGCGGCCTACGCAAAGGCTCTATGGGGAAAGGCCACCGTGTAAGGCCACCCCACCTTGTATTGTACAGAATATATTATAAAAAAATGTACTGTGCTTGAATTGTAATATTGGGATCGCATTGTGTACAATCTGTATTGTATTTGTTTGAATTGTATTGTTGGAAGTGTACTGTGTGTATCTTTAAATTCTATGAAATAAAGTATATTTTGAAATTTTTAAAAATGGCCTTGTTAACTTGCATCGTTACTTTGTGATTTGTGTATCTGTACCCTGCGATCCCTCTGCTCCTCTATCCCATTTGGACTCTTACTTTCCCAGCAGTATGTGGCCTCCATATTCTTCCTATCAAAATGCACCACCTCACACTTATCTATATTGAAATTCATTTGCCAGTTGCTAGCCCATTCTGCAAGTTTATTAATGTCTTCTTACATTTTGACGCATTCTTCCTCAGTATTAACTATACCCCCAGTTTGGTGTCAACTGCAAATTTTGAATTTGTACTTCCAATTCCCGAGTCCAAATCGTTTATGTAAACAGTGAACAACAGTGGGGGAGTCCAGAGTATGATCCTAAAATTAGAACTAGGCCGTTCAAGAACATAAGAAATAGGAGCAGGAGTAGGCCAATCGGCCCCTCGAGCCTGCTCCGCAAGGGTGAAAGAAAGAACTTGAAATTATTTCGCACCGATCCCCGTGGACACCACTTCCCACCTTTCCCAGTTTGAGTAACTATCTTTAACCACTACTCTCCGTTTTCTGTTTTGTAGCCGGTTTGCTATCCATTCTGCTGCTTGTACCCTGACTTCACATGTTCTGTGGCCTTAGTCATGAGTCTACCTTATCGAAGGCCTTTCGAAAATCCAAATCTAAAGCCAGAGTTGGAAACATAAAATGTAAAGGCAGTGGGGGAGTCCAGAGCATAATCTTAACATTAGATCGAGGCCATTCAGGGGTGAAAGAACTTGCATTTATATAGCGCCTTTCACAACCTTGATGTCAAAGTGCTTTACAGCCAATGAAGTACTTTTGAAGTGTAGTCACTGTTGTAATGTAGGAAACATGGCAGCCAATTTGCTCACAGCAAGGTCCCACAAACAGCAATGTGTTAATGACCAGATAATCTGTTTTAGTGATGTTGGTTGAGGGATAAATATTGGCCAGGACACTGGGGAGAGCTCTGCTGTTCTTCTTCGAATATGCCACAGGATTTTTACATCCACCTGAATGCAGACATGGCCTCGGTTTAACGTCTCATTCGAAAGGTGGCGCCTCCGACAGTGCAGCACTCCCTCAGTTAAGTGTCAGCCTGGATTTAGTGCGCAAGTCTCTGGAGTGGGACTTGAACAAGCGACCTCCTGACTCAAGAGGCAAGAGTGAAACCAAGAAGCACTTCTTCACACAAAGGGTGGTGGAATCTGGAACACACTCCCCCAAAAAGCTGTGGAGGCTGAGGGTTAATTGAAAATTTTAAAACTGATTTTTGTTAGGCAAGGGTATTAAGGGATATGAAACCAAGGTGAGTAAATGGAGTTAAGGTACAGATCAGCCATGATCTGATTGAGTGGCAGAACAGGCTCGAGGGGCTGAATGGCTTCCTCCTGTTCCTAATAGAGGGATCTGCAGGAGAATGTGGAGAAACGAGAGCTCAGAAACTCAAATTATAACCAGAACTCCCGCAGATTGACCGGCAATCTGTTTTGTGCGTTTAGGCTCACATTGTTGCACTGGGTACAAACTGGCAATGACTAGACGTAGTCTCCATCCCCTCACCCAGGTACTTCGAGAACTGGACTGCAGCTCACAAAGGAGGGTCACACTGCGCTGCAGAGCACCAGCCTGCAACTCCAACAAGGCAGGAAGTCGCTCCCTGTGAGAACTACTCTCTGTTACACACATGAAAACGGGAGCCAGGAAATGACCCACTCCCATCCACACCAAACACAAATTGCATTAAAGTGACATTCCCTTCAAAACGGTCACTGCCAATTAGCTACTGTGCTTTGGCGGAAGGGTATTATTACCTTAACAGGATTAGTCAACGTTCCCAGTTTAAGAGCAACCGGCAGAATTCCTGAGAGATTGGGGTCAGTTCTTGACACCAAAACCCC
Source organism: Heptranchias perlo (assembly GCF_035084215.1). Classification (NCBI taxonomy): domain Eukaryota; kingdom Metazoa; phylum Chordata; class Chondrichthyes; order Hexanchiformes; family Hexanchidae; genus Heptranchias; species Heptranchias perlo. Next base: position 4,910,135 of record NC_090353.1, on the reverse strand, counting down.
ACCCCTTCCTCCCTCTGACAGGACTTTACTTATTCCTTATATAGTAAAACTCTGCTCAAGAAGGGCGATTCATCGCTCAGGGCTGTGAGAATCAGATATACGGGCTCACACTAATCTGGCACCCACAGGGTAAGGGAGGAAAGAGAGGGGGAAAGAAGCCATACAATCCTCTGATGCCAACGTTCCTACACACTCGCAGACTTCCTAAATTTCAGATCCTTTGAGATCCGTCAAGTATTTCCACTCCCTGAACAAAACACAAATCAAAACTTGACATTTCTCCCCACCCCCCCTCACACAACCCTATAAATAGCACAGTGCAGAGATTAATGGGGTTTCTCCTCCCCAGGAAAGGCCTCTTTCGTTTCCCAGGCAACAGAGCACGTTCACTTTTGATTCTGTCGCCCTCAGGTTTTTTTTTAAAAAATGATTTAAGATGGAGCTGGTCAGAACGTAGAACTCGAACAGCCCTGAGAAGGGCTGAACTGCACATTTGTTAGGTCAAATTTCTGTTTTACATTAAATGGTCTTCATATTAAGAGCATTTCCCTAGGAATTTAACGCTCTGTAACACTGCAATTTAGAGTTTTGATACAAAGGGTATTTTGACAGTACAACATCCGATATGTTCCAGACTCCGAACCCTGGAATGCAAATGGATGTCGTGTCAGCTGGGTTCTCAGAACATTCAACTCCCAGGATGGCCCAATTTAAACCCCCTGTCACGACTGGAATTTGCATTCAAACGTCTGGCCCATAAGATCAGCAGAATCAGCATTATGAGGTTCTTTTTTTTTTGAGAGGAGGGGGACGAAAAGAGAAAAAGAAAGGGAAATCTTCGCTGTGGGCCTGTTGTTGGCAACGGGCAGCAGCATTTGGCTTGAAATTCGGGCATGTCGTGAAAGCAAAGCCCAGGCCCCTAGGCCTCTGCACGAGACAACTCAGGGTAATAGAACGTCTACATGTGGCGGTCAGGAACCCAAGGTTCTCCATGTGAGGGAATGTGTGGACATAGCCAGAGTTTGAGGAGTTCAAATTGGCATCACCGTTGTTATAGTGTCTCGGTTATGAAAATACTCCCACACCCACCCTATTTGTCAGCCTGATATCAAGATCAAACATTATTACTGAATTACAGAGGCTTGACTGGAGAGCTAACGAACACCTCATTAACTTCACAAGATCTGGATTGAGCTAAATGATTAACTTCTTACATGCTCTTTGGCACCAACTGGCTGACTCCCGGAGTCAACGATGGACACTGGGCCTAGAGGCTTTGGTCAGATTAGTCATCTTAAGCTTTGAAGTATTCACCTAGTTCACTCATTGAATGAACAAACCCATATCACTGGTCGATTGACTGGTCTCATTTAGATCTTCAGGAAATCGAGTGCTGTAGCAAACTTTTTCAAAAAATATTTCATTTAACATGGACTTTTCCAAAGTGTGGTGGCAATTCACCGAAAGGCTGGAAGTCTGTTCAAAGACTTAATTTGTAAAAACATCTGCTCTTCCCAGTTTGTATTTCAACCTGGCTTCGAGGAGCTCGACCGTCACAAGTGAATTCAGCCAACGGCTCTGCAGACACTTTCTCCCTAAATACTTTTTAAAAAAATAAAGATAAAGGCCTTTCTGAAATAAAAAAAGTGATTCATAGAACTTGGGCCAAAAAGTCAACTAGAAACCCAGATGTATTATGACCTTTCACACCAAGGAATTTGGAAAACAAAATCAGCCTATTTTTCCTCCCATTTCAGAGGGATTTTAAAACCCTCTTCCAAGAATCAGCAGAAAAATATCACCACAGCAGCAACTTCACCACAAAGGCTGTGGTGCAAAGCCCGTTAATGCCTACGAGCTTCCATTTGACTTGAATCAGGAGGAGGGGACGTTCAACCAACAAACTGTGTAAATCCCTCAGACTGGAAGACAGTTCAATCTCCTTACTCACTGTTGTAGAAACATGGGAATCGCTAGACGAGGAAAGACCAAGGTCCATCTAGTCCGCCTTCTACCATCCTGGTAGTCGCTGATACAACGATAGTGGAGTGTTGACTAGTCATTGCAATCAGTCTCTATGTGAGGGAGTCCAAAACTACTGGCCATAAATATAAGATAGTCACCAAAAAATCCAATAAGGAATTCAGGAGAAACTTCTTTAACCAGAGTGTGGTTACAATGTGGAACTCGCTACCACAAGGAGTAGTTGAGGCAAATAGCATAGAGGCATTTAAGGGGAAGCTAGATAAACATATGAGGGAGAAAGGAATTGAAGGATATGCTGATAGAGTTAGATGAAGAGGTGGGAGGAGGCTCGTGTGGACCATTATCACCGGCATTGACCAGTTGGGCCGAATGGCCTGTTTCTGCACTGTAAATTCTATATAATTCTATCAATGAGCCTACAACAGACCCAGACATGAGGTGAGGAAACCCCCAGTGGTGGAGAGCTCTGGGAACCAGAGATCTAAAGTCACCTGTTCCTCCCAAGCCTCATACACTCACCACAGGTCACGTCTTAAATTATCCCAAAATGTTATTTTCTGAAAGATATCTATGTAATTTGCATTTTAATGAATCAATATTATCAGCTTCCCCATCTCCCCAGGGAGTCTGTTCACTATCTGCTCACTCACTGAAACAACATTCCCACAGATTGGTTTTGAATTTACCCCCTCCAAGCGCAGGCCGTGTCCTCTGGTTCTACTGTTCTGGACAAGGTGAATCAGCTCGTCATGGTCTACATTATCCAGTGCCTTTAGAATCCTAAAAGCAGCAATCACATCATCTCTCAACCTTTTCTTTCCCAGTGAGAACCTGCCCAATTTACATGTACACAGTCGGCTTCTCACAGCGAGAGCCTTGTGAAAAAGGAAGAGGGCTAACACACTTTAAGGCTTACGTGTCTTCTCAACTTTTCTTAGTTTGGACGTATGAAATATTTCATTAAAGATGGAAGCCAGATAATTGACACGCTGTTCCAACAATTTGAGGTTTGAAACATTTTGGTCGAATCAAGTGAGATGCTCTGATCATTGCTAATGTCAAATGGCACATTGGTGCCGAGACTGATGGGAGATGGTTCGCTTGCAAATACGTAGCAGAGATTTGACGATGGGATATTATGGGTTAAAATCATTGGCTGTTCGTATTTGGCTCAGGCACACTGCAGGCCAATTCCTTTCAGGCTGCCTTACAGGCCATAGATCAAGGTCAATCCCCTACAACACAGTGACAGAAGGGCCAAAACAGGATGTCCTCTATTAGTTGGATCCTCTGCAAAACGGATGGCTGAGTCACCACCGTGGGCTGCTCCACTGCACAGAATAATCTAGCTGATAAACTGGGCTTCACGTAAAGGCAGGAGTGCTGCACTGTCGGAGGTGCCGTCTTTCGGATGAGGCATTAAGTCGAGGCTTTGTCTGCCCTCTCAGTTGGATGTAAAAGATCCCGTGGCACTATTTGAAGAGGAGCAGGGGAGTTCTCCCCGGTGTCCTGGACAATATTTATCCCTCAACCAACATCACCTAAACAGATTATCTGGTCATTATCACATTATCAATCCCTCCCTCACAGGTTCATTAAAGGTGGGCCAAATTGTAGTTAAAAACTAAATGTAGATATAAGGAACAGGACCTGGCCCTACCCGAGAGAGGAGCTCCTTCCTCGTCCACCTCAACACCTGTTTGTTAGTAGTTTCTACTACAGACCCGAGAGGCCTCTTTTATAGCTGAGCATTCATATGAACAGATCAAACTCTGCAGGTTCCTCTGTACAGAATGTTTGGAAGCTGACCCATTTTCATTAACTTTTTTAGGGGGGGAGGGGGGGTGGAGAAAGGGGTGTGGACTTGTTCGATTGTTTTCAGCTTTCACTCAATTTGGAGGCTACAATTTGTCAGTGCTATCGCTTAAGGTCACCCCCCCACCCCCGGACCATTCCCGCACTGCTCAGGTCTGTGGGCTAGGAAGGAAGTCCTATTGTATAAGACAGGAAAGTCCCCACTGGGTGTGTAAAGTTTGGGAACAGGCCAGTCAAACACTGATTGAACCACAATGTGAAAAAATACTCAGGAATTAGATTAACAAGTACAGTGTTGAGTAACTGAAGTCACCTCATGAGGGAACTCCCTTCAGTCACTTGCCATTAGGTCTGGTGCATTGGAACAGAACTGTTAAATCTGGGTCCTCAGTGACTGGGATAAAGGAACAGGATTACTAAGACCAGCAAGTTTCCCTCCGGCAGTTGGAATGGGACCAAGATAGAAAACAGGTGGACTCCAATAACTGGAGTCTAGGTAAACGTCGAGAAGTGACTGAACAGATTCATTAGTCTTGTAGCAGCCATGGCTCAGTTGGTATTACTCACGCCCAGGAGGCAGAAGGTCATTGGTTCAAGTCTCGTTCCTAAGACTTGAGCCCATAATCCAGTACTGAGGGAGGGCTGCACTGTCAGGGGTGCCGTCTTTTGGATGAGACATTAAACCAAGGCCGTCTGCCTTCTCAGGTGTAAAAGATCCCACGGCACTATTTTGAAGACGAGCCGAGGAGTTCTCCCCAGTGCCCTGGCCAATATTTATCTAACTAACATCACTAAAAACAGATGAGATGGTCAATTATTTCATTGCTGTTTGTGGGATCTTGCTGTGCGTGAATCGGCTGCCGTGTTTCCTACATTACAACAGTGCAAAACTACTTCATTGGCTGTAAAGCACTTTGGGTCATCCTGAGGTCATGAAAGGCGCTGTATCTTTGAGTCAGTAAAAGACAAAATAATCGAGTCCGCTATCTGGAGTGACTGTGAGCAGTCCACTGGGGAACTGTTCACACCCTGGAGATGGTCAAGAGAAGATTCACAAGGCTCATCCTGAGCACCAGCAAACTGCTTTACAAGCAAAGACCAGAAAGGTTTGGGCTCTTCAGCCATGAAAGGAAGCAACTAAAAGGAGGGGAGAACAGAAGCTCAGAGACACGATAAGGAGCCAGCTCCCATCCTCCATAAATTTGAGCTCATCTCTGTTACCCGTATCCTAACTCGCACCAAGTCCCGTTCTCCTATCACCTCCTGTGCTCACTGACCTACATTGGCTCCCCGTCCAGGAACACCTCGATTTTAAAATTCTCATCCTTGTTTTCAAATCCCTCCATGGCCTCGCCCCTCCCTATCTCTGTAACCTCCTCCAGCCCTACAATCCTCCGAGATCTCTGCACATCCCCCATTTTAATCGTTCCACCATTGGCGGCCAAGCCTTCAGCTGCCTAGGCCCTAAGCTCTAGTATTCCCTCCCTAAACCTCTTCCCTTCTCTACCTCTCTCTCCTCCTTTAAGACGTTCCTTAAAACCTACCTCTTTGACCAAGCTTTTGGTCACCTGTTCTAATATCTCCTTATGTGGTTTGATAATCGCTCCTGTGAAACGCCTTAAACACATTAAAGGTGCTTTATAAATGCAAGTTGTTATGGTCGGAAAGTTAAGTCCCTAACCGTATTTCAAGTGATACCATGGCAAGCGGACAAGGGGGCACCAGGGTCAAATTGGCTAAAGGCAAGTTCAGGAATGAAACCAGGAGGTTCTTCAATTTAAACTTGGACTGGATTTCCAGCTGGGGAGGTCAAGGCAAAAACCTCAACTGTTGAACAGTTGGATGGTGTGGTGGGGAGGGGATTGTAGAAGTGTGCTCCCTCCCTCGAACGGATGGGCTGAATTGCTTTCCTCATCCCTGTCTATCTTGCGATCTGCACACACAGCCAATCGAGCACAACTCTTCCCAATTTAAAGTCAAAAGCAGTGAATCTGTATGGACTGGGGTAGGAGGGGCAAGATGCAGGAGGCATCAACAGTTGGTGCCATTCTGTAGGGCCCAGAAATTGGTACAAATTACAAGTGTGGTCTTCAATAGAAGGCAGCGGCAGTGATCGAGCAGTAGGCTTACAGGGAGCACTATAGGACTCCCATTACGTACCAATAACAGGACACCCTACAGCTACATACTGGAGCTCGTGCGCAGTGGGTCACCATGCTTAAACACTGGATAATCTAAAAGCTTCGCCAGATGGGCCAAAATCCCTCCGGATACTGGAAGGCTCCAGGGTTATTGAGTGAGAGGTGGGCCAGTGATGACTTCATCCCATCTGCCTGGACTGAATTCAAACGCAGATCCCAGCGGTAGAAAGGCAATGTCTAACACACCTCCTCCCACACACTGCAATTAAAGTACACCCACTTCTCTATGGGTTCACAAGCCGGAGTTTAATGATGAACTGTACAATTAAGACAGCACTGTGAAGAAAGAAGAGAGAACTTGCATTTATATAGCACCTTTCACAACCTCAGGGCGCCCTAAAACTCTTCCCAGCCAATGAAGAATTTTTAAGGTGAAGCCACTGTTTTAGTGGAAGGATTCGCAGCAGCCAATTTGTGCACAGTGAGGTCCCACAAACAACAGTGAGATAAATGTCCAGATCATGTGTTTTTGGTGGTATGATTAATGGATAAATGTTGGTCAGGACACTGGGCGAACTCCCCTGCTCTTCTTCGAATAGTGCCACGGGATCTTTTACGTCACCCGAGGGGGCAGAAGGGGCCTCGGTTTAACGTCTCATCTGAAAGACGGCACCTCCGACAGTGCAGCACTCCCTCAGTACTGCGCTGGGAGCGTCAGCCTGGATTACGGGCTCGAGTCTCTGGAGTGGGACTTGAACCAATGACCTTCTGACTCCGAGGCGAGAGTGCTACCCACTGAGCCACGGCTGACACCAGCAACACCACCAGGTATTAAAATTCTTCACCCATCAGGGCAGGCGGCGAAGGGACAGGCCTAATCTAATGCAAAATATAGATTCAGTCTATCTGAGCTCAGAATCTGCTGGAATCAGCCAGTGCTCATCTCTACAACATCTGTGCCACAGTTCTGTAGTTATAGAATCACAGGCTGACCACTTGAAGACCAGCAGACGACCAGCTTGACTTCAAAACATCCAGACTGGAAAGTATTTTACCCTCCTTGTTTTTCCGAAGACATTTTAAACAAAAATGATAGGGTTTGTCTGACTGGTGACACACGGGCAATTGTACAACAGACACAGCATTGCCCCCCTGGGTGACTGAACATGGTGAAGTTTTCTTTTTAACTCTGGAGTTGCTGCCCCTTTAAATGACATCGATAGTTAGTCTACCCCCCCCCCCCCCCGTCCCCGACTCATGTGCCTCCAATCAAAAAGGTGCAGGGCTGCAGAGACTAGAAGGTTATTGTCTGGATCCAATCAACGGGCATCATCAGTCACACCATCCATGTATTGGTGCAGCAGCTCCCCTGTTGAACGAGGCTGAAACCAAGCACTAAGCTATCCTGCTTTTCTTTCCTTCTAAGATGAGGCATTTTGCCTTTCCAGGGAGTTTTTGGGATAGCTGAGGAATCCATGTTGGCTGTAGTGAGGCAGGTGTGCTCTGACTGAGGTATCTAGCTGTGCCTCTTACTGAGTAAAGCCACCGACGGCTCCAGTGACCACACTGCACATTTCTACAATGATAGACCAAGTGTCCAGTAACACACTGCAACACACACCAGCTCCTTCAAAATTAATACAACTTACATTTATATAGCGCCTTTAAAATAGAAAACCATCCCAAAGCGTCACAGAAGCGTAACGAGACAAATATTGACACCGAGCCAAAGAAGGAAATATTAGGAGTTGGGTTTTTAGAAGGGTTTTAAAGGAGGAAAGAGAGAGACTGAGAGGTTCAGGGAGGGAATTCCAGAGCTTGGGGCCTTGGTAGCTGAAGGCACGGCCGCCAATGCTGGGGAGTGGGAGATGCACAAGAGGCCTGAGTCGGAGGAACGCAGAGATCTCGGAGGGTTGTAGGAGGTTACTGAGATAGGGAGGGGCGAGGCCATGGAGGGATTTAAACACAAGGATGAGAATTTTAAATCTGAGGCATGTGTGGACTGGGAGCCAGTGTAGGTCAGTGAGCACAGAGGGTGATGGGTGAGTGGGACTTGGTGCGAGCAGCAGAGCTTTGAATGCTCAAAAATCACTCAAAGTCCACCAATCCTGAAAGGATTACAAAGCCATCACCATGAAACCGAGACGTGGGCAAGTCAAGACACAAGGAGAAAAAACAGTCAAGCAGGAAGGGCCATATTAAACATTGGGCATGATCTGCAGATCACTGTGACAGTGTTTGTTCACACTCAAAGAAACTATGGGCAAAAGAGAGAGAAACAGTTAGACAAAGCAGGCATTCTTCATCAATGGGAGGTAGGACTGACCTTTGACCTGCCAGAGATCTGTACATCGAGGAGCTTATTGTCAGAAGATAATTAAATGCAGAAGCCTTCTGGTCTCACCAGTGGTTTATGAGGACCTGTTGTGAGTGGAACCATTAAAGCTTTTTCACACTGCCACCCGTCTCAAAGCACATGCAACGGTCGGACCTCACCGACTCCGTCCCTCTCCCTGGCCATTGTCTGAGGCTGAACCAGGAGGTTCGCACCCTTGGCGTCCTATTTGACCGAGCTGAGCTTCCGACCACATATCCTCTCCATCACCAAGATCGCCCGTCTCCACCCCTGCCTCTGCTGCTAAAACTCTCATCCATGCCTTTGTTACCTCCAGATTCAACTATTCCAATGCCCTCCTGGCCAGCCTCCCCTTTTCCACGCTCCATAAACTCATGCTCATCCAAAACTCTGCTGCCCGCACCATGTCCCGTTCACCCATCACCCATCGCTGACCTACATTGGCTCCCGGTCCAGCAACACCTCAAATTTAAAATTCTCAACCTAGTGTTCAAATCACTCCACGGCCTCACCCCCTCCCTATCTCTACAACCTCCTCCAGCCCTACAACCCTCAGAGATCTCTGCGCTCCTCCAATTCTGGCATCTTGCGCATCCCCGATTTTAATCGCTGCACCATTGGCGGCCGTGACTTCAGTTGTCTGGGCTCCAAGCTCTGTAAACCCCCGCCCCAAACCTCTCACTCCTCCTTTAAGACACTCTTAAAACCCACCTCTGACTCAGCTTTTGGTCACGTGTTCTAATATCTCACGTGGCTCGCTGTCAATTTTTGTTTGATAATCGTTCCTGTGAAGCACTTTGGGATGTTTTACTATGTTAAAGACGCAATATAAATGCAAGTTGTTCACCGGGCAACAATTGCATCAAAGTCGTCAGCTTGAATGGTGGTCAGGAATAGCACGTCTCTCTATGGGTCACTCCACTGCTGGTTTGGATGTGACAGGTGAAGGGACAAAAAAAACTACTCAAACGTTCAGCAGTGCAGAGATGAGCGAACGCTCACTTCAAGCACCTAATAAGACGACCAAGGTCATTGAAGCTTTTTGACATCCTAGAGGCTGTAGATGGCCAGATTTCAGCAGGGAGTTTCCTGCACCCCTTAGCGCTGCAGAGGGAGCAGCATCAATCACAGGGGTTGGCAAACTGCAACCCAGAACCACTGCAACTGGACGCATCGCAACCACAGAAACTCAGAACAGGACAAACGAAGGGCCTGGACCACGAGGAACTGTCACCAGGGGAATGGTGATGCAAGTGGGACACCCTCTCATCTTCCTTCTCCCCACCACTTTCATTCCTAAACTGGTTTCAAACATGGAAGGCAAAAAAAAAGTCACTCCCCTTTAATGGGGGGAGGGGGGAGTTTGAACAGGAAGTCAGACGGGATGATGCATCTTGCTCCTCACAGACTCATCATATTTCTGCTTTACTTTCAAAAATGAGAAAATAAAACCCGATTGAGAAATTATCACAAATTTATACTGATCAGTTAAAAAAAACCCTAAACCTCCTTAAAGGGGAGTGACAAATCTGAGTTTTCCACCATCCTTATTCAACTGCCTCACTTCAGAATAAGAAGTGCACAAGACTGGGATAAAGCGGAGAGACTAGAGGAGCTGGGATTGGGTGGGGAAAACCTGATTCCACTGGCAGGAGGGGCAGTAACCAGAGGACACAGATTGAAGATAATTGGGAAAAGAACCGGGGGGGGATTTGAGATTTTTTTTTACGCAGTGAGTTGTTATGATCTGGAATGCACTGCCTGAAAGGGCGGTGGAAGCAGATTCAACAGTAACTTTCATAAGGGAATTGGGTAAATATTGTAAAGGAAAAACTTGCAGGGCTTTGGGGAGAGTGGGACTAATTGGATAGCTCTTTCAAAGAGTTGGCACAGGTACAATGGGCCGAATGGCCTCCTTCTGTGCTGTATCATTCTGTGATTCTAAGTGATCCAACCTCAAGCAAGACAACATTTTCTCAATTTTTAAAAAAAAATCCTCTTAAAACAGAACAGATCTGCTTTCTGTGATTCTACTACAGTCAGGAGAAAGTGAGTCACAGACACTTCTACTGCAAGCATCACAGATCGACCTGCTGGAAGGCTGATCTATGGGGAGAGGGAATAGATCTCTCTGATGATTCCCTCACCCGTCCTGATGCAAGGTTCCATATCGCACAGGCCAGTCACTAACACCCCCTCCAAAAGAGGGTTAAGCAAACCCAAATGACAATCAACACAGATTCAAATTGGAGACACTCAGAATGACAGATTGAGCAGTCATTGGTTAAAAACATTGATAAATTGGTTTGGAGATAAATGCATGTACATCTCATTAATTCCATCTAATAACGCAGGACAGTCATAAGGAAAACCGCAATCCTATAGCACACAAACCACAGAACAGACAACTGCAACAAGAATATTTCAAATCTTCACACTTTGTGTAGATACAAGATATTGACATATAAAGTGGGGTATAGATTCCAACAGTCAGCATTAAATGAGATGCATTAAATGCTCCGTGACAGTCACTCCTTTACCAGTCTCTCAGTCTGGAGTTTACTCAGGCACCCTCACTTGCTGAGAATTATTTTACCTTTTCGAAGTTCTGATGTAGGAAAATTATATGAAAAGATTTAAACTAAATGCAGACATTAGAATCACAGAAAGGTTACAGCAAGGAAGGAGGCCATTCGGCCCATTGAGTCCGTGCTGGCTCTATGCAAGAGCAATCCAGCTAGTCCCACTCCCCCGCCCTATCCCCGTAGCCCTGCAATTTTTTTCCTTTCAAGTACTTATCCAGTTCCCTTTTGAAGGCCATGATTGAATCTGCCTCCTCCACCCCCTCAGGCAGTGCATTCCAGATCCTAATCACTCAGTGTAAAAAAGTTTTTCCGCATGTCACCTTTGGTTCTTTTGCCAATCACCTTAAATCTATGTCCTCTGGTTCTTGACCCTTCCGCCAATGGGAACAGTTTCTCTCTATCTACTCCGTCTAGACCCTTCGTGATTTTGAATACCTCAATCAAATCTCCTCTCAACCGTCTCTGTTCCGAGGAGAACCCCAGCTTCTCCAGTCTATCCACTTAACTAAAGTCCCTCATCCCTGGAATCATCCAAGCAAATCTCTTCTGCACCCTCTCTAAGGCCTTCACATCTTTCCTGAAGTGCGGTGCCCAGAACTGGACACAATACTCCAGTTGTGGCTGAACCAGTGTTTTATAAACGTTCATTATGACTTCCATACTTTTGTACTCTATGCCTCTATTTATAAAGCCCAGGATCCCGTATGCTTTTTTAACCACTTTCTCAACCTGCCCTGCCACCTTCAACGATTTGTGCACATAAACCCCCAGATCTCTCTGTTCCTGTACCCCTTTTAGAGTTGTGCCCTCTAGTTTGTATTGCCTCTCCTCGTTCATCCTACTGAAATTTTTCTGCATTAAATTTCATCTGGCACGTGTCCACCCATGCCACCATTATGTCTACATCCTCTTGAAGTCTATCACTATCCTCCTCACTGTTTACTACCCTTCCAAGTTTTGTGTCATCTGCAAATTTTGAAATTTGCCCTGTACACCCAAGTCCAGGTCATTAATATATATCAAGAAAAGCAGTGGTCCCAGCACTGACCCCCGGGGAACACCACTGTACACCTCCCTCCAGTCCGAAAAACAACCGGTCACCACTACTCTCTGTTTCCTGTCCCTTAGCCAATTCTGTATCCATGTTGCTACTGTCCTCTTTATTCCATGGGCCGCAATCTTGATGATAAGCCTACCGTGCGGCACTTTATCAAACGCCTTTTGAAAGTCCATATACACATCATCAACTGCATTGCCCTAATCTACCCTCTCTGTTACCTCACCAAAAAACTCTTATCAGGTTGGTTAAACACAATTTGCCTTTAACAAATCCGTGCTGGCTTTCCCTAATCAATCCACACTCGTCCAAGTGACTTAATTCTGTCTCGGATTATCGTTTCTAGAAGTTTCCTCACCACCGAGGTTAAACTGACTGGCCTGTAGTTGCTGGGTTTATCCTTACACCCTTTTTTGATCAAGGGTGTAACATTTGCAATTCTCCAGTCCTCTGGCACCACCCCCGTATCTACGAATGCTTGCAAGATTATGGCCAGTACCTCCTCAATTTCCACCCTTACTTCCCTCAGCAACCTAGGATGCAAACCATCCGGACCGGGTGACATCTATTTTAATACAGCCAGCCTTTCTGGTACCTCTTCTTTATCAATTTTTAGCCCATCCAGTATCTCAACTATATCTTCCTTTACTGAGACTCTGGCAGCATCTTCTTCCTTGGTAAAGACAGATGCAAAGTACTCATTTAGTACCTCGGCCATCCCCTCTGCCTCCATGAGTCGATCTCCTTTTTGGTCCCTAATCGGCCCCAACCCTCCTCTTACTACCCGTTTACTGTATACATGCCTGTAGAAGACTTTTAGATTCCTTTTATGTTGGCCGCCAGTCTATTCTCATACTCTCTCTTTGCCCCTCTTATTTCCTTTTTCACTTCCCCTCTGAACTTTCTATATTCTGCTTGTGTTGTATTATCAACCTGATATCTGTCATACGCCCCTTTTTTCCATTTCATCTTGCTCACTATCTCTTTTGTCGTCCAGGGAGCTCTGGCTTTAGTTGTCCTACCTTTCTGCCTCGTGGGAATGATTCTAGACTGTGCCCGAACCATCTCCTCTTTAAAAGCCGCCCATTGTTCAATTACAGTTTTACCTTCCAATCTTTGATTCCAATTTACCCGGGCCAGATCCAATCTCATCCCATTGAAATTGGCCCTCCTCCAATTGAATATTTTTACTTGAGAGTGGTCCACATTTCTCATTGAACAGAAGTCATTGAAGCCTTTACTTTCAAGCAAAATTGACACTTTTTTACACTTTCCAAATAAATTAGATTCTCTCTCTTCCCCAGTATGATATATGTTGGATTTTCCCTTCTCCTCCAGTTAGACAATTTCTCTCTCCCTTAGTATAGTTAGAGATTCTCTCTCTTCCCCCCCCCCCCCCGAGTCTATAGTTAGATTCTCTCTCTCCCCAAAGTCTAAAGTTAGATTCTTTCTCCCCCCCCCCACCCACCCAAGTCTAAAGTTAGATTCTTTCCCCCCCCCACCCAAGTCTAAAGTTAGATTCTTTCTCCCCCCCCCCACCCAAGTCTAAAGTTAGATTCTTTCTCCCCCCCCAAGTCTAAAGTTAGATTATTTCTCCCCCCCCCAGTCTAAAGTTAGATTCTTTCTCCCCCCCACAAGTCTAAAGTTAGATTCTTTCTCCCCCCCCCAGTCTAAAGTTAGATTCTTTCTCCCTCCCCCCCCCAGTCTAAAGTTAGATTCTTTCTCCCCCCCCCCCAGTCTAAAGTTAGATTCTTTCTCCCCCCCCCCAGTCTAAAGTTAGATTCTTTCTTCCCCCCACAAGTCTAAAGTTAGATTCTTTCTCCCCCCCCCCCAGTCTAAAGTTAGATTCTTTCTTCCCCCCACAAGTCTAAAGTTAGATTCTTTCTCCCCCCCCCAGTCTAAAGTTAGATTCTTTCTCCCTCCCCCCCCCCAGTCTAAAGTTAGATTCTTTCTCCCCCCCCCCCCAGTCTAAAGTTAGATTCTTTCTCCCCCCCCCCCAGTCTAAAGTTAGATTCTTTCTCCCCCCCCCCAGTCTAAAGTTAGATTCTTTCTTCCCCCCACAAGTCTAAAGTTAGATTCTTTCCCCCCCCCACCCAAGTCTAAAGTTAGATTCTTTCTCCCCCCCCCACCCAAGTCTAAAGTTAGATTCTTTCTCCCCCCCCAAGTCTAAAGTTAGATTATTTCTCCCCCCCCCAGTCTAAAGTTAGATTCTTTCTCCCCCCCACAAGTCTAAAGTTAGATTCTTTCTCCCCCCCCCAGTCTAAAGTTAGATTCTTTCTCCCCCCCCCCAGTCTAAAGTTAGATTCTTTCTCCCCCCCCCCAGTCTAAAGTTAGATTCTTTCTCCCCCCCCCACAAGTCTAAAGTTAGATTCTTTCTCCCCCCCCCCAGTCTAAAGTTAGATTCTTTCTTCCCCCCACAAGTCTAAAGTTAGATTCTTTCTCCCCCCCCCCCAGTCTAAAGTTAGATTCTTTCTCCCCCCCCCCCCCAGTCTAAAGTTAGATTCTTTCCCCCCCCCCCCCAGTCTAAAGTTAGATTCTTTCTCCCCCCCCCAGTCTAAAGTTAGATTCTTTCTCCCCCCCACAAGTAAAAAGTTACACTTTCTTTCACTGTTCCGCTGGTAGTTGATTCCGCCGCCGGGGCACTAGGACCCTGGGCACCCACCCCTGTCGACTCGGTGACCACCGCCCTGCTTTGTGAATGCAGCGTGAGAGCCGGAGTCTCTGCCCGCTCTGCACCCCCGGGTCCCGCTGCCCACCCCCCCCCCCCGGCCCGGCCCCGCCGCTCTCACTGACTTTCTCCCGGAGTTGGCGCTCCGTGTCCAGCTCCCGCTGCAGCCCCTCGGCTCGCCCCTCTGCCTGGTCCGCCTGCTGCTGCAGACTCTGGATCTTCCGCCGCACTGACTCCAGCGAAGTGGCTCCGGCCATGCTCCGAACTCTCAGCGGGGTCTGGGTCTGGGACCACTGGCTCTGGCTCGGGTCTGGGGTCTGGGGGCTCGGGGCTCGGCTCAGGCTCCTCACTCTGGTCCCCGCGGCGCTGCTTCAGAAAAGGGAGGGTCCGCCAGCACCAACTTCCCATCCCATAGAGAGAGGTAGGGATTCACTGGGAGACTCGCACCAATGGGAGGGGAGGGGGGCAGCCCCCGAAACGTCATGGGGGAAGGGGAGGGGGGTCCTAGCTTACAATATGGAACTTTTGTCCTTATTTGGGAATGAGTTGGGAAAAAAGGGGGCAAAGTGTCAGAAAAACTTAAAGAACTCAGCCCAGCAGAAAGTTTCACCTCTTTCAAAAAGTTTTTAAAAAGGAGCATTAAATCTCCAGATTCTAAAATGCAGGTTAATTATTTTGTGCCTCTTGCTGGCTAAAGATACTTAAAGAACTTTCAATCCAGTTTTTCTGGCCGATTAAAAAATTCTGGGGTTTTTTTGTGAAAAATTAAAGGTGATAATCTCTAAGTTGCTTGTTTCTTCAGTTTTCATAATGTACAAAATGTATTAATAATTTTTTTTCCTAATTACCTCTGGATTTACCTGTTTTTTTTAAGAGGACCAAATTTCCCCCCCAAAGAAAGAAAGAACGACAGCGCCTTTCACAGTCTCAGGATGTCCCAAAGCGTTTTACAACCAATTAATTACTTTTGAAGTGTAATCACTGTTGTAATGTAGGGAAACATGGCAGCCAATTTGCGCACAGCAAGCTCCCACAAACAGCATTTTTTACACAAACAGCGTAACGGTGATGGCACTGGATTAATCCCACCATGGCAATTTGTGACCGTGAATTCATTAAATCCGGTAATTTGAAGATTGGCACCATCTCAGGTCCTCACGAGAGTGGTTGACTCTTAATGCCCTCTGAATTGGCCTAAGATGAGTGATCCAATCAGGGAGTGCAGGCAAGCGATTTGACGAGACGGGCGGCCACAGCTGAAACCAGTCCTGTCCTTGTGCATTTTCTAGCAGGAAGTGGGGACCCTGGTTGATTTTTTTTTTCCCCCTCCCAAACCAAGGGGCACTAAAGCCAATTATTGTGCCCCCACTATCATTGAGGTAGAACTATCATTCTATCTGAGTTCAATTGTACTGTACCCAACCCTTTTACTCCTCCCAGCTGCCTCGTTTTAGACTACGCAGTCCGCGCCTGCAATCTGCAGATGTACGGAGTGTAGTGACACTGATATCATTCTGAGGTAGAGTCTGAATTCTTCCCTTGTAATGTGGTGACCTCCCAGTGGGGTGATGTCGTTCCCAACTGTACCTGGAGCTTGAGCGAGGGTTGCCCTGAACTCTCTCAGTTACACTCTTCTGTCCGCTCATCCCTATAACCCTCCGAGAACTCTGTGTTCCTTCAATCCTGGCCTCTCACGCAACCACCCCTCCCTTTGGCCCACCATGGGCGGCCGTGCCTTCAGCCATTTAGGGACTAAGCTCTGGAATTCCCTCTCCACATCTCTCTCCTCCTTTAAGACCCTCCTTAAAACTTATCTCTCTGACCAAGGTTTTAGTTCCCCCCCCACCCCTGCCCCCCAATATCTCCTTATTTGGCTTGGTGTCAATTATTGTCTGATTATGTTCCTGTGAAGCACCTTGGGACATTTCCCTATGTTAAAGGTGCTATGGAAATGTAAGTTGTTGTTGACCCGTTCTGGTGCATCTTTTTGTTTTTCAAAATCATTTTTTGCTGAAAAGTTCTTGTAACTCTCTTTCATGGGGTTCCCTGAGCCACTCACTGTCCCTGGCCAAGAGGGCAGGTGACTAGCTTGCGTGCAAGCCTTTACCAATACCACTCTGAAGCCAGCTGTTGGAAGAAGCGTGCAATGGGCTTTGACTCATGTGTCAGGAAGCATCTCTCACACAGTAGATCATTTGAGAATAGACTCTCGGTATGAATGGGATAGAGAGTGTGTGCTCAGTCCCTAACTCTTTCGTACCCTATGTTGGCCTCATTCAGGTTTCCAACTTTGCTACAGCACTGAAATGACTACTAACCAAAGTCACTGTGACTGTGACCGGTTGCACTCTCCCTCCTCATCCTTCTCGACCTCTCTGCAGCCTTTGACACAGTCAATCACACCATCCTCCTCCAATGCCTTTCCTCCATTGTCCAGCTCAATGGAAAAGCCCTCATTTAGTTCCATTCTTATTCATCCGATCATAGCCAGAGCATATCCAGCAGCGGCTTCTTCCCCCCGCCCCGACACCGATATCCCCAAGGATCTATCCTCGGCCTCCTCTTCTTCCCCATCTACATGCTGCTCGTTGGTGACATCATTCACAAACACGGGGTCAGCTTCCACATGTGCATTGACAACACCCAGCTCTGTACCTATACCACCTCTCTCGACCCGTCCACTGCCTCTGTGCTGTCAGACCCCTTGGACAACATCCAGTCATGGATGAGACGCAGTTTCCTGCAGTTAAACATTGGTAAGACCAAAGTTATCATCTTCAGTCCCTGTCACAAACTCCGTAACCTTGCCACCGATTCCATCCCTCCCCCCCCCCCCGGCCATCATCTCAAGCTGAACCAGACTGTTTACAATCTCAGCATTCTATTTGACCCCAAGCTGAGATTCTGACCCCATATCCGCTCCATCACAAAGACTGCCTACTTCCATCTCTGTAACATCATCCGCCTCAGCCCACCTGCTGCTCAAGCCCTGATCCATGCCTTTGTCATCTTCAGACTAGACTATTCCAATGCCCTCCTGGTCAGATTTACATCTTCCACTCTCTGTAAACTTCAGCGGGTCCAAAACTCTGCAGTCCGTATCCTATTCCAAACCCAGCCTGTTCACCCATCACCCCTGTGTTCACTGACCTACATTGGCTCCCAGTCCATCATCGCCTTGATTTTAAAGTTTGAAAGATTCTATTGAACTTGCTACCAGCACCCTTTTAGGTAGTGCATTCGAAAACATAACAACTCGCTGCATTACAGCCTCTGGTTCTTTTGCCAATTATCTTAAATCTGTGTCCTCTGGTTATCAACCCTCCTGTGAGAGGCAACAGGTTCTCCCCATCCTGCTCTATCAATACCCTTTGAACACCGCTATTAAATCTCCCCTTAACCTCCTCTGCTCCAAGGGGACCAATCCCAGCTCCTCTGTTCACTCCACTGAAGTCCCTCATTCCGGATGCCATTCTAGTAAATCTCCTCTGCACCCTCTCCTAGGCTTTTGCATCCTTCCTAAAGTGCGGTGCCCAGAATTGGACACAATACTCCAGCTGAGGCTGAACCAGTGATTTATAAAGGCTTAGCATAAATTCCATGTGTAAAGCTCACTTCTGATCTGTTTTATTTCAAACCCATCCGGTGATAAGGGCAGCTCCTTCAAAGCACTTTTCCCAGGAGACTCTGTACCCTTTAATCAACATGCCCCAATGTCACTTCTATCAATAACACCACCCCTTCCCTTCTCAGACTGAGTCATTAGGGAGGGGGTCAGCGATATCTCTAAATACTCACGTCCGACGCTGTCTTCTCAGACTGATCCAGTTTTTCCTGGGCTTCTTTGAGTCCCTCTGATAATTTGTCCAGTTCATCCTCCGTGCCTTTCAGTTTCTTCTGTTGACCCATCAGTTCTTCTTCAACCTATCCAGGAGAAAGGGAGGGAAACACTGGGGTCACATCTCATCCAGAGAACACCACCACTCCACATGACACCAATTTCCAATTCTATTTTCTCAATAGATCAATTAAATGTATGTACATTGATTGAACGGTGACCACAATAAGAATAATCTTTCATTTTATTTTCTATTTTTAAATTGTATTATCATTCTGTAAGAGAACACAACTTACTTCAATGCTCTCCATTACAATATACACTGTGTATCACACTATCCCATTACAATATACACTGTGTATCACACTACCCCATTACAATATACACTGTGTATCACACTACCCCATTACAATATACACTGTGTATCACACTATCCCATTATAATATACACTGTGTATCACACAACCCCATTATAATATACACTGTGTATCACACTACCCCATTATAATATACACTGTGTATCACACTACCCCATTATAATATACACTGTGTATCACACAACCCCATTATAATATACACTGTGTATCACACAACCCCATTATAATATACACTGTGTATCACACTACCCCATTACAATATACACTGTGTATCACACAACCCCATTATAATATACACTGTGTATCACACTACCCCATTATAATATACACTGTGTATCACACTACCCCATTACAATATACACTGTGTATCACACTATCCCATTATAATATACACTGTGTATCACACTACCCCATTACAATATACACTGTGTATCACACTACCCCATTATAATATACACTGTGTATCACACTAGCCCATTATAATATACACTGTGTATCACACTACCCCATTATAATATACACTGTGTATCACACTACCCCATTATAATATACACTGTGTATCACACTACCCCATTATAATATACACTGTGTATCACACTACCCCATTATAATATACACTGTGTATCACACTACCCCATTATAATATACACTGTGTATCACACAACCCCATTATAATATACACTGTGTATCACACTACCCCATTATAATATACACTGTGCATCACACTACCCCATTATAATATACACTGTGTATCACACTACCCCATTACAATATACACTGTGTATCACACTATCCCATTATAATATACACTGTGTATCACACTACCCCATTATAATATACACTGTGTATCACACTACCCCATTATAATATACACTGTGTATCACACAACCCCATTATAATATACACTGTGTATCACACTATCCCATTTAATATACACTGTGTATCACACTACCCCATTATAATATACACTGTGTATCACACTACCCCATTACAATATACACTGTGTATCACACTACCCCATTATAATATACACTGTGTATCACACAACCCCATTATAATATACACTGTGTATCACACTACCCCATTATAATATACATTGTGTATCACACTACCCCATTATAATATACACTGTGTATCCCACTACCCCATTACAATATACACTGTGTATCACACTACCCCATTATAATATACACTGTGTATCCCACTACCCCATTATAATATACACTGTGTATCACACTACCCCATTATAATATACACTGTGCATCCCACTAGCCCATTATAGTATACACTGTGTATCACACTAGCCCATTATAGTATACACTGTGTATCACACTAGCCCATTATAATATACACTGTGTATCACACTACCCCATTATAATATACACTGTGTATCACACTAGCCCATTATAATATACACTGTGTATCACACTACCCCATTATAATATACACTGTGTATCACACTACCCCATTATAATATACACTGTGTATCACACTACCCCATTATAATATACACTGTGTATCACACAACCCCATTATAATATACACTGTGTATCACACTACCCCATTATAATATACACTGTGCATCACACTACCCCATTATAATATACACTGTGTATCACACTAGCCCATTATAATATACACTGTGTATCACACTACCCCATTACAATATACACTGTGTATTACACTACCCCATTATAGTATACACTGTGTATCACACTACGCTATTTTAATATGCACTGTGTATCATAATACCCCATTATAACATGAAGTCTGTATCACAAAACCTAATTATAATATACACTGTATTATGCTACTTCATTATAATATACACTGTGTATCACACTACCCCATTATAATATATACTGTGTATCACACTATCCCATTATAATATACACTGTGTATTACGCTACTTCATTATAATATGCACTGAGTATCACAATAACCCATTATAATATACGCAGTGTATCACAATACTCCATTATAATGTACACCACATACCTCAATACCCCATTATAATGTACACTGTATATCACACTATCCCATTGTTATATACACTGTGTAGCACACTACCACATTATAATATACGCTGTGTATTACATTATCCCATTGTAATATACATCGCGTATGACACTACCTTATAATAATATACACTGAGTATCATACGAGCTCATTATAATATGCACTGTGTATCACACTACCCCATTATAATATACACTGTGCATCCCACTATCCCATTATAATATACACTGTGCATCCCACTATCCCATTATAATATACACTGTGCATCCCACTATCCCATTATAATATACACTGTGCATCCCACTATCCCATTATAATATGCACTGTGCATCCCATTATCCCATTATAATATGCACTGTGTATCCCACTATCCCATTATAATATACACTGTGTATCCCACTAGCCCATTATAATATACACTGTGTATCCCACTAGCCCATTATAATATACACTGTGTATCCCACTAGCCCATTATAATATACACTGTGTATCCCACTATCCCATTATAATATACACTGTGCATCCCACTATCCCATTATAATATACACTGTGTGTCACACTATGTGGTGTTTATGCTCCACGTGAGCCTCCTCCCGTCTTACTTCATCTCACCCTATCAGCACATCCTTCTGTCCCCTTCTTCCTGATGTACTTATTTAGCTTCCCCCTAAATACATCTATGCTACACCTCAACTTCTCCATGTGGTATCAAGTTCCACATTCTAACCACTCTCTGGGTAAAGATGTTTCTCCTGAATTGCTTATTGGGTTTATTATTCACTTTCTTATATTGATATGCCACAAGCGGAAATATCTTCTCTACATCTACCCTATCAAAATTCTTCATAATTATAAAGACCTCTATTAGGTTACCCCTCAGCCTTCTCTCTTCTAGAGTAAAGAGCTCTAGCCTGTTCAGTCTTTCCTGATCATTATAACCGATCAGTTCTGGTCTATGATATCATTGTAAATCTTTTTGCGTCTTCTCCAGTGCCTCTATATCCTTTATATAATATGGAGACCAGAACTGTGCACAGTACTGCAAGTGTGATCTAACCAAGGTTCCACACTAGTTTAACATAACGTCTCTGCTTTTCAATTCTATCCCTCTAGAAATGAACCCCAGTGTTTGGCCTTGTTAACCTGTGTTGCTACTTTTAGTGATTTGTGTATCTGTACCCCTAAATCCCTTTGCTCCTCTACCTCATTTACACTCTTATTTCCCAAGGAGTACGTGGCCTCCTTATTCTTCCTACCAAAATGCACCACCTCACAATGATCTATATTGAAATTCATTTGACAATTACACGCCCATTCTGCAAGTTTGTTAACATAGTCTTGTATTTTGTCACAGTCTTCCGCAGTATTAACTATACCCCACAATCTAGTGTCATCCGCAAATTTTGAAATTGTACTTCCGATTCCCGAGTCCAAATTGGTTATGTAAATGGTGAACAACAGTGGTCCCAGCACCGATCCCTATGGAATACCATTCCCACCTTCCTCCAGGCTGAGTAAATACCTTTAACCCTACTCTCTTTTCTGTTTTGTAGCCAGCCTGCTATCCATTCTGCTACTTGTCCCCTGACTCCACCTGCTCTGACCTTAGTCATGAGTCTACTATGCTGTACCTTATCAAAGACCTTTTGAAAATCCAAGTCTATTTCATCTACTGTACTACATTACCCTTGTCTACTCTATCTGTTACTTCTTCAAAGAATTCAATAAGGTTGATCAAGCATGACCTTCCCTTTGTGCTGACTATTCTTTATTATATTTCCAGTATCTAGATGTGCCTCTATTACATTTTTGAGTAAAAATTCCATTATCTTTCCTACATTAAGCTAACTGGTCTATAAATCCCTGGATTTGTTCTATGTCCCCTTTTAAAATAGGAATAACATTATCTGTCCTCCAGTCCTCTGGCACTATTCTCTTTTCTAATGAATTTTTATAAATATATAATAGTGCCTCTGCTATCTCTTCCCTAACTTTTTTTTAGTATGCATGGATGCAATCCATCTAGACCAGGGGTCTTATCCTCTCTAAGTTTGACTGGTTTATCAATTATCTCCTCCCTTTTTATCTTAAATGCTATGATATCTTTTTTGATCCCTTCTTCTAATGTCATGCCCACCTTGTTAGTCTCCCTGGTAAATAATGAGGCAAAGTTTTCTGCCATTTCACTGTCATTACCTGTGAGTTTATCTTGTGCATCCCTTACTGGCCCTATCCCTATCCTGATTTTTCTTTTGTTATTTATGTGTCTAGAATACTTTACTATTTCTTTTTATGTTCCTTGATAATTTAATTTTGTAGTTCCTCTTTGCTTTCCTAATTGTTTTTTGACATCCTTCCTAACCTCTTCATATTCCCTTTGTCATCATCTCTTTTATTGTCTATGTACTTGGAATATGACTTTCTCTTTAGTTTCAATTTTACCTGTATCTCTTTATTCATCGATTCATTGTTGGCTAGTTTGTTCTTGATTTTTAGAGGAATATATTTCTCCTGAAGTCTATTGATCACCATTTTAAATATCTCCCACTGCTGTTCTATCTCTTTGTCAACATTGTTTTCTGATTTACCTTCCATTCTCATCCCCTCAAAATTATCTTTTTTTCCAATCTATTACTTTGGTCATTATTGCGATCATTATTTTAAACATTATTATGTTTTGATTGCTATTGCCTAGATGCTCCCCTATGCTTACTTCTCTTATCTGTTCTGGTTCATTTCCCATTACTATATCCAGCAGTGATTCCTCTCTTGTTGGCCTTCTTACATACTGGGTAACAAAGGAGTTCTGACCACACGGTAAAAACTCCATTCTCCTTTCCCCTTTCCCTACCTCTTCGTGCCTATTTATTTGGGGTAGTTGAAAACTCCCATGATTATTATTCAATGTTTTTTAGTCATTTTATAGATTAGCCTACATATCTCTTCCTCCACTTCTCTTCCACTATTAGGTGGTCTGTAAAATATACCTATTAACATGTTTGATCTCTGCTCATCCTTTGTCTCAATTCATATGGATTCTGTTTCTATCTTAATATTACCTGGGTCCCTTTTTTCTATTGCCATTATGTTGTCTCTAATTAGCACAGTTACCCCACCCACTACTTCCACAGGACAGTTGTGCACACTGGCAAATACTGAGGCAAAGTTACTATTCAATATTTCTGCCATATGGCAGTCATTACCTGTCAGTTTATCTTGTAAGAATCCCTTAGTGGTCCTATCCCTATCCTGATTTCCCTTTTGTTATTTAGGTGTCTGTAGAATACTAATGTGTCTGATAGTACCACAATTATTGATATTAGTAGTACTATAATAAATTATATTCATAATACTACAATATTGATGTTCATGATAAAACAATAGTTGATATTAATGATGAAATAATTGGTATTCATGATACCCCAATAATTGATAAACATAATAATACAATAATTGATGTTCATGTTACAACAATAATTGATATTTATCATGCTACAATAATTGATATTCACAATACCTCAATAATTGATTTAGATAGTATTACAATAATTAATAGTCCTGGTACTACAATAATTGATATTGATAATACTACACTAATTGACATTCATGAAACTACAATAATTGATATTCATGCTACTACAATAACTACTATTGATAATACTAGAATAAATTGTATTGACAGTACTACAATAATTGATATTCACGAAACTAGAATAATTTATATTGATATTACTACAATAATTGATATTCATGATGTGGTAATAATTGATATTCAAAGTACTGCAATATTACTGGTACCACAATAACTGATATTGTTTGTATTACAATAATTGATATTGGTAATACTACAATAATTGATATTGATGGTAGTACAATAATTCATATTGATACTACTGCAATAATTGAAAGTATTACAATAATTGATATCGATACTACTGCAACAATTGGTAGTGATGGTATTACAATAATTGATATTGACTTTACTAAAATAATTGAGATTGATAATACCACAATAATTGATATTGATTGTACTACAATAATTGACACTGATACTACTGCAATATTTGATATTGTTACTATTACAATAATTGATATTCAGAGTACAAAGTAATTGATAGTGATATTACTGCAATAATTGATATTGAAAGTATTACAATAATTGATATTCATGGTAGATAATAATTGGTATTGATATAACATGCAATATTGACAGTAGAGTGAGAATGAATGGAGAGAATATTTAGACCAATGGCAGATATGACGGGGGATCACTGAAAGGTTTAACGCCGCCTCCCAAATCTACAGCTCCTGACAGGACGCTGAGAGAAAATGCCAGATCTGAAGAAATCTGCGAAGGTAACTAATGAACTACACGCCAGGCACCTGCTATAAGGTGACATAGAAGAAAGTCAATCATATCCCTCTCTCCTGCTAACCAGTATGAGGATGTTAACCAGTCTAATCGTACAATGGAAAGACCAGGGCAACTACTGCTCAGCTGCAATAGGGTATTTATGTCTGGGAAAGTCACAATTATGAAGTGGAGATGTCAACTTGTGTACAAAGCAACAATTTCAGAAGGAATTCACATAATGAATAATTTGCAAGGCAACCTGCCCGATGAGTTTGAAGCTTTCAATATTCCACTCAAGCTGCTGCCGCCTGACATTGGCCATATTTTAAAACAAGTCTTCGGTTTGAATGGGCTTTTGAAACAGTACAAAGAAATAACTACAGTTGAAGAGGCCACCTTGTAGTTTATTGGGAGGGAGAGCACTGAGCGAGAGAGGGACAACAAGGTAGAAGTGCCCAGAACGCAGCAGCAGATGTTACTGATTCAGACGCAGCGGGCATGATTTTAGCACAGAGCCAGCAACTGAGCGGGTGGGTAGATTATCGCCTGGGAAACCAGGAGGTCAAGTGAGTCGCTGGAATCTGCAATCGCAGCTCAATCGAAGGCAATTGATTTCACTTCAGGGTTTCCCGCATGAAAGCTAGCCAGAGTGGCAGGCTGACTGGTTGTCGGGAGAGAAAGTAGCCGGGAATTGGAGAGAAGGGAGGGAGGGAGAGATTGTGGGCCGTGGAAGACATTGGAGGGGGGGAGGTCTGATGCCGGAAGCGGCCATCAGAGGGGGCCTCGACTAGTTGGGGTGGGGGTCTCGACCATGGGCGGGGGGTCTCGACCATGGGGGGGATCTCGGCCATGGGGTGGTGTTTCGACCATGGAGGGGGTTGCGACCATAGGAGGGGTCTCGACCTTGTGGGCGTCTCGATCATGATGGGCGTCTTGACTATGGGGGAGGTCCTTGACCATGCGAGTGGGTCTCAATTATCAGGTGGGGGGATCTTGACTATGGGGGTGGTCTCGACTGTGGGCAGGGGGCAGGGTCTCGGTGTTGGTGCTGGTTTAATATCTGAACCAGCAATTTCTGAGCTGGGGGTGGTTGGGGGTGAATGAGAGTTTGTGATCCTGGGCCGTAATTGCTGCTCAGTGGTGGGGAGGAGAAGGTCTGTTGTCCTAACCTGGTATTCTCTATGTGTTTGTGGTCCTGCTGTGGGGGTGCATTTGGCCTCATGGTCATTTTTTGGGGGTTGTTTCCGGATGTATATTCATTGGCTTGGTTCCCAATCTTTGCTCAGTGAGTGGGGGAAACATTTATTGTTGTACCGGGGAATGTAGAAAGTGATGCGCGGGAGAGATTTTGTTTCATTGGTTGCAGTTTTCCCTCGTTGATCTCCCGTGGCATTGCTCACGGGGAGTCAAACCCAGTGAAACTTTTCACCTCAAACAAGGGAGATAATCAAACCAAGACAGGGAGGGGAGGGGTGAGAGAACGGGAGAGGATGAGGACAGTGAAGGCAGACTGAGTGAGGGGGAGAGAAAGGGTAGGGGAGAGAGAGGGTGCGAGGGGGGAGGAACGTGGAGGGGAGAGAGGGCGGATAGAGGGTGAGGACAGGGGAGGGATGGGGTGAGGGAGAGATGAGGGGAGAGGAGGATGGTAAGGGAGAGGAGAGAGGGAAAATGAAAGGGGAGGGGAGGAATCGAGATGGAGCAGGAGGAGGGGAGAGGGAGAGAAGGAGGTGGGGTGGAGAAGGAGAGAAGTGATGATCAGTGCAATATAAGTAACATCCATTTTTTGAATTTCCTAACAGCACCAGCATTAACATTAAAAGATAAAAACCAGAACGGATGGCCCTGGCAGTAATTTTCCGCTGCCTGTGGGAAATGTGGTGGATTCAATCAAAGGGGCTGTGAACCTGTGCTGGGGGAAGACTGGGCTGAGGAAAAAGAAGGGCCTTTAGGAACTCTGATGTGGAAAATAGATGTAATAGAGCAGATATGAGAGAGAAGGAGAAAATTAGAGAGCGGGATGAAGTATTTACTGGACGTGGGATGGGAGGAAACACAATCGAAATAGTTGTGGGAATCCGAGCTTGTAACAGATATCTCTGGGAAGCCTATTGCCAAAGATGGAGAGAGAGAAAGCCAGAAAAAGAAGGGACGAGATGGACCACACAAAGATAAATAATGGATGAGAACGGGAAACACATTTGGAGTTCTGTAAATTTTATTAGCAAAATAGCAAAGTTCTCATAAAATGTTATGATTCTTTCAAGTAACTTGACTGCAGAATCTTCCAATATGTTGTCGTCATTCTTAAAAATATTAGTTTGTGCACTCACTCAACACTGATTCAGGATGTTAACGATCGGTTATTATCAGTTTATTTAATTTAATTGAGTGATGGCTGGAAGAGTGAATGGAGACCCAACACAAACAACTCTCAGCCAAACGTTTGCCTCAGAGAGCTGGGAGACCAGCTGCAATCCCTGAGCTTTCCTTGAGATGCCTCAATCACGGGTTTAAAGGACCAAATCAACTTCTGCATGAATCTCGCCTCCGTCTCACTGCCGAGTTTGAGAAGCCGTGGGAAACCCGTGCAGGTGAGGGGAAACTCGTTTCAGGTTTAGAATCCACAAAAAATAGAATCTGTAAGTATTTGAAGTAGGTAAATTGCCCCTTTAACAATCTGCCCGCCGGCACCAACAGGGGACGTGGCTTCTGCGTTTCAGTTGTGCACGGGCATCCGAACGCACCTGGATTAAACCCGGAAGTGGGCAGGTTGGAGCTGGAGTGCTGATGAAATCAACAAGTTTTACCACCCACCCCTCCGTGGCCCACCCGTTCTTGGGGGTTAAAATTACCCACGTCGTCGGTCAAGGGTGCACTTCACGGAGGTCTAGTGCCGGTAGAATGGTTATGGGCGGGCGCTAAGACCCTGCAGCCATCACACTCGTCCCTTCCAGCACAGAATCACCGAGGACAAGTACTAATTTAAGGTCTCACATGTCACAAACAAACCACAAGGACAATGGGGAATCACCATAGCAAATCACCCTGACGACATTCACAGGTCACACAATGGGTGGAATAAATGAGCGGCACTTAATTAGTGTTTATTGTTTAGAATAAAGAAGCAGTCCAGCGAAAGATGGGAATAGATGGTATTTGAGGGACTGGCAGGACCATGGGGGAGAAGGTGGTTTGGGGAATGTTACTCTGCCTGTGTGGAATGCAGGTTTAAGAACTGGGCGCCTCAGGTGCTTGTTTAGGTGTTAGCTGTGACTCAGTGGGTAGCTCCCTGAGTCAGAAGGTTGTGGGTTCAAGTCCCACTCCAGAGACTTAAGCACAAAATCTAAGCTGACACTCGAGTGCAGTACTGAAGGAGTGTTGCACTGTTGGAGGTGCCGTCTTTTGGATGAGTAACTGCCCTCTCAGGTGGACGTAAAAGATCCCAGGGCATTATTCGAAGAAGAGCAGGGGAGTTCTCCCCAGTGTCCTGGGCCAATATTTATCCCTCAACAAAACATCACTAAAAACAGATTATCTGGTCATTTATCTCATTGCTGTTTGTTACAATACCACTACAATCAGCTTATTTGAGACCCTCCTATTGAGACCTTGCTGTGTGCAGATTGGCTGCTGCGTTTCCTACATTACAACAGTGACTACACTTCAAACGTGTTTCATTGACAGTAAAGCCCTTTGGGACGTCCAGAAATTGTGAAAGGTGCTATAAAAATGCAAATCTTTCTTTTTTTTCTCATTTGAAGGCACCTTTGGTTAGTGTAGGTTGAAGCAGTCTTCTTTGCTGTATTGGTAAGTTTGGCAGTTAATCCCTTACTGTCACTTTTAGTCTACCATGCTTCTGGTATTTGATTCTTTCTCAATGTGAGGCCTCTTTCAGGGTGAAGTTATGCAACATAAGATGATTATCCGTGTAACTCTGGGAGCTGGGGGAGTGGCAGCGAACTCCTTTCCAGGGTGTGGTTCCATTAGTACTGGGAGCCCTCTGGTACCTTGCCCAAGAGGCCATTAGCAATGCATGGCGTCTTGACAGTGAGTGTGGGGGACTATTCCACAGTGTTTGGCAGCACAGCCAAACTTAATCCTGTCCTTACCCGTTGCCCACACAGACACAGGCCTCTAGATAGCGATCAGAAGTGGGAATGCTGGCTTCCCGAAATTTGGGACTCTGAGGCCATTTCTCGCACCCTACAGATGCGCTGGCTGGGATCAGCACACTCATCACATAGCAAGGATCAGACCTGACCTTTCGTGCTCTGTATGATCCAGCCAGGTGAATGGCCTCCGATGAGACTAGATGAACATCAGCTGCATGGGAAAGTGGGGCTAAATTTCACCCACGGGTCTAAATTGGTTCCAGATGGTTTAGAACTGGCGCTAATCTCTGACGGGTGATGACACCTTCCTCCTTAATGAAGCCTCCCCGGCGATACCTTCCACCACTTGCCCCGCCCAGACTGCTGCGGTGGCAGTGTGGCCCTTATCACCAAATCACACCTTGGTCTGTTCCCCTACTCCTCTGGCACCTTCTCCTCCTTTGAGCATCTCACCTTGTTCCATCCTTCTCACCTCTCTAAAATCCCCATTCTCTATCACCCACCCAAGAACCACGCCAAGTTTCTCACCGAGATACCTTCACTGCCTCTGCAGCGAGCGACTTCTCATCCTCGGTGATTTCAACCTCCATCTCAGCTCATCATGCTCTCTCTCCTCTGAGTTCACTTTCCTCCTATCCTCCCTTAATCTCTCCCTCCATATAAACTCCCCCACCCATATTCACGGCCACCCCCTTTACCTTGCCACCTCACGTGGCCTCTCTACTCTGTCGTGTCAATCACGGATAAGGCCATCTCAGATCATTGCCTTTATCCCTCTCCACCCACATCCCTCTTCCCCCTCCCCACTTCTTTCTGCGTCTGCCCCGGGAAAAAACTCTCCCCCAAGTCATTTACAACGGCACTTTCAAATCTCCAACTGTCTAACCTTTGGCCCTCCATTCACCACGACATTTCTGCTCAATCTTTGATGCCCTTGTCCCCCATTCAAACCATTACTCTCTTTCACCCTGGTTGTTCCCCCTGGTACGGCCCTCATCTCCGCTCCCTTAAGTCCAAGGGACATAAGGACATAAGAAAATAAGAAATAGGAGCAGGAGTAGGCCATACGAGGCCCCTCGAGCCTGCTCCGCCATTCAGTAAGATCATGGCCGATCTTCGACCTCAACTCCACTTTCCCGCCTGATCCCCATATCCCTTGGTTCTTCTAGAGTTCAAAAATCCATCCATCTTATTCTTGAATATATTCAACGACTGAGTATCCGCAGCACTCTGGGTAGAGAATTCCAAAGATTCGCAACCCACTGAGTGAAGAAATTCCTCCTCATCTCAGTCCTAAATGGCTGACCTCTTATCCTGAGACTATGCCCCCCTAGTTCTAGACTCTCCAGCCAGGGGAAACAGCCTCTCAGCATCTACCCTGTCAAGCCCTCTCAGATTCTCATATGTTTCAATGAGATCACCTCTCATTCTTCTAAACTCCAGAGAGTATAGGCCCATTCTACTCAATCTCTCCTCCAAGGGACGCAAACTTGAATATTTATGGCAGACAACTGGTTTAGCCATTCATCGCCAGATCTGGCTGGACCACATAAAGCACTGTCGGGTCGTGCTCTCCTCTGTCAAAACTGCTCACTCTTCCAGGATCATCCTGGAATGCAAAGATAACCCCCCGGCTTCTTTTCTCCACTACAAACCGCCTTCTTAAACCCCTCTCCTCTGCCTCTTCTACCCTCACCCCCAACAACAAGTGTGAGGAGTTCATGGACTACTTTGTCACTAAGATTGAGACCATCCGTTCAGCTGCCTCTGCCGCTTCCCTCCATTCCCCTAGCCCACTGAGCCAAACTTCCCCTAAGGATCCCCCCCTGCCCTAGCCCTGAACTCACATCTTTCTCTAGTTTCTCGCCTATCTCCCCTCATGCCCTCTCTAAGCTCATCTTGACCATGAGACCCACCTCCTGCTCCTTCGACTCTATTCCCACACAACTGCTGATCCCCTCCTGGTTTCCTCTCCTCAGGTACTGTACCCCTCCCCTTCAAATCTGCCGTCATCACCTCCCTCCTTAAAAAACCCACCCTTGACCCCCTTTGTTCTGGCAAACTACCACCCCATCTCCTACCTCCCATTCCTCTCCAAAGTCCTTGAACGTGTTGTCGCCTCACAAATCCGTGCCCATCTTTCCTGCAACTCCATGTTTGAATCCCTCCAATTAGGTTTCCGCCCCTGCCGCAGTACTGAAACGACCTTCATCAAAGTCACAAATGACATTGATCCTATATGACTGTGACCATGGTAAACTATCCCTCCTCATCCTTCTCGACCTATCTGCAGCCTTTGACATGATTGACCACACCATCCTCCTCCAATGCCTCTCGTCCGTTGTCCAGCTGGGTGGGACTGCGCTCGCCTGGTTCCATTCTTATTCTATCCAATCATAGCCAGAGAATCACCTGTAATGGTTTTTCTTCCCGCTCCCACACCATTACCTCTGGAGTTCCCCAAGTCCCCCTGACGTCAGATTCCACATGTACGCTGATGACACCCAGCTCTACCTCACCACCACCTCCCTCGACCCCTCCGCTGTCTCTGATTTGTCACACTGCTTGTCCAACATCCAGTATTGGATGAGCAAAAATTTCCTCCAATTAAATACTGGGAAGACTGAAGCCATTGTCTTCGGTCCCCACCACAAACTCCGTTCCCCAGTCACCGACTCCATCCCTCTCCCTGGCCACTGACTGAGGCTGAACCAGGCCGTTCACACTCAGACTGCAGAGGATAGAAAAGACCATAAGTAAATCTATAATAATTTAAAAACTGTCTTTACAGAAAATAAGGGTGATATGTGTATATAATCCGTCTCTGTGTTTTATCTTCCTCTGTTGAAAGGGATCCAACACAATTGGATGGGGTTCTTCGATCACTGAGACAGGCTGATAAATTGTTTATTATTTTAATTCTACAGGGAAATACTATCAAAGCTAGCTCATTAGCATCTTAATTACCTATCGGCTGTCTGTTGTACAACCCGTGTGATTTTCCTTTTGATTTGGATCTGCTATCGCCCGTCATACACCCCCACGTCCCGTCCATCCCTCACTGCCTTTTTTCTAACTTGTACGAATACCCTCTACTTTAAAACATAACATTTAATGGAAACTCTTTTTTTTTGTTGCCTTCAAACCTTTCTGTGTAAAAAAATGCTGAAATAAATGCTGAATTGTGCCAATCCTATATATAAATCCTTCGAATGGTTCGACTGGAGTTCAGCCTGCAATCACTCCCAGAGAGCCAATATCCTATTTATAGTTGAGGTACTTTTAATACTGAACACTTGGTCCATTACTGCTCTCTGTACTGAACACATCCCAAGTCCCTCTGAAACCCCAGCTAATGCCTTAGCTCACCGATGATGCCCTTTTAAGTGAGTGGATTAGTGGGATCTCTGGCTAATGCATTGCTAATGACTGAGGAACCTCTTGGGCCAGACTAATGGCATCAGATGCCTTTAATGCCATCTCTAGTCGCAAGGCAGCAGCTGCCCAGGTCTGTCTGAGATTACTTGGTGCAGCTATGGACTGCAGCCAGGAGAAAGAACTATTAGAATCGATAGTGTCAGACTTCCCCTGCCCATTACATAGAATTACATAGAATGTACAGCATAGAAACAGGCCATTCGGCCCAACTGCTCTGTGCCAGTGTTTATGCTCCACATGAGCCTCCTCTCTCCCCTCTTCATCTCACCCTATCAGCATAACCTTCTAATCCTTTCACCCTCATATGTTTATCTAGCTTCCCTTTAAATGCATCTATGCTATTCACCTCAACTACTCCATGTGGTAGTGAGTTCCACATTAAAATCATTCTCTGGGTAAAGAAGTTTCTCTTGAATCCTCTATTGGATTTATTGGTGACTATTTTATATTTATGGCCCCTAGTTCTGGTCTCCCCCACAAGTGGAAACATTTTCTCTATGTCTACCCTATCAAACCCTTTCATAATGATGGGCCGAATGAGGTGGACCGGGAACGTTTTCACTGTTTGAGGTATTTTATGTAATGTTAGCACCACTAGAACTAACTGAGGGTCTCAATCAGCCGGCAGCTGATTCTAAAGTGTCCCCTTTGGTCTTCTAAGAGTGTTGACAGTGACCTGTCAGGTTTTGGTGGGTCTCCTGCTGGAATTCATGGCTAAGTGTGAACACGTGGATTTATGGCGTTCCTGATCTGTCAGATAATTCAGGTAGAAATCGGAAAGGCCGCAGGAGAGGTTATGAGGGACCTTGATAATGTAGATGGGGAGAAACTGTTTCCACTGGCAGGTAACCAGAGGACACTGATTCAAGATAATTGGCAATGAATCCAGAGTGGAGATGAGCAGAAATGTTTTTACGCAGCGAGTTGTTATGATCTGGAATGCACTGCCTGAAAGGGTGGTGGAAGCAGATTCAATAATAACTTTCAAAAGGGAATTGGATAAATATTTCAAATGGAAAAATGGGGAAAGAGTGGGGGAGTGCGACTAATTGGATAGCTCTTTTAAAGAACCGGCATGGGCATGATGGGCTGAATGGCCTCTCACACTGTAAGGTTCTATGATTCTATGGGAGCAGCCCCTTTAGATTGCTCTCCCGCGATCAGGACTAGAATGTAAACCACTATAAATGCAATCTGCACAAACACCCAGTGCGTGCAGGGGTACACAGACATGTACCCACGTACAGATACACGCATACATGCAGACAGCTGAGGAGAGGCCTTTTACTGAATTTACAAGTGTACTTTTTTCGACAGGCTGGAATTATTGGGTGACTGATGTGTTTTTGCAAAGTATTTAGTCACTGACCTGGAAAACCCCGGCACGCAGGAATTCACAGTGGAACGCTGAGAATGATTTTCCATTGTGTGCCTCCTTGTTATTTTTACCATCGGGACAATTGCCCAGCTCTTTGTGTGACTCCTTCAGACACTGCTATTCACCTGTCATTCACTCAGTGCGGAGAAAGTCCCACAGGAGGTGACCGTGTGTAATTTGACCAGGTAGCCTGCCCGAAATAAGAGCCCAGCGGACCAGCTATATAATACGGGTAAATGGCAGGGACTATCTCAAGGGAACGTTAAGTAAATGCTAAATGAGTTAATAGAGTCAGTCTTGGCTCAGTTGTTAGCATTCCCGCCTCTGAGTCAGAAGGTTAGGTGTTCGAGCTCCAGTCCCATCGAGCAGGAGATGAGAACTCCGGCGTCTGAATGCTGGGTAGACGTTCAGTGGGCTCCTCGTGTCCGTGGAATGACGACCTCCACCCCATCACATCTAGCTGGCCCCTCAGATAAGGAGTATGAGTCAGACAGACTGAAGTCCGTGGAAATCAAAATCAAGCAGGGTGTATAACAGGAGGCTGACTGGATACCACCTGTTTCATGCTATTACTCTAAGTCGAAATTACCCCCAGTGTATTAATCCCTCTCCCTCACACTGTCACTCAGTAACCCCTCTCCTCCCAGTGCCCTGTGTTACTGACTGTATCTCTACTGATGTTAATCCCTCTCCCTCACACTGTCTCTCAGTAACCCCTCTCCCCCCAGCGCCCTGTGTTACTGACTGTATCTCTACTGATGTTAATCCCTCTCCCTCACACTGTCACTCAGTAACCCCTCTCCCCCCAGCGCCCTGTGTTACTGACTGTATCTCTATTGATGTTAATCCCTCTCCCTCACACTGTCACTCAGTAACCCCTCTCCCCCAGCGCCCTGTGTTACTGACTGTATCTCTACTGATGTTAATCCCTCTCCCTCACACTGTCACTCAGTAACCCCTCTCCCCCAGCGCCCTGTGTTACTGACTGTATCTCTACTGACGTTAATCCCTCTCCCTCACACTGTCTCTCAGTAACCCCTCTCCCCCAGCGCCCTGTGTCACTGACTGTATCTCTATTGATGTTAATCCCTCTCCCTCACACTGTCACTCAGTAACCCCTCTCCCCCCAGCGCCCTGTGTTACTGACTGTATCTCTATTGATGTTAATCCCTCTCCCTCACACTGTCACTCAGTAACCCCTCTCCCCCAGCACCCTGTGTTACTGACTGTATCTCTACTGATGTTAATCCCTCTCCCTCACACTGTCACTCAGTAACCCCTCTCCCCCAGCGCCCTGTGTTACTGACTGTATCTCTACTGACGTTAATCCCTCTCCCTCACACTGTCTCTCAGTAACCCCTCTCCCCCAGCGCCCTGTGTCACTGACTGTATCTCTATTGATGTTAATCCCTCTCCCTCACACTGTCACTCAGTAACTCCTCTCCCCCAGCGCCCTGTGTTACTGACTGTATCTCTACTGACGTTAATCCCTCTCCCTCACACTGTCACTCAGTAACCCCTCTCCCCCCAGCGCCCTGTGTTACTGACTGTATCTCTACTGATGTTAATCCCTCTCCCTCACACTGTCACTCAGTAACCCCTCTCCCCCCAGCGCCCTGTGTTACTGACTGTATCTCTACTGACGTTAATCCCTCTCCCTCACACTGTCACTCAGTAACCCCTCTCCCCCCAGCGCCCTGTGTTACTGACTGTATCCCTACTGATGTTAATCCCTCTCCCTCACACTGTCTCTCAGTAACCCCTCTCCCCCCAGCGCCCTGTGTTACTGACTGTATCCCTACTGATGTTAATCCCTCTCCCTCACACTGTCACTCAGTAACCCCTCTCCCCCAGCGCCCTGTGTTACTGACTGTATCTCTACTGATGTTAATCCCTCTCCCTCACACTGTCACTCAGTAACCCCTCTCCCCCCAGCGCCCTGTGTTACTGACTGTATCTCCACTGATGTTAATCCCTCTCCCTCACACTGTCACTCAGTAACCCCTCTCCCCCCAGCGCCCTGTGTTACTGACTGTATCTCCACTGATGTTAATCCCTCTCCCTCACACTGTCACTCAGTAACCCCTCTCCCCCAGCGCCCTGTGTTACTGACTGTATCTCCACTGATGTTAATCCCTCTCCCTCACACTGTCACTCAGTAACCCCTCTCCCCCAGCGCCCTGTGTTACTGACTGTATCTCTACTGATGTTAATCCAGCTCCCTGTGCTGAGCACCTTCTTCCAGCCAGAACCCTGTACTAATGACCATAGCCTAGAATTGACTGATTGAGAAATCCTCCGTCCCCTGTTTTAACAGAGACATTGGGGATAATTTTAACTTTGGGCGATATCAGATGGGCCCCAGTCATACACCTCGATTAATCCTTTTCACTGAGAGGTGTATCGTGGGAACCAATCTGATATCGCCCGTTTAAACTATCGCCAAGAGTTAAAATTACCCTCATTAACTGATTATTTTTGAGAAAAATAGACAGAAGTAAATAAAATAAAATGATTTTTAACCTAATCTTAATTTTTTTTGTAGCTGTTTAATAATTAAAAGATGTTCTGGTCGCCACATTACAGGAAGGATGTGATTGCACTAGAGAGGGTACAGAGGAGATTTACGAGGATGTTGCCAGGGCTGGAGAATTTTATCTATGAGAAAAGATTGGATAGGCTGGGGTTGTTTTCCTTTGGAACAGAGGAGGCTGAGGAAAGATTTAATTGAAGTGTATAAAATTATGATGGGACTAGATAGAGTGGATAGGCAGGACCTATTTCCCTTAGCGGAGGGGTCAGTGACCAGGGGGCATAGATTTAAAGTAATTGGTAGAAGGATTAGAGGGGAGCTGAGGAGAAACTTTTTCACCCAGAGGGTGATGGAAGTCTGGAACTCACTGCCTGAAAGGGGTAGAGGCAGAAACCCTCAACTTATTTAAAAAGTACATGGAAGTGCCATAACCTACAGGGCTACGGACCAAGTGCTTGAAAGTGGGATTAAGCTGGATAGCTCTTTGTTGGCCGGCAATGATGGGCCGAATGGCCTCCTTCTGTGCTGTAACTTTCTATGATTCTATGATTCTATGTCAAGATGCTTTCTTTATAGGAGGTTATTTATTGTACAAGGTGTCTTAATATCAACATCCGTGCCAGTGTAGCTGTGAACTGTTCCTGTAAAAATAAATTATCCAATGACCCAGGGGCTGATAGTTTATAGCCACACCAGCTGTGCTGGTAATGAAAGATCCTGTGTTTATTTATCCGGTATCAGAAATAGGGCGAGCAGACACCTAAACAATCCTTGTGTGTAAACTGAGAACTGGGTTTGTTCTGTACGATATGTGTCTCCTATATGTCTGATGTTTCTCTCCTATATGTCTGGTGTCTCTCTCCTATATGACTGGTGTCTCTCTCCTATATGACTGGTGTCTCTCTCCTATATGTCTGATGTCTCTCTCCTATATGACTGGTGTCTCTCTCCTATATGTCTGGTGTCTCTCTCCTATATGTCTGATGTCTCTCTCCTATATGACTGGTGTCTCTCTCCTATATGACTGGTGTCTCTCTCCTATATGACTGGTGTCTCTCTCCTATATGACTGGTGTCTCTCTCCTATATGTCTGGTGTCTCTCTCCTATATGTCTGATGTCTCTCTCCTATATGACTGGTGTCTCTCTCCTATATGACTGGTGTCTCTCTCCTATATGACTGGTGTCTCTCTCCTATATGACTGGTGTCTCTCTCCTATATGTCTGGTGTCTCTCTCCTATATGTCTGATGTCTCTCTCCTATATGTCTGATGTCTCTCTCCTATATGTCTGATGTCTCTCTCCTATATGTCTGATGTCTCTCTCCTATATGTCTGATGTCTCTCTCCTATATGACTGGTGTCTCTCTCCTATATGACTGATATGCATTTTCTATATGTCCAGTGCATGTTTCCTGGCTGGCTTATGTGTCATGTGATTGGTGTGAGTCCCCTCTATGACTAACATATGTCACCTCTATGATGCAGGTGTCCCCTCTATGACTAGCATGTATCTCCCATATGATGGGTGCGTGTCTCCTATGTAAGTGGCATGCTCCCCACGATGTGCGTGATATATATTACAATAGTGCCCTTTCAGAGCTAGGGAGATTTAATTTAGAACAGGGCACCCTAACTAATAGCCTTCCTTTGAACTGTCCAGATGTTCAGACATCGATTCCAATCGGAATTTCAATCCAGGGAATTCCAATCGGATGAACGGCCAATAACGGTTACATGGAGCCAAATGGCAGTTTCTTTTTGACGTTAGTCCCCAGGTATAAACTCTGTTCCCATGTTCCGCTGGGCACTCTGTGAGGACTCCAGGAATAGTGCATCAAAATCACATCACACACCAATGACAGTATCCTGATGCAACAACGTACACTACAGTGTGCCTAAAGGAATGAGAAGCAATATAATGAAGCAGCATTTGGGATTCATCCCTCTTAGCCTTCAGCTGCCTCGGCCCTAAGCTCTGAAATTCCCTCACTAAACCTCTCCGCATCTCTATGTTCTCTCCACCTTTAAGTTACTTCTTAAAACCTACCTCTTCACCTGTCCTAATATCACCTTATGTGGCTCTGGATCATGTTTTGTTTGTCTTGTGAAGCACCTTGGGATGTTTTCAACACATTAAAGGCGCTACATAAATACAAGTTATTGTTGAGAATCAGTGTAGTTGTCAAATAATCCAGTCACTCTCCGCACTCCCCTGCTCCGAGGATTTGCGACTTTGAGTCCAAAAGTTGCAGCTCGCAGCATAAGAGTTTGGTGAACCTCAGCCCAGAGATGAAAGTGCAAGAGCTCACACTCCCGTCTAGTGCTCGAGTGAAATTGAGTGAATAATGAGCCATCACTTATTTGGTGCTGACTATAATAACCGAGTCTTTTGGATGCAAACGCTCTCCTCCCATAATAGCATTGCCATAAAAGGAAGGGAGTGAGTTGCAAGCAGCCGCAGTTGCTTACCCAAGTCACCATTACTCACTTATAGCTCGGGTATCCTTAATGGAGATTAATGAGCTCACTCCCCCTCAGGCACCTGGACCCATCTATCCCTGAATTTCCCCTCAGTTACTCCTGAGTTCCTGCAATCTTTTCCAGCATCTTCGATTCTTGTGGCATTTTCTTTTATTTATAATGTGGAGGAGGGAGAGGAAGGATTCAGTCTTGTATTCCTGATTGCATTCTCTCTGTCTCCCTCTTGCTATCTCTCTTTTATTCTCTCTCCCTCTATCTCTTTCTCTCTCTCATGCTCTCTTTCTCTCTCTCCCTTTCTCTCTCTTAATCTCTCTCTCTTGCTCTCTTTCTCGCTCTCTCTCTCTGCCTCGCTCTCTAATTTTCTGCTCCTCTTTATCTTTCTCTCTCTTCTCTCTATCAGTGTCTTGACTTGTTGAAGGGACTTTCATTCCTGTGTTGGAAACAAGTGCAGGCACCTGCTGCTCAAAATATAGCCTCTGCGTTCGGTTGCTTCCTTATCGATCTCCTCTCATTTGTTAACTTCTTTATCTCTTTCAAACGTCTATTTCTTTCACTATGTGATAAATTCACTTCCTCCTTCCTTGTTTTCCTCTCTCTCTCGCTCTCTTTATTACGTGAGAATGGTTGTTAATATATTGTGCTTTCATTTTAGCCTAAATTTCTACAATTGTTGGATTACTCCCTCCTCAACCTAAAGTTCCTGGTCTTCCTTTTCTTTTTCCCTGTATCTATTGGATGTTTTTATTTCTTCCGGTTTTCACTCCTTACCCGTCCCTCTGGAAGGCGGTGACACACGATGGGTGTCGATGGTGGTCACTAGTGGCCTCCAGCACATTGCCCAGGTGCCTATTCATCATGTGTGAGCCCAGCGGGTGAAAGGCTATTAGAACATGGGGGGAATCACAATTGAGCCCGATCCTGTCCTTACTTGCACCCACTGGAAGAGGTCACTGGTGACAATCTGGAGCAGGATACTCTCCTCTCGCTAGGTGAAGGACGCAAGAGTCTCACTGTGACCAACACCAGCTCACCAAGTACAGATGAGGAAGGTCATTCTGCCCATCTCCAGAGTCCTACAATCCCCCCAGTCGCAACCTCTGTCTCTTTAATGATTCCACAATTTTCCCCCACTCCCCTACCTAGACCCCACTCCAGCTATAAATCACACTGGGGGTCATTTTGGTTTTGGGTGATGGTCTAAAAGGGGAGATATTAGATCAGCTGTCCCTTATACATCTCTCCCAATTTTTATTTCGTTGATCTCAATGGAAATAAAAACCAGGAGAGAAATATAATGAGGGGCTGATCCGATGTCGCTCGTTTTACACTATCGCCCAAAGTCAAAACAACCCCCAGTGTGGTTCTCCACATCAGTCCTGAACCTGCTGTGACCTCATGTCCCCTTGTTCTCCACTAGTTTAAAATAGTGCTCAGGATTAACCTTTTCTCCTTCATTTACGACCTGATGCACTTTAACAAGGTTCTCTCTCATTCACCTCTTGAAGAGTCTAAGTTTTTCTAACCCTTCCTCGTAACCCAGTCCCTCTGAAACTAAGGACCAGCCTTGCGGCCCCTTCTCCACATCACTTCCAGAATTTGGACCTTTCCCTCACGGACCAGAACTGAATGCAATATTCAAGGTGTGACCTGACCTGGGCATTATACGGCTTCAGCACACGCCAGGGATCAAGTCTGGAACCTAGTATTCAGATTGCTTCACCAAGCATTAATTCTTTCCACTTTTCTCTCGGTGCCCTCACTATCTTGTATCCGTGCTGGCTGCTCTAAACCTTTATTTAAACCAACCTGCTTGAACTTGTCCTCTGCCGCTTTCTTGTCCGCCTCTGCCTGCTCCGCCCTGTCGATGGCGTTCTCCTTGTCCAGCTTCAGCATTTGCATCTTCTTCTTGATAGCGTCCATGGCTGCTGGAGGAGCTGAGAGCCGCACGTAGAAGAACTTTCGAAAAGAGGCGAAGGCTTTGCTGAGGCAGGCTGTGCGGAGGTAAAGCCTGGGCAAAGCGGGGCTCGGAGCGAGAGAGTCAGAGGAACTGAGCTACGCTGGCTCAACTCGCCCTGCTTTAAATTCCTTAAAGGAAAGGAATTACATTTTTGGAACGGTTCCCTTTTCTCCCTGATGGCCTCGGACCCTTGGATTTGTCGACTCTCTTTGGAATGAGCTGGTGTAATCAGCTGTACTTGGCCGATGCCCGTATTTGGGGCTGTGTTTACACTGAAGAAGATCATGTTGCCATATTTAAAACCCATCGACAGGTTCTGAGAGAGGAGAAGGTGTTGACATCTGCACGGCCTCCCCCTGACAAACTTCATTAGCACCTCTCAAGTATTTTGAAGTGATCTCCTCCCAGCTTCTTAAGAAGCATTGACGGTGCTGTGCCAGTGAGATTATGTGGGCTGTGTTTTAAATACTTTCCTTCCATTAACCCTTTGAGGGACCCAAGTCGTGTTTTCACCCGAGTGAAGATGATCAAAGTTTGAAAAGCATCTGGAAATAAAAATTCTGGTATCAGAAAATGTGACCATGAAGCTGTTGGATTGTCGTGAAAACCTAACTGGTTCATTAATGTCCTTTGAGGAAGGAAACCTGCCGCCCTTACCCAGTCTGGCCTTTTGGGACTCCAGTCCCCACACCAACATTAGTTGATTCCTAACTGCTGTCTGAAGTCGCCCAGAAAGCCACTCAGTTGTATCAAACTGCTGCAAAGAATAAGAGTATTGTGGGAGTACCTTCACCACATGGACTGCAGAGGTTCAGGGAGAAAGTTCACCACCACCTTCGGGCTACTAGGGATGGGCAATAAATGCTGGCCTTGACAGTGAGGCCCACATCCCGAGATCACAGCCATTGACCCAACTGATAACCGGGAGATCAGAACCATCGATGGGTCTCATCCTAGTAAATCTTTTTTGCATCGTTTCCGGTGCCTCTATGTCCTTTTTATAATATGGAGACCAGAACTGTTCACAATACTCCGAGTGTGGTCTAACCAAGGTTCTATATAAGTTTAACATAACTTCTTTGCTTTTCAATTCTATCCCTCTAGGAATGAATGCCAGTGCTTGGTTTGCTTTTTTTATGGCCTTATTAATCTAAATCACTACTTTTAGTGATTTGTGTATCTGTACCCCCTATCCCTCTGCCCCTCTACCCCATTTAGACTCTTATTGTCCAAGCAGTATGTGCCCTCTTTATACTTCCTACCAAAATGCACCACCTCACACTTACCTATATTGAAATCCATTTGCCAATTACACACTCATTCTGCCAGTTTATTAATGTCTTTTCTTGTACTTTGTCGCAGCCTTCCTCAGTATTAACTAAACCCCCCAATTTGGAGTCACATACCCCCTGATTTGGGGTGCTAAATTGGGCCGTGTAGGGTCCGTTGTTTCGACGCTACACGGCCTCTCTGACATCCAAGATGGCGTCTTGGATGTGCACGCACGTTTCCTGCGTGACGTGCGCCGGACGCCATCTTGGTACAGGAGTTAGCGCAGGCGCAAATACCGGACGCTGGAAGCATGTAAAGTAGGGAGAAAATGGCTGCAATCAGTGTGCAACGCTGTTTTAAATTGATAGATGCCATTTTCGACCTTAACGCTCAACTCAATGCACAGTCTTAACCTCGACCATCTAAACGTTTCTTACAGTGCCTGAAGGACCCCCCCACCAGCGCTATTTAAAGGGGCCATGCAGGTGTTACAGGTTAGTTGCTGGATTATTGCTTCTGGCTGCTGGAGGAGCAGGAAGTGTTTTTTGAAGCTCCCTATTCTTACTGAGAGTTCTTGGACTACTTTTGAGAGCGGTTTGGCAGGTACTGTCTTACGGATCAGAAAGTTACAACCCCTGTTGAACAACATCCCTGCCAACCAGGGGCGGTCTGCTCGGGCTCTCACTGGGCATTGAGTATGTCTGGGAGTATGCAGAGAGGCTATGCATAGCAGGTCAAGCTGCGAGGAGAGGGAGGACGAGGAAGCGCAGGGCACTGAGCAGGAGGCCCTACCCAATGAGGGCCTTCCGGGATCAATTCTCTTACCTCAACATGACCGAGGAGGATTGCATCCGATGCCTGAGGTTCACCAAGGAAGCCGTGACCGAGATCTGTCAACTGCTGCAGCCACAACTGCAGCCTCAGAGCAGGGCGAGGACAGCATTGCCTGTGGCTGTGAAGGTCACTGTGGTGCTGAATTTCTACGGCTCAGGATCATTTCAGGCCTCTGCTGGCGACATGTGCAACATCTCGCAGTACGCAGTGCACTGCTGCATAAGGGAGGTCACAGACGCACTGTACCACATGAGGAACAGGTTCATCACCTTCCCTCTCCACAGAGACAATCAGAACGAGCGAGCACGAGGGTTCGCCCGCATTGCTGACTTCCCCATGGTGCAGGGTGCCATTGACTGCACACATATTGCCCTGCGTGCCCCACACATCAACTCAGCCGTCTTCATCGAAAGGGCTTCCACTCCCTCAACGTGCGGCTGGTGTGTGACCACACGCATCGGATCTTGGAGGTCGATGCCCGCTACCCTGGGAGCAGTCACGACACCTTCGTCATGCGGCAGTCCAACGTGTCAGCTATCTTTCACCCGGTTCAGCATGTCAAAGGCTGGCTACTGGGTGACAAGGGCTATCCCCTCACGCCGTGGATCATGACACCGGTCACGTGCACAGCAGGCCTATAATGAGAGTCATGCTGCCACACGCAACATCATGCTAATGTGTACAAAATTATGAGGGGCACAGATAGGATGGATACTAAGGAGCTTTTTCCCTTCGTTGAGGGTTCTATAACAAGGGGACATAGATTCAAGGTAAAAGGCGGGAGGTTTAGAGGGGATTTGAGAAAGAACTTTTTCACCCAGAGGGTGGTTGGAGTCTGGAACTCACTGCCTGAAAGGGTTGTGGAGGCAGGAACCCTCACAACATTCAAGAAGCATTTGGATGAGCACTTGAAATGCCATAGCATACAAGGCTACGGACCAAATGCTGGAATATGGGATTAGAGTAGACAGGGCTGATGGCCGGCGCGGACACGATGGGCCGAAGGGCCTCTATCCGTGCTGTATGACTCTATGACTCTATGACTCTATGACACCATAGGCCTCCTCAAACAAAGCTTTCACTGCCTGGACCGGTCTGGAGGAGCCCTGCAGGACTCCCCTGAGCGGGTGGGCAGATTTGTGGTGGTCTGCTGCATGCTGCACAACCTCGCCATCATGAGGGATCAGCCTTTGCCACCAATGATTGGATAAGACCCTGAGCCAGAGGTGGAGGAGGAGGAGGCTGAGAAGGAAGAGGCTGAGGAGGAGGAG
Source organism: Heptranchias perlo (assembly GCF_035084215.1). NCBI lineage: Eukaryota > Metazoa > Chordata > Chondrichthyes > Hexanchiformes > Hexanchidae > Heptranchias > Heptranchias perlo. The sequence goes on along the minus strand of NC_090353.1, from coordinate 4,865,663 downwards.
GAGGAAGAGGCTGAGGAGGAGGAGGGGGAGGGGGCGGAGCCGGTAGAGGAGGTGGAGGAAGATACAAGGGTGCAACAGGAACCACACGCCTTGTCTGCAAGGGCTGTGCGTGCTCGCCTGATCCGTGCCCGCTATCAATAATTGGAACTACATCCCCCAACTCACCAACACTCCACACTCCCCACCTTTCCCCTCTCACAAGACAATCAAATCGCCCTCCAACTGATTGCACATTGGTGTCCCTCTCAGCTCATTGCATGAATAAAAACCACCACCAAATGCAAAATCAAAGTCTATTTATCAATGAATAAATGAAAATATGCAAACAGAACAGAACTATTCCCCCTTGTGCATTCCCTCAGTGCCCGTTGTCCGTGTGCCTTTACCTTTCCTAGTGTTCCTATGAGGTGCATCCCCAGTGGCTGGAGCATGGGTGGTGGGAGGCTGCTGGCCTTCAATGGAGGAGACTGCAGATGGCCTCAGAGGACGACCTCGAGCAGCTCTGGGCCGGGAGGTCCCGGCTTCAGACTGCACCATCTCAGCATGGGCTGCAGCAGTCTGGCCTGGCTGGCCGATAGGCAACAACAAGGGCACTGGCAGAGTGGCAGTGGTGGGAGCAGGAATGCTGTCATCCTGAGAGAGGACAGCAGGTCCGACTGCCATGGCGCCACTGCCACTCTCCCCGGGGCGGCTCCTCAGCGATCCTGGTGATCAGCTGGAGAACGGATTGCTGGACTGCTGTAACGCCCTGGAAGCCCCGTTCCACAGTGGTCCCCAGTGCCATGATAGCAGCAGTCTGAGCTTCGAAAGCAGCAGTCAGACCTTGGATGGCAGATGTTTGTGCTGCAATGGAAGCCATGACATCGGCCATCAGGCGCTGCATCATGGTGGGTTCCACAGGTGTGATGATGGAGGTGGCCACCCGTTCCATGTTGGAAAGGATGGGCTCCAAGCTCTGCGCAAAGCCCTGTCCCATGTTGGAGCTGGACTCCTCCATGCCCTTTCTCATTGTGCGCAGGCCTTCTGGCAGGCTTTCCAGTGCCCCAAGCATTTGGTGACGTACGCCCATCGGCCATCTTCTGTAGCCTGGCTCGCTAAAGTCCTCATCTGACTCCTCTGCAGCAGAATTAGTGAGTGAACTCACCCTCCGGCAAGCTGGCACCTGTGGTATCCGTTCCCCCCCCCGCCCCGGCTCCTGCGCACTTGTACCCGGTGTCTCACCACGCGCAGATCCCTCCTCTAACCTAGCCTCTAAAGGATGCGCGATGTCAGTCTCTGAGCTGGTGGAAGCAAGTGTCACATCGAGTGACGGTGTGGCTTCATTCTCCTACTCGGACAGTGCCACCTTGTTGTTGGGTATCTGCAATGACAAAGGAAAACAGGTTGAGTTGTGGAGTGGGGAGAGGAGCAAGTAAGATGTGCGTGCCGACAGCATCTACAGCATGTGAGTCAGAAAAGATAATGGGAGGAGGGAGATGTGGGAAAAGAGAAGCAGCATTAGATGTGCAGAGACCCCATTCATCGGGGTCTCCAATGCTGCATGTTTTTTTTAATTTGTTCATGGGACCGATATGGACCATGACTACTGGCTGTTCACCCTCCCCCTCCAGAATGCCCAGCAGCCGCTCCGTGACATCTTTGTCCCTAGTACCAGGGAGGCAATATACCA